>NC_044255.1:10400020-10734179 GCF_003957555.1 Calypte anna | reverse complement strand
TTGAAATCCTAGGGTGCATTTCTACCTCAGGATATCACACTGGGAACTGGCAATCAGTTCTATAAGCCAGGATTCAATGACAGCAGCTTTAAAGGTCAGCAAAGAAAACAGGAGTCTTACAAAAAATGTAAGTATTATAATTGGAAACTTTGCTTAGGAGACCGCATGCTTTATCTAAATCTTCATTGGATGCCTTTTGAGGTTTTTTGTAGTTACTGACTAAAAATGGTCATATAAACACTTTGTTACACTTCCTATTCTCAAAAAAAGTCCAAGGTGTGCATATTTGGTTTTTCCAACACTTGCTCCTTACCCTTTTAATCAAGCTATTCTGCATTAATTTTGACCTTCCACCAATCTGATATAAAATACCCCCACAAACAAACAAAACAATACACTTGATTTTAAAGTTTGCTATCATATTTGTAGAATATAAAATTATATATATTGTATGTACTTTATCCTACAAGAAGAGCATACACTGAATGACCTGCTAAGTATGAATTAAACATTTGATGCAATCATTCATATTAATGCATCTCTGTGTACTTGTGTGAAGTTACTGATTTTTTTGAGTCTTGATCATTGCTATGATTTTAAGAGCATTTCAGAAGAATGCATTCTTTTGTAGTTAAAGAAGATTCCAGAGTTACAAGAGGTGAAAATCATTCACATAATAGAATACCAAACAAACAGGTAATTTCTTTTGTACCAAGTAAATAAATTATTTTCTTTTCATTAACTCTGATCTGATTTATCATTTTACAGATTTTTCTTTAGCCAGTTTCTTAGTTGATTCTTTTAGTAGGTAACTAATATTTGAGATTTTTCTTTTCTCTAGATATTTTATAAAAATGTGAAAATGAGAGAAGGGGTGTAGCAAAGCATTTTCATATTCTTCTTAGACTCTAAAAGCTATGTTATAATGGCAAAACATAAATGCCAGGTTTTCAGTAAGCTGTGTGAAAGCTATTGGCAGATGAATTTCTAATGATTGTGTTATGAAGTAGGGAGTATGACTACTCAATTATGAATGCCATTCTTTATTTCAGAATTTTGCAGATGTGAATAAGTACAATGTCAAACTTCTGAAGAGGAACGAAAGTTCCAACATCCCTGTCATTCAGAAGGCTGCTGTTAATGGTCCTTGTGCAGGTGGAAAGGTAAGACCTAGGTAGTAGATTTACTTGTGTGCTTGTTGACTAACTTTATTTCCCAATCCATGTTGTTCCAATTATTCCTGGCCACCTGTGTTCAAATTCAAGTTTATAACAGACAAAGGAAAAACATGTATAACCTTTATAATTCTTTTAATAATTCCTTATTGGTCAACACTTGCATCTTTTTAGCATACAAAACTTGATGTAGCATTGGGGTATCTGTTCACACTCTGAGCAGACATGGCTGTGATCTACCCAAGCTAAGAGAAAAAAGATGAGCATAAAATAAATTTCAAACTAATAAACCTTTCCTCTTGCATCTGATTTTAATTTTACTGTTTTTTAAATTTATTTTAAGGACAATGAACTTGAAAGTTTTCTAGCTTCTTTGAAAATTTCCAAAGAAAATGAAGTGCAGACTTATTCCAAAGAGCAGAGAGCTACAAATGAAGAACGTCAGTCACCACAATCATTTGCTATGGTCTGTATACTGCAGAAATCATTAAATTGCAATTTAGCATCTGCTATCTTATCATTAGTGCTTCTATTTAAAGAATTTCCATGCAACCTCATACTGCCTTTTTAAACATATTGATGAATTGTTTAGCTGTTCTCAAAGAAAACCACATTTGTTTATGCTAAGATAGTGTTATCTGTGCGTTGATAAAATGTTACTGTTAGAAAAACAGGCAGATTTTTTTAGCAATTATGATAATCGCAGTTAGTAAGGTAAAGGTATCTGAATACTGTTATGCCTCTGAATGTTTTCTTTTATTTTTAAAGAAAGGAACACAAATGCTCAAAGAGATTTTGAAGATAGATGGTTCTGACCAGGAGACAAGGAATGAAGTCAAATCACAAGTTAATGATGTTCCTGCTCCCCCTAGAAGCCAAGATTGCCATGGATCTGCCCTGCAAAACAGACAAGCAAAGAAAATGGGTATGCTTTGAGATCAGTTCATAAGTTCAGAGCTTCACTGTGTAGTGACATTTTAGAATATAGGTGACAGTATCGTAATGATCTTCAAAATACAGTAATAAAACGTTCATCTTTTTAAGTGCTACTTCTTTAGATCTTAAAATCTCTTTAATCTCCTGTGTTTTATTAATCAGATATGGATATGTCAGAAAAAAAATCAAATACACTTTTTTTTTCTGTTAATACCAGTTGCTATCCTTTCAGTGCAGGACATGTTTGTGATACAGGTTTGTTTGTCTGTTTCCTGTTGTCAGCTGCTTATATAAACAAAGTTCATACCAGTGGAGCCCCTCAGAACTCATCAGCACTGGAAATTGAAGGTCACCCTTTTGGTTGTCCACAGCCTGCACTGTCTACAGTTTCTGAACTGTCTCATGTTTGTTCTCTTGTTGGAATGTCGCAACCAGATTTCTCTATCTTAAGAACACCACAGGTAAAAAGCTTTTCTGTAGAAGTTCAAGTTCTCAACTTTGTTTCAATTTTCCTATATTAAATATTTGCAATGAGCACTTGAAACCCTTGTAAAAAATTAACCTTAACACCTTTTGTTGCCTTTTTTCAAATCAAGCAAATCCTCTGTATCTCTGTTTGCCAGCAATACAGGTTCCCTCAGAAATCTTACCACATGAATCTTATCTCATTTTTGTAGACTATGACAGTTTGTCATATAAAATTATCGAATGGTTTGTTGATTCATGGACCTCAGTGTCATTCTGAAGCTGAAGCAAAGGAGAAAGCTGCACTTCTTGCTTTACAGCATTTGGTGAGAATTTGAAGAGTCTTTTAAAATTTTTCTCTTTTGTATTGTGTCTGTTAGCAATCCTCTATTTCTTTCTTCATAGAGTTCTATAGGAGTAAACTTCCCTTTGCCTCCACCTTTGCCTCCACCAATGTTTCCAAATTATCAACCACTGGGAGTTCCTGTACCACCTGGATCTATTCCTCCAGTATTTGCACAGCCCCCTGGTAAGTATTTCACTAGTACCCATTTCAAATATTGTACGATTACACTATAATAGTACTAGTTCTTTGTATGAAAACTAATACCTTCAGAAAAGCCCCATTGTTGTTTTTTGTCTATGTAGTTGTTTGTCTGAACTGCTTTGAAAGCAGTTCATGAGCCTCTTCTCTTCCATATGCATACAAATTAATTCAATTGAAAGAATCACAGCTTTCCCACTTATTTCTTTTACTCAAGAATGCATTTGTTTATTCAGACTTAGTTGGGTTTTTGGCAGTTTCTTCCCTTCAAAACAACAATAATTACTTAAAACTGATAGTCTAGAATTTGTAAGAAAAACCTTCCTTTATTTTTTATGTGGATTTTTTTCCCCCTGTGTAGTTAATGCTTATACATGCATTAGTTTATTTGTTTATAAGTAACTTTCACTGATGAAGTGCTACATCACAGTCCTGTTGTACAGTGTCAGACATTAGCATGCTAAGTAACCCCCCAAAATCACTAAAAATCCTGGTGGTGTTTCAGGTTCCTGTCTATTTTGAATTCTACTAAAGCTCACATTCACAGATAGTCATAGTCAGCACCACTATAGCATCCTAGTAACCCATACAGCTACTGCTTTTCACTGGGGTTTCTGTGTTGCTGACTTGTTTCAAAAGATTCCCCTGAACTTGCATCCTTTTACTAATACATTTCACTCATCTGAGTATGTTGTAAGTTATGTGAGCTCTGAAATGCATTGTCCTTAACTGTGATGTCATCCAAGTGTAGTTTTGTAAAGCAAAATTGTTTCATATTTTTAGTAATAAGTACTTGCCTATTTTCAAGTCAATACGAAAAATATGAGGTTTGACTGGAAAGCAAAACTACATGCAGACAAATGTAGTTGGGGTACCTTTGAGGCTGTGGGGTTGTGGGGAGGTGATAACCTCTTTTTGAGGAAAGAGAGCTAAAAGTTACTTATTTTCACAGCTAATGTAATGCCTCCGTCATCTCACATGTTTGGTCCAGTATCCTGGGGAAATCCAGTGCCTAAACATTATTATCCTGGCTCCTATCCAGGAAATGTGTCTCTTGCAGGAACTATACCAGTTGGTTCTCACAACCAGTTTATACCTCTACAGGTAAGATTGGCAGATTTGTTTTAATATTCTGTTTTTGTAAAAAGGTGTGCCTACATGATGAATGCAACAGCAACCCCACTGTGAAGCTCTATTTAGTGTTTGAAAATTGTTGTAATAAATTGTATGTATGTGTTCTTGGAAGTGAAATATTTGCAGGTTTTTGAGTGCATTCTGTTAAATAATATTTATTTAATTTAAAGGTAACTAAAAAAAGGGCTGCTAGCAAGAAAAACTTTGAGTTCAAGGAGTTTCAGAGTTCCCCTCAAGCTGCACCACTAAAGAATGAACAGCCAGTGTCTTCTGACCACATTCAGCAAGACAGTTCTTCAGCTCCTTTAAAATCTCCTCAAGCTGCTCAATCCACTGTTTCATTTCAAGACAATGTGGCTACTCCAACTGTTCCTCATAACAAATCAACACCAAACACTTCCAGTAAGCCAAGAAAGCCAAGAAAGCTGGCTGTTAATTTTGGCGCACCAAAATCTTCAGAATAAAGATGGTAGCTAGGTGTGTTTTATCTTTAACTCTTCCCCCATTGTTACGTTCTATCATTTAAAAAATCAGAAAGCTCTATGAAAAAGACCAGCCATTTTAAGTATAGTATAGTGTAGAATGATCTACGTTTTATTTGCTATTATTTCCTGGTTGTTAGGAAAACTATGAAAATCATGTTAAAACTTAATTCCTTTTACTTAAATGAGCAAAAGCCAGGAAATGCTGAGTTAAGGTTACCATGCCATTCATTGTGCCTAGGTTTCTGAACAGTGGCTTACAGACTATACTGGGTAAGCAGCAATAACAGTGGCTACCTTAATTCAGAATTGCTGTGCTTTTGGGGAGGGATATGGAACTGTAATAAGTTGGGCATCTAACATTGCTTAATATGACATCTTGTATTCTAGCGTATTTTTAAATAGTATAAAAAGACAGAAAGGAAAACCTATTTAAATGCAGATTTTATATTGGCTCTTTGGATCCTTTTGAGTTGAATCACTATGACTCAAACCTTACAGTGGAACTGCCAGATTCACTTTACCTATGGACTGCTAAGTTTATAACCAGAGGGCAACAACTTTATAGCTTTGAAAATGTAGATGATATTGTATATCACTCTAGTATTAGAGTGGCAAAAAGTGGTTGCTGATGCAGGATTTGTTCCAGGAGATAAATTTATAGGATGTATTGAATTAAAAAATATATTTGCAAAGTAGAGAGCTCTTTCATAAAGTGTGTTTATTTTTTTAAATTTAGCAGCATTATCAGTGTCATTGTTTTCTTATAGTAAGGTAAGGTAATGTAGTTATCTGTTACAGACCTGCATAGTCCCCTAAAATGCTAATGAAATCCTGATTTATTTTTTTATTCAAAATTGTACAAGTGGCCAGAGATTGAAGATGTCCATTTGTCTGGTATGGCTCAGTTATGTTTGTCCATTATGTTTTGTCTATTTCTCCCTGTAACAGTTTGCTTCCTGAAACATTTTCTGTGGTAGGTTATTTTTTTGTTGTTAGTGATTTTGAATAATTACTTTTTTAGTTCTCTAATAGGAATTTTGTGGAGCAATTTTACTATCAGGAACTGCCACTATTGGTTTCATAAGAATATTCAGACAAAAAGCTGGCTTTGAGGGGAGAACTAGAAAAGAATAAACTCAGTCATTCTTAATTTACATAGGAAAAAAAGAAGGTGTAAAGGTTCTAGTACTATTTTTAGTCATTTTTAAACTATAATATATGTATTGTTCTTACTGACATGAATAAGAAATCTAGAATCTAAGATAAAATTTGAAACATCAGTTAGTGCTGTTACAGACGTTGATTGAATATAATTTTTCTTCTTTAATCTGTTCCAGAAACAACATTGTTCCTGTAAGGCCCAGGAAGCTTTAGAAATAAAGCATACTTTTGTGATTCATTGTGTTGCCTCCAAATAGAACAGTTCCCCAACCTGCCTCCATTTCTTGGTGTAGTACCATATTAGAGGATTTTTTTTACATTGATTTCCCCAAGACAGTTGTTGCCTCGAAAGTATTTGTAGAATAGCAGCAGGCCCTATAAAAAAGGATCACAGAGGTAAAAGCAAAATTAAGAAATTTTATTTTATTTTACATATTATCACAAACCTTGTAGAATTGTTTGTTTACATTTTTAAAATACATTGATTTTATTGTTCTCTTTATAGCCATCTAGTCTCAAGAGGGTTTAAAGCCATATTCCATAAAGGGAAAGTTGTATATTTTGGTAATTTATGGTCTTTAGCAACACAAGACTGACACAATGCTGACATGCCAATATTTTAGAAGTGTCTATGTGAAATTTAGTTTTGAGACAGAGGTTAGTTCCTTGTAGTGCACATGAATTATCTCATCATCAAAGAAAAGTTCTTTTTAGAAATTCCTGTGATGGAGATTAGACTACATTTGAGTCTTGTGTCACAGAAATTTGACATATTTCTGGCAATGTTTAGGAAGTTATGAGACAGTATACTCTGTAACACCAGTAAATACAGCATTTTTTATTATTAACTAATTACTTCAGACTAAGACTACATCTCCCTCTTAAGGTAGTAGTCCTCTACTTTATATATACAGCTGAATAAACACTTCATTCTGTAGCTGCTGCATATTGTATTAGTGCTTGGTTTTTAGTTTATATTCCATGATACTGACTGCCTGGTGCCCAATTAATTACAGTTTTACATGTCCTGGTAGATGTGACATCTGCATTGATCTATGCCATGTCCCCTGTGATTTCAGTTTTATATTTTAACAAGATGATTATGTTTCATACATACAGATATAAATTTAACCATTTTTTTTCATAGATAAAAAGTATTTTGTAAGCACTGGAGTTTTTCATTAGATCTTATACAGAGCAGTATTTTACTAAAAAAACCCCAAAAAAACAAAAGGGAAGACTTTTATGTGTGCATTTTTGTAGTTTCTGATTTTTTAAAAATAATTTTTCATTGTTTATCTGCCAAGTGAAATGTTTTAAATTTGCATATGAATGGATACAGAATGTATTTTTTGTGCTGTTTAGTGTTAAGTGTGCATTTGCATATTTTTAGCATGTAGTTGCACAAAGGACTGTGCAAAGATATTTTAAAATATGAATATATGATACACTGAAGGAAAAACATTCATAAATGCTATATAAAACCTTAATGCAATAGAATAATTTTATAAATTGTGTCTGTGTCTGCTTGGATTAAATATTGAAATAAGAAACATTGCTTATTTTCACTGTGTTATTTCCAAATGCTATGTGGGAACTTCTGCATCCTCCAAACCCTAATTTTAAGATATAATTTAAATCTCAGAGCCCAATTTCTGTCATTCTTACAAGCAGCAGCTGCCCACCTCTGAGCTGCTTCTTGATGGCTTTCAACTACAATTCAGTTACAGGTTAAAGGTTGGTTAAAAAGGCTGTTGGTCACTTTGCAATTAGAATCATTTATCTAGATGCCCATCTTGCAAAATTCTTTTGTCCTCTGTCACCCAATTAGATTTGGGAAAAGAAAACAAAACAACTATAAGAAATGCAGTAAGATGAATTTCAAGCCAGTTCAGTCCTAGTGCTTCTTAACAGGGTGCAGAAACAGTGAATGGCTGGAAAATATGTGGAACCATGGATACCTGGAAATGTTTGGCAACTTTTTTCTCTACATTGTGCTGATATTTTTTTTCTAGAATACCTCATTTATAAGAAGGCTTCTGAATGAGGCATAACGGCAAGCGGCACTAAAAGCAGTGTCATGTGTCTGAACTTCTTTTATACAAATGTCAAGTTACATTTCATAATTGGATTTCCTCATCTCCAATAATGGCGTATTTTTAAAACTAAAATTGACAAATTCCTGTTATTAAATTTTACCCTTATTTTAGAGAGAGTGGGTGATGTGCTGAGTTTTGTTCTCTTTGACCAGTTGTCTCTCAGGTTATGTTCAAATTCTTCTTGCTGTTGCCTTTTAAAGCATAATGAACACTGTAGTCATGCTGGTTAATTCTTAGTACCTTTCTGTGAGTTATAGAATTTTTTAGGATCCGTCTTTTGTCAGCTGCAGTTCCAGCTTTTCCTGTAGAGAGATGTTACTTGCCTTCTTGTAGATTATTGTGTGAATTAGCTTGTTTAAAGCAAATAGCATACAGAATGGAGTGCATTCTTAGCATGGCCAGCTGCTGCAACTTTGCTTAACACTGTTCTGCAGAGAACAGTCCTGGTGGGATGTGCATTCACATCATATTACTCAACATGAAGATACCATCTTGCATTTCTTAAGATGTCTTCAAATTATTAGTCAATGGACTTTGAAGTACTGCAGTTACCCAGCACAGCAGGTTCTGTCTTGTTACTTTTCCCATCTTGATATGTAGCCATAAAGAAAATTTTTAACATAGTTAAGGTTTACCTTAAATATATCAATTTATGTGTAATAAATCAGGTATGGACACTTCCATTCAAAAATTAAGTTACTTTTGTTCAATTCAGTTTAGTTCATCTGAGCTACTATATAGATGACCCCTGAGAGTGAGGAATTTGAAAGAAGGAATGGTTGCTTACAGGAAGGGATTTTCAAGTTCTTTTTGAGATGTGATCTCCATATGTATTCCGTAATTGGCCTTCCTTACTACTGAGAGACAGTTATGTTCTTCTCTTTCTGTCTCTGGAAAGGGGACACAGTGACACCAAGGGCATAAGGGCAGTCTGAATACACAGTCTTGGCCAAAAGAATCCAAATTCGTGTGCATGAGGACCTATGAATACTGAGACTGTAACTGATAATATATTTTGAGGAATTGGATATCATGAGGTAAGTAGCTGTTCATTAACAGAAAAATCTGTGGTTCTAACAACAGTTCTTTATTGCTGACAATTTTTGATGGGACATTTACTCTTTACAAAAGTTCATAATGGCCCTTAGTCCTGTATTTTGTGTAATGGCAAGAAAGACAAAGTCTGGCAATCAAAAGCCAAAATGTAATTTCTGTGTCGTAACAATAGTAGTAAAATTCAAAGTTGGGAACTTTTAGCATGATGAGAGTACAGGATAAGGCAGTAACTGTGATTCAAGTTCAGGTAAGTGATCTATTTCAGAGTAACCTAGGCATAGTTTAGATTTAGCACTAATTTGGGATAGAACCTGACATTTACTGTTAGCTGCTGATGTTTCTTCTAGTACTTACATATCTGAAACACCTGAAATGCTTCGTCAGTCATTGAAACTTAACTCAGCAGGGCAAAGGGAGAGCAGGCTGATGGAGCCAAAGTTTACTGAGCCTATGTTGAGATGAATTTAAACACTTTGTGTATTAATTTTTTCCTTTTCTTCCTCCTTGCTTTATTTTTTCGATTTTTTTGTTTTTGTTTTCTTTTAAGTGGAACAATAGTTCATAAGTGTTTTTTCATCCATTTAACCTCTGATATATCTGTATCTTCTTCTTAGAACTTCACTCATGTCCTTTTTCCTCTCACTATTTTTAGATATTTTTTTTCCTGTAAATTTCCAGACTTTGAAATAAATGTTGTTTTAAAGAGCTGTTCAGCCCTGGATTTTCCAGGGTCAGATGACAATTGCACACACATAGATAGGTACAGAGATGGGTCTCAAGACTGTTACTATGCCAAAGCTATTCATAGTTCTATCATTTGTAGTCCACACTGTTACTCCTTAAAAGGCATTCAGGGGCTCATGCACATTATCTTTTATATAGACATTGCATATCTCCAAATGTTAATGTTGTTTAAACTTAATGTTGTCTTACAACTTATTTTTCCTGAAGTTTGCCTCATTTTCTGGCAAAGGTTACCTCTTTCACAGAGCTGGCAGAAAGGAGGGTCTGTGTGTGCCTCAGGCACAATACAGAGCCTCACATACGTGGGGACAGTTTTGATGTGCAATTCTCTTGTGAAAATGCTGGCTTAACCAGTCTCACTGCTTACTCCTACTGGATCCTGCCAAACTGTTTGTATCTTGACATATTGTGAACCAAATCAAGGAATTAATCTGAATTGAACTCTTTCCCCAGTGTTATTTTTCAGCCTGATAGATTTTTGTGGAGCCACAGGAACAGCTGTGTTGGTACAAGAGTTTGCACTTTGGGGCTGGGATGATTTAGCAAGAATGAACTGCTTAAGAAACATCCCATCACTGCCTGAGTCTCACCGCACACACGAAGCTACAATGCTAGGTTAGCTGTTACTGCATGTGGCCCTGTCTGTTGACTGAAGTGAGAGTGTTAAGTTCTGGCAAGTGGACATGAACTGGTCAAAATGGTAATAATCATTGCAGCAAAATTTGCCTAAAGGTCATTGCTTTCATTTTGTTAAGTTTCCAGGCAAGGCTTAATGAATGATGCACTTGACTGATGGAGCAATAGGAAGTAGTGGGCTCGTTCTTACTTGAGTGCAAACGGACCCTATTCAATTCAAAGGACCCTATGATAAGAGCTTTCATAATGTTAAAACTTGTTAAAATGGCAAAGGTAAGGAAATGGGTAAACTGATAAATAAGAGGTCTGTCACACAACAGTAATGCACCTGAGAATACTTTTATTTAAAAGAAAAAAGCTAACTGTTCCAAAGATAATTAAATTAATAATTTTGAAATGTAAATTAATAGTCTGGTCTAAGAAAATGTTAAGATTGTATTTTCTTTGTAGCAGTTGGGTCTGCTGGATCTATAGCACTCCCATCTCCTGAGGCCTGCCTGGCTATCTGGGGCAAACCCCTCTTGCTTGGCATCCTCTAAAGTGTATGTGTTGCTGACTGAAACATGCTGAGTATGGTGACATTGCTTACGAATATTTGCTATGAATGACTCACAGCAGGGGTTTCGCCGTTATTGCCAGTGATGGAGGTTCTTTTCCCTGATATTCTGGCATTTGTTTGGTTTTACTTAAACCCTTTAATTTGGTACAGCATTGGACAGGTCCCTGGAGTGCCTCCAATCCTTTGGTTTGATATTCCACTAAAAGATAAGTCCGGTCATGCTCTCGAGAGAGCAAAGAAACTGAGGATTTTAGCAGACAAGATGCAGAAGTTTGGGATATGGTTGCTGCAGAAACTGGTGTGTGACCCCAGGTGTGAATTCTCTCCCTTCTAAACACGGGACGTGGTCCTTGCACACTCTCACTCACACAGGAAGACGAGGGTGTGGCAGTAGAGGTTACCCAGGCTTGGTACTACCATTGCAGTGCAGTATAGTGTAAGAAGAGGGTGACCGTGCATCTTCACTACAAAACCAATGTTTCTTGACTATGCTAAAATGAACTTAGGCCTTTTACCCATGTTGGCAGTAGGACTTTTCTCTGAGGGTGACAGAAGTTTTAGATAGATGAAAAGTGACAGTGTGGGAATGGTATTACTTGTGAGAAATTAGCATAAGGTAACACCAGGTAAGTCATGTATGGACAAGCTATGTGTGTCTGAAAACCTGTTGCCTCCTTTATTGCATTGTTGTTATCGCATCGCAGACTTAACAACAGTGTAAGACCTGTATTTCACAAGACTCATAAATTGAGCAATATTTTAAAATGCTATGTAAGTGAGATTAAATATGGACTGCAACTATGTAAATTTGTTCGTGTTACCTTTTTCCAGCATATATATATATATATATATGGTGTTCTTTTTCAGGGTGCATTTAAGTTCTTATAAACAGAGTTTAGGATTTGCAAGAAGGAATTGGTCACTTCCATATGATACAGTGAGTCATGGGTATGTATTTGTTACTTTAAGAGTTTGTAAAAGAAAAAAGCAAATGTGCAACTCCATTTTCTTTTTGAAGTTTTGCTTCATCATGCAGTGGGGCGGGCATCGCTTGTATTGATACTGTAAAAGCATGAAGGATGCCTATATGCATTGTCCCAATTTTGCTTAAGGTTTCTTTTTTTTTGAATGTCTGAAGAGGTCTTAGCCTTTTATACCAGTTACGTGTGTTGAATCTTATTTAGGGAGCTTTCTTCAAGAGTTCGAAATAATTACTTACTGAAACTAACAATTAAGAGAGTTTGAAGAAAAATAGTCTTAATCAAATAAAAAGTATTTAGTAACTTTCTCTGACATAGGCATAGTTAGCTGTATGCTAGAAGATTATAACTTGTCAAGCCGTAGTCAAAGAGAACAAAAAAGTCAGAAGAGGGTATTTTAATGAGTTGCTCCTTAGGGAGGAGAGGTAAAGGCCGTTCCTTGGCCTTCTCTCTCACATGCCTTCTGTTCCCTGCGATCCAAACCTTTGTCCCAGTGACCTCTGCAACTGACCAGCTGAGGTGGGGAGCCACTCCTTATGTGGCTTTCATTGCCCTTAGTATTCTGGGTTTAAAATCGAGTAGCATGACTGCTGTCCCCCGTAATATCTTTATATTTTTCATAGGGGACTTCTAAGAGGGACCAAGAAGAAGTGCAAGGGAAAAATATATTCTATGTTGTTTTTTTCTTTTCCTGCTCTAATTAAACAAGGGGTTAAAACTAAGTGACTAATTAAACAAGGGGTTAAAACTAAATTCTATTGACAGTAATTTGAGGTTGAATTTTATTACATAACTGAGAATATTTAGGGTTGTTCTGTTTAAAAACCCCACCTCATCTAAGGGCACTGTGCGAACATTTCTGTCACTAATTTTCTTTCACCAGTAATTTTGAACATGTTTACTTCTGTGAAGGAAGGTGTGGGCACACGAGCGTTGCTGCAGATGAAGACTTTTTATAGTTTGTTCCCTTACTCGCAGTACATTCAGTGACAAATCCCAGGAGTGACTGTACCTTGCTGTTTGGTAAACACCTGCTTCTAGCTTACTTTTTTTTTTCCATAGGGCTGAAAGGAGGAACTGGGTTAGGTAGTTCAGGGGCTGTGTGACCAGCCTGAAGAAATGCTATGGGGATGCTCGATAAATTCTGTCTGCTAGAACCCCTTTCACATTCGGTGGTTTTAATTAAAAGATTTTTGTGAATTTATACAGGAGCCATAGAGGCCAAAAAGAGGGGATTTGGATCGGTGTTTTTCCTTTGAATTAGGATCCTGGTCCCGACGGTCCCGACGCGCTGAGAAGGCGCGGTCGCGGCCCGGGAACCGCCAGCTGCAGTAACGTGGGTGCTGTCTCCGCCGTCGCCAGACTCAGCGACAGAGAGAGCTGCGCGTCAGTGCGGTGCAGCGCCGGTCTCCACAGCCAGGCCGCGGCCTACGGAGCCCGATGCCCCCGGCGGCGGCGGCCTCCACCTGCCACCCCGGCGGCATTGCCGTGCTGCGACCCGCCCCCCGCCGCCCCGCTCCCCGCGCCCATAGGCCGAACGGGCGCCCGCCCCGCGGTGGGGCCGGGCTGCGGGGTGGCGGTTTTGTGGCGGGCGGCAGCCGCCAGGCGGCCACTCGGCGGTAACTGCGCGGCGGGTGATGCCGTGCGGGCAGCCGGAGAGCGGCGCCGCCCCCGCGCGGTACGTGGTGGGGGTGGACGTGGGCAGCACGGTGGTGAAGTGCCACGTCTATGACCGGGCGGCCGCCGTCAGGGGCTCCAGCTGCAGAAAGGTGAATTCGCGGCGGAGGGGCAGTGGTGGGCGCTCATCGGGGCGGGGCCGGGCCCTCACCTCGCCGGTGGGACTTGGCGGGAGAGGCGGGCGCTTGTGGTGCGGCCGAATGTGCCCACTCTCCATCGAGTGCTGGGCGGTTCTGACTGGTGGGTCTATGGATCTCTGGCCGGAGCGGGAGTGGGTCGGGGCTCGGCGCGGGGAGCGCTCACAGGCGCTCACCCGGCGTGGCTCGGTCTGGCGAGCACTGTACCCCGAGCCGGGTGGGACTTCCCGAGGGCCCTCAGACAACCCGGGGTGAAACGAACCCCCCAGCCCGGCTGTGGGCCCCGCCGGGACCCCACCGTTCCCCCGGCCGCCTTGCAGCTCGGCGTTTGCCCCCACCCTCCTTTTCCCTCCTTCGCTTTAATCGCTTATCGACTAAATCCTCTCTGAACAAAACGACTTTTGTTAGCAGGGCATAGCAGAGACCTGCGTAAGACTTGCATTTACACGCTTGTCATTATCTAACAGCGCTTCTCAGAAAAGTGTTAACTTTGAAATATGAATGTCAGGCTGCTCCTGATTTTGGGAGCACACAGCTCGTGATTTTGGGATCGGTTACAATCTCCAGAATTAACTTTTTTATTGTTGCCTATTGCAATTAAGAGCATGCAGCGAGGGGAAGTGTAAGGAACCCGATGAATTTTCAGTGATGGAAGGGGACGTTCTGGAGGTACCAGGCCCTTTTGCTTGAAGCCCAGCTGGCAGGTGCTCCCTGGAATTAAGTCAGAAAATTAAGACCCAAAAAAAGCAAACCCAAGCGTATTTGTAGAAACTTGGACAAGAATTCTGGTTTTGTGAACTAGCGATTGTAGTAATGCTGTGTATTTTTTGTTAACAGGTGGAGTCACTTTATCCTCATCCTGGATGGGTTGAATTAGATCCTGAAGTGCTGTGGAGTCAGTTTGTTGGTGTGATAAAAGAGGCTGTACAAGGTAATGGCTTATAAAATCTGAAGACTATTATTCATCAAAATTAATAAAGTTAGTTGATTAGACAATAACAGTATTTTTGTTTATTTCTTTAAAAGTACTGAAAATTCATTGCTGAGCACGAGTCTACAGCATACATGAAAGATGATTCCATTAATACGTAAAATATGACCCTTTAATTTTAAAATTAATGAGCAATTAATTTTTTTCTCTCAGTGTTGCAAAATTAGGATTGAAGTAGAAGTAGTGTGCCCATTTGATTTACAGGTCACTGACAGTGTCATGTTGCTTTAGCATTCTGTGCATGTATCCTTCCCCAGTGTCAGTGTTCTTCCACCGGATGCCTTTGTGTACAGAAAGTAGAGTTGCTTCCTTCTCTTGTTCCCTACTGTTCTACAACTGTTTTGCATACTGTGTCCATACTGTGTTGATGTGTGTGAGAGAATGGGAGCAGGATACTGCATGGTTGTGCTTGCTCTATTATGATTGCATATTCTCATTTCCCCCACTCAAATTACAAACAGTTCTTAGCATTCAGGTTTTTTATTAGTAGTAGTAGTAGTAGTAGTAGTACTTCAGTCTAACATTTCCTAGTTCTAGTAGTTTCCTGTTCTAGTACTTCACGCACTAGAACAGACACAACTCCTTTTTCTGCCCAACTTCTGATGATTTTTTGTTTTTGTTTTTCCCCTTGCCTGTTTTTCTGCTCTATCTGGGTACTAAGTCCACAGCTCCCTCAGCTTTCCCATTATACCTGATCCAACACAGATCACCTTCAGTGCCACACTGATGTGCTGGCCTGTCATCTGCGCCCCCAGTCACTTTTTTTCAGTTTTCCAGCCTCCTTGTTGCATGTTTGTGCCTCATACTCTTTCAATGCTTAAATTTTTGTTCAGCCCCTCTTGCAGTGGGGTTGGAGTGTTACTTGGAGTGTAATCTCCAAGTGCTGCTCTGGTGCTAAGCCTGGTTCAAGCCAAAGCTGCTCTTGTCTCTTCCTTTGGAAGGCAGCCCAGGGAACAGGATAAGTAACCATTACCAGGTATAAACTGCTGCAGATTATTTGGGGCTCTTGTTCTGTTTTCTCAGCAGCCACAACTATTCTGGCACAAAAACAGCAGTGCCACCTCAACTCCTGAAGACCTTATTAGCTTCCTCCACTCCACTCTGCAGGGCAAACCAAGAAGAAAATGTTTTGGCTAGTTTTAAAAGGTGAAGCTCCTCTTGTGGCCAAGCTGTGTGCACTGTGGGCAAGCCATTTTTACGTGGTTGGGTAATGCAAGTGAGTCTGAGCCCATACTGCTGTCAAAAGAAGTCCCACCCTCCTAGAGGGCTGTTTCCAGTCAGAGCAGTTTCCTGAATCAAATCACTGTGTGGTTGTTTGTGTCAACAGAACTTTATGAATATTTGTGCCATCACTAGAAAGGGTGTGGTACCAGGGCAGGAATGACTGTATACAGAAAGAAAGCAAAGGAGCACTTTAACGGGCTTGTGGAGCTAAAACGTGATTCTGTGCCTGACTGGATGAGCTGATGTAGTTTAATACTACCTAAAAGTTAAAACTGCTTCTGGCTGCATGGTCCCACTCTTCTTTCTGGCCCTGGTACTGGTTCAGCCCTTGCAGCTTTAGCTGAAAAATACCCATGTGTGTCTTCTGATTTGTGTTTCTCTTAAAAGAGAACTTAGCTCCGCTCACAGAGGGGTCTAGAGAGCATGATAGTTGACACAGGGAGGTTGCAGAGATGGGGAGCAGTATGACATGCCACTCTAAAGTGCAGTTAGGTATTTCTGTTTGTGCTTTCAGTCACATTCATCTATGTCGAATGCCCATTTTAATTGATTATATAGGCATATGTAACCTGCCTGTTTGTCACTGGAACTGTTTAAGTAAAATAAAAACAAGCCTTTCAGAAGGTAGAGAAAGGGTCAGTGAGCTACAACTGCTTTGGTAAAGTAAGGTTTTTTTAATTGCTTTGGAATCAGTTGTCTGACCTTAAGTTCTCTAATGCTTCCTTGTTCTAGCCACTTAGTTGGTCAGTCTGTAGAGATTTGTATTCTTTTAAATTATTATTATTATTTTCCTAAATATGCCATATGTTTTATATTTAGATAGAAGAAGTTGTATTTTTGTTTGCATAAGGTTTTTGGTGTGATTTGTTTTTGGTTTTTAGCTGCAGGACTTCACATGAGGCAAATTGCTGGTCTTGGCATCTCAACACAGAGAGCAACTTTCATTACATGGCACAGGTATGTATAGTGTGTGTTGTTTAAAATGAATTTATACTAATTTGTATTCATAGACTGGATGAAAGCAGACTGTAGAAATGTTGAATTAAGTCAGGTCACAACCTCTGAGCAACAAATGTCAGCCATTGATGTTCTCCTTTGTTTGCACAGTCACACCTTACAGCAGTTGGGAACCACTTAAAAGCGTATTTCCTTTTTGATTAGTTCTTAGTACTTTGGAAGAAAGAGATGCATATGGAAATTTTTTAATTCTGTTTGAATTTTGTCACTTATTTACTCAAATCCACAAGATGGCTAGGAGGATATGCACTTATTTTCGGAGCTGACCTTGTGTTAAGTGTCTTAGTGTTGCAAATTATAAGTAATGTTGATTTTTGGGAGGCCAGTTTATGTTTGATAGTTTTAAATGGAAATCTGCAAATACTGTTTTTCAGGAAGACAGGGAAACCTTTTCATAATTTCATAAGTTGGCAAGACTTAAGAAGTTCTGAACTTGTGAATTCCTGGAATAAGTCCCTTCTGCTGAAGGTAAAACTGCTAAGCTGGGTACTGCTTGGACATACTAGAACTGATTTATTTTTATGTAGAGTGAGGGCAGTATATGAAATACTGGCAATGTCCTGTTAATGTGATGTGCTGTGGCCTAAAAACATTCAACAGAGCAAGATGAGAGTGGAAAATCCTACCAAGAGAAAATGTAGTAGTACCAAGAAAACCAACGGCCTGAGCAGAATTAATTAGGGGAAAGGTATCTGTAGCTCTTTCGTGCCAATTTGTTACTTTTTAGGTTTTTTTAGATGAAGATGTTACATGTTAATGCCACTACAAATAAGTTTTGAATCTACGTAGGTCTTGGTTGGCCTTGTTTCATGCTTTTTCCTTATTTGGGTTTTTTTTAATGTACTCTGCTCAGTTTAGAAGGTATATTTTATGCTACTTGTGGCTCATGCCTCATACCTTTAGAAGAGAGAGAATTGCTGTAACTGGAAAACCTGAAGTTACTTTTCCTATAAGTGCAAACTAATTAGCACACCTACAATAATAAATCCTTGGGTTTGCCCCAGATTTCTTTCATGAATGAAAACTTCATTAACGATTAAGTTTTGGATAGTCTTTTAAAACATAATTGAGCCTGTCTCCTATAGGAGAAATTTCACTGCAATAACAGTATGTAACACTGTCACCCACATCAGGCATTGTTCTCATTTAGGTGACCTTTCTTTGTAAGGCAGAACAGTCTTTATCAGTGTGCCAGCAGAAGTCAGTAAAACTCAGTCCAGCTGGTCTTTCCTGTGGTATTTGTTGTGGGAAGGCGAACTGTTGAAACCTTATGTCAGGATGATCTAACAGAATTTTACCTTGCTGAATCTAATATGTTGTCAGCAGCTTTCATGTCTGTTGACATTCTTTAAAGGTGATTGAAAAGTGTGAGATTAAAATTTAACTAACTGTTTTCTTTTGAAACAGGTAATCCATATAATTTTTACAGTTCTTCATTTCTTGACTGGGAATGACCGATTTTTGGCACCAAGTTTTCTTACTTTTTCAACACAACAGACTTCTATGAAGTTGTCATGGGTTTTTAAAAATATACATGAGGTAAGCTGGAAAGGAAAAAAAGTACAGCTTCAGTCATAATGGATAGTGACTTCAGTTGGTTATACCCTCTTTGCTTTTGTCTTGCTTATTCTTTTCCTCAAAAGAATCAGAATGGAAGACTTCTGTCTGTGTTTATCTTCAAAGCCTCTCTACCAAAATAACTACTTGTGTTTATCCAACCTGTTCCTCTGATTCAGGAAACAGTAGTAGTAAACAGTTTTTGTAGTAGCTAAAGGTTTTTTCCATGGATAAGAAACATAATTAAGTCACTTTATTTCACTTGGTGTAATTATGCAGTTAGTAATTGTTTTAAAGTTGTTTGCAGTCTGGATTTGCATGACAATTGCATCTGTTTTCAACTATCACTCTTTCCACTCTGCATTATTCCAGTCGTTACAGTTACACAAGTACAATTACACAAATAGTATAGTACCAATCAAACACTGCAGTTTATTTTACATTTTGTTGTAGTGCATATTGGAAAATACACATAAATTAAGTTGTGCTAGTATAATTTAATGGACTAATAAGCACAGAGATATTTGTTGCTGTGTTCTTTCCTCTCCTCCTTACCATTTGCCTTCCTTCTTCCTATTGTAATTATAACTTCAGTGATCTTATTTTCTATGCTAATTTTCAAGTTATTTTTTAGGAAAATGCTCATCATCCATTTCCTACTCCATGAAAAGAAACCCCGAAAATTTTAAGTTTAGTCTGATATTTTTCTGTCACAAAACCAACTGTTGAGAAGGTTAAGTGTAATTTTTTACAGGTATATTTTAGTTGGATCTTTTGAAAATATGTGGTGTGAATTTGAAGGATTCTAGAATTGAAGGTTATGCAGCTGCTTAGTTTTCAGTCTGAGATAAGTATTCTTCCAGATTTTGTCAGGAGCTAATATTAGAAATACATTACTATCCAACCAAGGAGCTCAAGAAATTCATGGCTCTTACTTACACCAAATAATGTATATATTCAGTTTTGAGTTAATTAGTTTGTGCCTTCTTTTATGAATTTTACTGTTGTATACATTATCAGCTAGTGCAAATTAAACACTAATTCTCCATATTAAAGGGGAAAATCCCAAGTAAAATAACATTTTGAACTTTTTACAGACGACATAAACCAAAAAGCAGTGTCCCTGTCATTATTTTTCTCAATATCTATTTAAAAATACACTTATTTCTTCTATTTCTGTTAATTTTTAATTTACATGCAGTATGTAGGATGTTATTCATTCTTTATTCAGCACTCCTTCACCACTGCTATAATTAAGACTACTAAGTCCTGCTTGTTAAGGCTCTGTTGCCACTGCAGCAAAAGATTAATTGCTTTCCTTTCCTTAGCAACATCTGTAAGAAACTGCTTATTCTTTATTAGGGGCATGAACTGTAGGATAATATTATTTATACAGTAATAATAACATTATTATAATATTATAATATATTATAATACAATATTACCTATGTAGCACACCCTTTTTAAAAGAAAAAATTGTCAGAGACTTGGTTTTTGAGAACATTATCATGAACCACAATGAAAATGAGGAAAAAAATCAGGAAATTGTACCCAGTTGTAATACTTTTTTGTGTGTGTATTTGTTCCTAGGCTGAAGAAGCTGCCAAAAAAAATAACTGCTGCTTTGGAACAGTAGATACGTGGTTATTGTATAGGTTGACTAAAGGTGAATATTACAGTTCCTCTTAAATATTAATAAAACATACTGGAATCTAAGTAATGAGATTCATGACTTTCATTGATACATTCTAGATTTCAAAAGCTTTTTTGACAGTTTGTGGGTTTCTTGGTTTGTTTTGATGAATACTGTAAAATATTTAATGTTAAAAAAACCCAACTTCTGAATTAATTTTCTTTTGGGCTTCACTGGAAGGGCAATCAGAGAAATAGTTACTCCATGTCATCAACCTTCTAAGCATTTAAGGTTTAAAGAGGGCTGTCAGAACTGATGGTCCTTGATTGGAGAAAAGTACCTGAGAAAGCCAACTAACAAAGAATTATTAAAAATGTGGAAGAATTACAAGGCTCTGTCCTGAGGGTTAATTGGATAGGTTATGATGTGTGGTACATGTGGTCAAAAATACTCTGGCCATTTTCATGAGGGTAAAATAAAGTAATTGATATAGTAACTAATATAGAAATATTTATATGCAATACCAACATAGTTCTATTAATGATATTACTAAATAATATTAATATATTAAAATAATGTTATACAGTAGTTAATATATAATTATAGTGATGGGTAAGTAGGTTTGCTTCCTTGTATCATTATGACTTTGCCTGTAGTGACTCAGTTTATATTTCATGGAAGCTGGAGATGCTTAAAGAAAAAGTATTTTTAAAATTACTCTTAAGTAATTTGTTATGCAAAATCTTACTTTGTTATTTATTTATGATAGGTTCTGTGTATGCTACAGATTACTCAAATGCCAGTGCTACAGGCATTTTTGAACCCTTTACGGTATGTGGTGTTCCAAAAAAATTGTTGTTGCTATTTATTGTATTTATTGAGAGAGTTGCTGACAATTTTACTTTTTCCATATTATTTCAGAAATGTTGGAACCCCTCTTTGTGTAATTTACTTTCCATTCCAATGTCTATTTATCCACCAGTGAAAGACACAAGGTAATTATGAAGGCATATTCAAAAGAATATTATAACTGTTAAAATAATTGCCTTTAGAAAATGCTACATAATCTGCACAGGCTAAGTAATCATAGAGGTACTTTTATATGCAGATGTTTTCACACTGCATCCATAAGTTTTTTTTTTACTATCAGTATTTATTAAGGAATTAGCTTTAATTTTTTAAAATAAACTGATATAATTACCTTTCATATGTGATGCAGACCCACGCCTTGTATGTCTAGGTATCATGACAAAAAGGCAAATTTAGTATTGTGATGTTTCTCCCTAACATTTGTTTTAAGCTTCAACTTTGGATCAACTGACTCTGAAATATTTGGGGTACCTATTCCAATAATGGCAGTGGTAAGTGAAAGTGTTTTCTTAGTTCAATCTCTACACTTGTGCCTGTATTCTTGTTATTTAGCTTTGATTTAATCTTTGCATATTTAGTAACTACTCTTTATTCCTTCTCAGTGACTTAACTGCAGTAGAATTGGGTGTTGAATTTCTGTCCAAAAGCTCAGTTTACAAACTGAGGGAGAAAGGAGGAGAGAGGAACAGGCATTTCTAGAGATTGAGGTGCTAGATGACCAGATGATTAAGCACTGAAAATAGGAGTTTAAAAAGCTGGGTTCTGCGCTAAGCTCTGGTAATGTGTTTCTCTCTGGCTTGCAATAACTTTTTCTTCTCACTAATGTTGGTCCATCCTGTCTTGACTTCAGCAAGACTCTAAACAAATAAAAGAGTAATTATTAATAACTCCACTTACGGTACCTTTTATTTCTTTTACTTCTGTTTGTCACTATAAATGAATGGCAAATAACATGATGGTTTTGTCTCTTATTTTGTAAAGTGATAATTTGCCTAAAAAATTTGCTTGAATTCAGTTAAATGGAAATAATATCTAACCAACATGAATCTCTCCTATTATTTTGAAAGAATTATAGACTCAGTTTATCTGTAAATTTACTGTTTCACCAAGGCACAGATATAAGTAAATACATTTATTAACCATAACTGTTGAAAGACTGAGCATGGGATAATTTGGTACAGGCGTTGTAGGAAAAAAGAAAGGTAAAACCTCAAAATTTCAGCTTTCTGTTAGGGGAATTCAAGCCAAGCTACTGTCTTCTGCTGCCTGGTATTGGAAATATCTGTTTTTGTGAAATACTAATAATTCTTTTGTTTCCATAAAATTTTTCAATGTTGCAAGCAATATTACAGAAATCCACATAATGTCCAAACCTGGTGTAATTTGATTCTAGTGATAAATCTGTTGGGTTGGCCTGCAGATACTTAAGAAATGGTACACAAGTCCTCTCTTAATGTTCCATTCCTTTCTGAATGGTATGTGCATTCAGAATTCTGAAGTGTTAGCAGTGATATTTTAAAATCCAGCAGCATTTTAGGTTGGTAGTTAGTAGCTAACTTGTTGTGTTGTTTTTGTTGGTATGGCAGGTAGCTGACCAGCAATCAGCCATGTTTGGAGAATGCTGTTTTCACCCAGGAGATGTTAAATTGACAATGGGAACAGGTGGTTTTTGGAATGTGAATACTGGAGAGCATCTCTTTGCATCACAAAGAGGTAAGCTGGTGAAACTGTAGAGTATTTTGTGTTGTGTGACAGCTGTTAATGTTGAGAGCATAGGAAAAAAAATGGAGCTATGCTTTTCCTTCGATCTTCAGTGGCAGAAAAAACGTTAGAAAAAGTTCATAATGGAAGACCATGGAAATTTTAATTGGAAATATAGATCTTGGTTGTGATGACATATGCTTCTCATAAAGAGATTTTAAGTAACATCACTCAGAATTGTGTCTGTTTGGATTGGCCCTTTTGCTTCTCACATCAAAATGATCTGGTTGATCACTTTAAATTGCTCCTCTTGAGCCGTTATGCTCTGAAGTACCTGCAGTGAGATAATACAGGATTAGCAATTACTAGTTTAGTTTTCAAATACTAGAAATAGGCTCCCCAGTGTGTTTTTTAGTGTTCAAAACTTTCAGGCTTGTTACGTTTTCATAGGTGGCTATGTTAAGAGAGGAACAATGGATAGTGAAACAATTTTGTTTGCACACTCTTTCCGTGTGTCATATTTTTAAACAGTAATTTCAGAAAGCCTAAAATTTAAAATGGAAGGGATAGGGCAGGGGAGGAGGACAGTGGAGATTTTTACCAGCTACAGTCTGAAAGGCTGCTGGCAAATACAGGAGATGTGTCAGAACTGAATTAACAGGGATATCAGATTCCCTGTAAATGTGAATGCTTTTCCAGTTAACAAATTATATCATTACGATGACAGTTGGATTCAGGAAATCAGTTGTTTGTGGTCTGTGGAAATGAAGTAACAAAAACATGTGGTACTTAAAATATTTGGCTATTGAGATTTGATAGGAGTTGAAAGCTTCAAGGCAATGCTGTGGAACTGCTTTAGGTTCTTATTTATGTTACAATTATTTTCCCTATGTTTTTTGGCTGCTGTGTAGTGTGGTTAGTAGGACAGGAGACGTACCTAGCTTTTTGAGTGCCCTAGGCATGAACTGTAGTGCATTCAGTCTTTAAAGTTGACACATGTATTTAAGACTGCAAGATGAATCCCTGTAGCATCCTACTCATTAGCTGCTGCTCTATTTTGTGATCTATATTTAGTTGCTACATATGACAGTTTTAAAAAATGTTCCTTGAGGAAAACCACTTCTCAGAATGCAGTGATGGAACCATGTTGTATTAAAATCCACCTCTCCTGCAGTCTGATAGTTCTTAGCAACTGAGGTTTTGCCAAGGGTCATGCTGAAAATATGTATATCGCTTTTTTTTCTTTCAAGAGACGAGTAAAAACTTGAATATAAATAGGTGCTGCTGATTTTTTTCCCCTGTAAGCACCAGAGTGCCTCCAGGTCTAACCAGATTCCTACAGTTCCTCTAGTACTATGATGCTGCTGTTCTGGGCAGAGGCAAGCAAACTGGAGATGCTTCTGTGAGAGGCACTTATATATATCAGCAAAGTCACCTTTAGAAAACTGAGAGAAATCCCTACATGTTTCTGATGCTTTTCTTGTCCTGTCCTATAGTTAGTGGGACCTTTGTTGCATTACCTGTCATCTCTAAGTCCTGAGCAGGGCCCCATATAAGGTCTGAGTGTTCTCTTCACTCCAAGAGTTACAGTACTTGGGTTGTGTGAGGTTTTCATTGCAGTGGCCACTGAATGCTTTGGTTCTTACCAGGTGTCATGAAAAAACATTTGTTGATCTGCAGTGCTGGAAAACATCTACTGTTGAACTGGATGACAAGGTTTTTGCTTCGGTGTTAAAAAGCAGTTCTTTCTGGAAGTTTGTTCAATGATCTTACTAATACAGATATCAGACAAAAAAGTCTGAGTTCACACTGACTGTTTTAAGTTTTCTTTTTGTTAAGTTTTGACATACTAAGGGAGCAAAGAGGAGAACAAATCATCAGGTTTGTGATGCCCTCCTAATTGGCTATTTATTTCTAATGTAGTAGTATCTTCAAGCAGGAAGCTTTTTGAAAGGTTCTGTACTGTTTTTTCGAAACACTAACAGTGTTTGATGGATTTCTGCCTTCTGAGAAAAATGGGAAAAAAACCCTGTCATTGAGTATTTTTTTAGTCACTGCAAAGCCAACACTACTTGGTGGAAGTTATAACTGACTGCAAATCCTGTCATCTAAACCATGGAAGTGCTAATCTTTTGTAGTTTTAGACAAAGTATGTAATTTGGGTGTTTAGGTGTTTGTTTTGTTGCTTGTGTTGGGCAAACATAAAGGTAAAATGCTGTAGTTAACTGGCTGTAGCCTTTGGGGACAAGGATGGGCAAATTGTCAAATGTTTTCTTTACTTGCTTTGTATAAGAAAGCACTGCATATTGAAAAAGGGATAAAACAATCTATTGCTTTTATTGTCTTCTGTGAAGAGGCTCCATGTTTTAAGTTTGTGTTGGCTTCTTTTGTGTTTGTGTGTCTGTTTTAGTATTTCCACTTCCTTTCTGAAAGCCCAGCCTTTGAGTTTTAAGTTCTGGGAAAGTGAGTTCTGACTTTTTAATTCTGACAATTAGAAACAAGTGAGGAAAATTAGATGGATTGAAAAAAGTAGGAAAATGTTGATTAATTTTTAAGTATGTACATTCTTAACATAAAAAACTAAGTGCAAGTTGCTCTTCTTAGCTTAAAAAGCTTAAAAAGGTAGTTGGTTGGTGGGTTTTTTGTGGTTGGATAGTTATTTTTTTTCCAGTTTAACTTTGGCTTTAACAAACTGTTGTTCAAATGTCTTGTAATTATATCACACAATTTAAAAAAAATACATTTAGCCTCTATTAATGAAATATTTTTGCTTGACTTCTGCAAAGGAATTTAATAAAAACAACCTTTTTATTAGTTGGGTATATTGTAAGGATTGATTTTATATGATTTCTGGAAACATTTAATTTAGCTAGATGTTGTGTTTTGTTTTGTTTCATGGAAAATAATAAAGATCTGTATCCACTGATTGGTTGGAAGATTGGGGAAGAAGTTGTTTACTTAACTGAAGGCTGTATGTCAGACATTGGCACTGCCATAAAATGGGCCCAGGATATAGGTAAGTAGTTCTTCAATCTTCTAGAGAGTAAAATGTACTATGACTTTAAAATCTGTTTTATGGGGTTATAATTATGTTACTGGACTTATTACTTTAAGTAGTTTGGTTTCACAATCATCTCCTCGTCAGACCTCGCCTACATACGTAGGCGTTTATTTTCCTGAAACATTACTCTCCTCACTTGGTTTCTCTTGAGCATGAAAAACTTCCTGATACTTTTTTTTTAATCCAGTATCTAGACTTGAATAGTGTAAAGGAACCCGTCTCAAGTAAGATATGTGCTGGTTTAGGGTACTTGGACTTGAACTTTAATCTGAGATGCACAGAAATTGACTACTCATTAAGTGCAGGTAGCATGATCGTGAATTCAGTATCTCCCACGTTCCTTTTAGGAGATCTCTAGCTGTCCATCTCAGAATTAATAACAAGCTTGAGTTCTATGAAGAACTTGAAGGTAGTTGTGTTGTGTATGTTTCTTCACATAGAAATGATGTGCCTTTTGGCTATGACAATTGGGTAATGAAAAGATTTGCATTTTAGTTTAAGAAAAGGTTACGAAAAACACTAGCTCTGTAGTAGTTGATATTCAAAAGCACTTCCTGTTTGTTTATAGGACAACTTCTATGTGTGTTGCAATAAACTATTTACATAGATATTTATTTCACCTTTATTAGGATGTAAAAAAGCAATTAGTGTCTCAAGCTTTGAGCTGTCTGGGAAAGGTTTTCCTGAAGCATAGTTCACTACAAAATTCTGTATTTCTTGAAGTTGTCAACTTCTGGAAAACATGCATACTCACATACCTGGCCTTAAGGATGAAGTATGACTCAGACTGGTGCTGGTCTTTTGAGGAAATTACTTGACTGAATATACAGTTCAGTGCTGATAGCTGCAGCTATCAGTGGTCCATAGATAAGCTTGCTACTTTGAATTCCATACTTAAACTGGATATTTATCCATATGGAACTTACCCATCTATAAAATGGATATTATTGGTATATGCAGAATGCGTATAAAGGAGTTTTAGCTAGCCAGTAGTGAAGTGGGCATTATCTACAGTTGTTACAACAGGAAAAATTGGGACATAACAAGTAGCCATGCTGCTGTAAACTCTCTAATAAGTAAGACCTTTATTTTCTGGAAATATGATTGCAGAGAAGCAGAATTTAGAAACTTTTATCAGCTTTACAAATAAAGAGAAGGGCTAAACTTATGCGCTGCAGAAGGAATTGGGCCAAAACATAAGGTAAGCTAATGACCTCAGTAAGGCTGATGAGGCTCAGCGTGACAGAAGATGAGACACGTGATAGCAGTAAAGTTTTGGAAAGAGGAATTTCTACAGGAGGACAAACTTTGTTTAATTTCTGTTAGTGGAACCAGATCACTTCTAAGAATTTTGAAATAGGGGTATTTAGAATTTTAGGCTGAACTCAGCCTTACTTAATTTTTTCATTTTCTGTCCTGACATAGAGATATTATACATAGTTCAGTAATAGCAAATACAACAAGAAGGAAAAGATGTGACTTAGGCATATTAGTCTGGACACAGTAGAATCTAAAGCTTTCAATCAAATTTATGAAAGTTAATAAGGTAAGTTGAAAATCCTGGTAAGTTACCAAGGTGGATTTTTTCAAAGAAAATTTGAGCTAGATTAACCCAGTTTGTCTTTGATAGGAGAATTTGCTTTAGAGACAAGAAAAAGCAGTAGCTTTCATTTATGGGAGACCTCTAGTCTTCTGTAAAACTTATGTGGCCACATAATGAGATTATTAATGAAAACTACAGAAGATGGGTGTTTGTACAAGAATTGCTTGTGAATGAAGAGCAAGCTTAAAAGAAGGATGTCTTGTAGAGTTTTGAAAAATCTGGCTAGAGAGAAAATATAAGTGGTGTCTTTTAAAAAGGTGATATTAGGACCTACCTTATTTGTATTTATGTGTCAAGTTGCTTGTAAAAATATCAGCTATGCTGATAAAATACAGTGGGTATTGAGGGCATTCTCTGCAGACATTTAGTACTAGGGCTGACAGTAACATCTTTGGGAGGTAAAACATGTCTGTTTTTCAGGTCAAGTTTTGTAGCACACTTAGTGTGCCACTGTTAGCATTCTCAATTTCCATTTATGTCTTACAGGATGTAAAGATTAGAAGCAAAACAGATATGAGAGGATCCTTTTGAATTAGGCTTCATCTGAAGAGAATTATTTTTTTTATGTGACTGAACGTGAAATACAGAAGTGATCATTTCCCTTAGAACATGTAGTATGACAATGTTATAGAAGAAAATAGTCTAATTCTAGACTTTTAGTAATATATGAAGAAATTGAAGTAAATAATAAAAGCATATGACTTATGCATCTTTACAGATCTTTTCACCAATGTAGATGAAACAGCAAAAATGGCACGGAGTATTGTTGATTCTCAAGGCGTTTGTTTTGTTCCAGGTTTTCAGGTAAAAATATTATTAATACAATGGAGAATATATTTTTATAACCCAGTTAAAAATAACTTTTACATGTTTCAGTGTAGTAGTTTACATCTTATCACAGCACTAACTTTTACATGTTTCAGTGTAGTAGTTTACATCTTATCACAGCACTCTGTACTACTATGGTTCTGACTCTGTCCTTCACCACAACATATGAAGACCATTATCATGTCAGAATGCTTAAACACCATTCCCCCATGAGAAAAAACATAACAAATAGGAATATGACTTCAATTTTGTAGATGGAGACCTGGGGAACAGATAAACTAAAAGATTTGTCCACAGTAACTCAGGCAGTACCTACAGAGACAGAAATGGATGCCATAGCTTTTCTGCCACATGCAGAGATCTTATTAAGACAATACTTCTAATCACTCTTCTGAAATAATTGATTTTGTTCTGCCTCTTTTTAAGATGTAGGATAAAATTCATCAGAATATTTATACATACGTAAAGATGCACAAGGTTGTAAGTCCTGGTGTTATGAAAAGCAAAGATATTTAAATAATATTTAGATACTTCCTTGATATGCAGATTTAATCTTTAAATAGGGTCTGTGACTTCTTACTGAGCACAGTGTATATAGTAAGGATTCCTTGGCATTTTTTTCCCCACTTCAGTCCGCTCCCTTTCCTAGTAGCTTGCTTCTCTTTTCCTCACAGAGGAACTTCCTGCAATGATGTGATCTTTTCTGAGTCACGGGCTCTGGGTTCTTTCTGCTTGCTTTCCATTTATGTTAAGAGACCTCTGTATCCTCGTGTATCTGTCCTTTCCACCTCTGAGTCATGATCCCTCTTGAATTTCCTTACAGATGTGTGTTGCTGTCCCAGTGCAGAGGCAGCAGTGAGGGTGATACTGCAGTTCAGTCTAGCATCTTAGTCTAGATTGGAATTGATAGGAGTTCCAGCTAATACACTGCATTAAATGGCAACTTGTGATAGCTGGGGAGCTGACACGCTGCCTGTCCAGCTATGGAGCAGTTGCTTCCAGTCTGGGTTTGATAGTTGGTAATAATAATTCATAATTTGTCACCACAAAATATGACAGAGCTGTAAGAGCTCTTTGACAGACCTTCATAAAGAATGAAAATAAGCAGGTTTTGGTAATGTAGCTGTTGCTAGGTTGGGAACTGTGGAGAGCCCCAAAAGATTTTCATCTAGTTATGCCACTTCCTATGCAATGTGAGATAATCTGACTAAAAGCACATTTGCAACAACTGTTCCTACATTGTAGGTTTATCAACATGAAAATATCCAAATCTCCACAGAACTTGGTTATCATAATCAGTAATGCTGTCCAGGAGAAACTGGTGTCCTGGTCTCAAAGTTGTCATTTGGAATATTAACATTATGAACTGTATTGGACAGATGAGCCAGGCAAGAAGAAGGGAAATCTTTTGCTGTGCTGTGGGGGTTGAGTAATACCTGCCATCACCTGTTTTTTTGTTGTATAGACAACTGATACTTGAACCTGTGAGGTCTTAAAAAGGTACTGTGTTACTTGAACAAGAAAAGCCATTAATATGAAAACATTATTCTTTTTAATTCCTCAAAAATCACCACCTTCTTTTTGTCTTAGAAGTCTTAAATAGTAGTTTTCTAGCTTGAATTGCATACATTTTAGAACTACATGTTATGTTTTTGAGGACTCATACATCTTTCTGTGTGGGTCTAAGAGTTCTTTGGGATTTTTTTTCATCTTCCTTTGTTTACCATACTCAGTTTGATCATTCCCAGGACTAGTGCTTTTTCTGAAGAAACGTACCATCGTTAATCTTACCTTCGTGCAAGTCTGATATGCAAAGAAAAATTTAATTTCTTAGCAGGTAGCCCAGCTATTGTCTCAAACATCCAGCCTAGTAATTATATTGATTCTTCGGGGTATAAAGCATTATTATGCTGAAATGCTTCCATTTAACATTTACTGTGAGTAACTGTGCTGCAAAATAGCAAATGTTGAGCCATGTCAAATTTCAGTATTTGCGACAGGAATCCTAAGGCAGACAAATGTTAGTCTGAATTAATTTTGAACTCCTAATTCTGTTAATATTAAAGTTTTAGAGATGTTGGTAAAACCTCTTTTTTGTTCAGTAGGATTTTCGTTGGCTTTGCAGGTTTGTCTCCCCCTTTCTCTCTTGACACTGTTTCCATAAGGAACTCTAGCCAGCTATTGGTAAACATTGCTTAAGTGTCTCCCTAGTTCTAATATTCCCAGTCCAAATTTAGAAGCTGTACATAGAAAACAGAATGGATTTCTCTTTTAACTGTGGCATCTAGTTACCACCGATAGTATCCACCAATGTGAATTCTTTGCCTTTTAAAAACTCTGCTTATCTCAGTGGAACATGCTTAGCTTGTGCACTCAGAGTAATAGAATCTGTAACAATTTACAAAACTGAATGGATTAAATGGTATGACAGGGGACATGAGCAGAGTTGAACACGTAGGGACATGTCTGCTTAGCTTCCCTGGCTAGATCTTAACACAAATTGATTGTATGGTAATGTTTGTTAGACATCAAAATGACAGTGGTTGGGGAGGGTTCTTGTGAAGCCCATGTGTTCATTGGCTATGATGCAGAACACTGAGGAAACATCATTGTGAATGTGTATTTGATATTGAGAGAATATGTGCAGTAATATGTTTCTTCTTCTTCATTCTGCTGGAAACAGGGGTTCTGGGATTAGTTTACTATGAGTAGTAGTAACAGCAAAAACTTAAAACTATTCATTGGATGGATGCTTATATATGCGCTGTTATGTTTTGTTGGTTTTTTTAACAACTGATTCTTTCAAGATGCTCATCCTTATGTAGAATATGAGTCTGTTCTTTTTAGTTTATTACCTTGTATAAGAAAATCTGTAAACTTGGAAGCCATGGATTTTCATTGTCCATTTGGGCTATACAAGTGATGCCATTCTAAGAATGGGAAAGGTACTTGTATATGGAAAAAAAAATCCTCTTTTTAATGTAGAAGGAGGAACTTCTGCAATATGCCAGTTTTTCTTTTGACTGTGTGTACCTATCCATACATTTTGTTGCTTGTTTATCTCACACATGTTAGTACTTTCTTAATTTATTAATATGTGTGTATATATTTTATACACATAAAATTCAAACTTGATGTGAGTTTCGTCATAATTTATATTTAGCACAGTACTTCCACAGTAGTGGAAAGGATTGTTTCAATTTAAAAATTACTGTCTACAGTAAAAACTGAGGTTTAACATTGTCACAAACCAGGTACAGACCAGCAAACTAGTATTTCGTTATTAAGTTCATCAGAGGAGTTGAGGTGTGGGGAGGGCATTGGTCATTTGATCCTTCAATTCTCCAGCAAAAAAGAAAACAATCTAGTGACCATTAGAATTTTAGTTGCACTCCGAATATTGGTGTCTTCTGAAAACAGACTGTTTTATAAACTAATAAAAATTGTTAGTATCTGTAGTGAAATGAGGCAACCAGGTGCCATTAATTGCCAGGGAGTGAGCATGAGCTTGTGTCAAGCCCACCTGTGCCTAATTAGGGTGGGCCTATTGGCCCCCTGGTCCTGCTCATGCACAGCGGGGGTCCACCCTAATTAGTCACAGGTGGGCTTGACACAAGCTCATGCTCACTCCCTGGCAATTAATGGCACCTGGTTGCCTCATTTCACTACAACTATCCTTTTCATTGTTACTTTTAGTACATCTTGTTAGTTCATCTATCTTTTAGCAGTTCAGGAAAGTTTTAAGAAAAAAACAACAGTGTGTGTGAAATCTTGCTAGAGAACAATATCAGTGTGTTTTGTCCCGGATACTTCATGTATTTCAAAGAAGTCATACAGATTAGTGTTGTTCAGTATGCCAGATTTATAAGAAGTCACTTAAACCTTCTTCCTGTTGAAAGAAGCTATTTAAACTACTCACTGAGTTAGCTAAAATAATACTATATACTGCTTACATATTGTTTTCAATTTTCTCCTTTCAATATGCTGCCTGTAATTGTCGTAAGTTATTTTTTTTCTTACTCTTTGACTCCTTTCTTAAAAGCCAACAAATGTAATTCAGTGAACTCATGGTGAAATCTTTCCTGCAGATTTCTGTAAAAGACCCATATTTGTGTGCCTCTTTCATGGGACTGAAACCTTCCACTACCAGAAATCATCTCGTACGAGCTATATTGGAATCTGTAGCTTTCAGGTACTTCTTGCTTAATTATTTTGTTAAGATAGATCTGCTTTTGATTTCATCAGCTGTGCTAAATGGATACATGGACTTGTGCAGTTCATAAAATATAAATTGTATTAATCTATTACTGTTACATTGATAAGGAGTTTTAGCTGCTTTCCTTTTTTTTCTGTTACACTTGACAAATAAGCTCATGCACATTTACTAGTTCAGAGGTTTTGTTATAAAGTAACGAAGTTGATATTATTAATTTATATTGTTTTCTGCTGTTCTAAAAATGTTTACTGTGTAAGGTTTGTCCTTAATTACCTGACAGTGATTTGTCAGAAGCTGTAGTCCACTCCCACCCGTTTATCTCTGACGCTGGAAGTTTTGTGTTAGCTTTTTGGCCAATACAAAATATTTTAGGTATTTTATAAACACAGTAATAGGCATCTTAAATATCTTTAAAGGTGTGTGTGGACAACTACCAGATCTAGTTGTCAAGGTTAAAGGTATTACTGTTAGTCACTGGTGATATCACATCAGTAGCTTATTGTAGAACAGACTGGTTCTGCCTTGCAAACCTTTGCACCATGTGTATGGTTTCATTCAGCCATAAAGGTTGAATGAATATGGTTTGAGCCTGCACTGTAGCCCATTAGGAAATGCTGATATGGTTCTTTCCATCTACTCAGCATTTCTGCTTTGGGTGTTAACCTCTGGCAAAAAGGATGTCTGGAGGAGGGTAATGTTCTGAATTGCTGCACCTGTTTCTAATGCCTTTTTTTCCTGCATTGCAGGAAAAGAGGAACATGAGCTGCAGTAATTCCTGAGCTGAAGCATGGGTTTCTCAAAACCAGATGTCCTTTGTGTTTAAATTTTCTCCCATTAAATGAAGTGGTTTCAGAACAAGTCAAACTTGCAGCCTTCAGATGTTCATTTGAAAGAATAGCTGGAGAAACTGAATAATGCTGTCAACTTGGCTTCCTCACTCTAAAGCATTTGTTACATCAGCAATTGCATTGTGCCTGTAGAAATCTATCAGTAATTTTAAGTGGGAAAAATGTACCTTCTACAGTGACATGCTATAGAATGGGCCATGATTTAGCCATACTTGTACTCTCACCATGACAAAAAGCAATGTCAGTCCATTTTTTTTCCTTTTTTTTCTTTCTTTTTTTAATAATTTATGCATTCTGGAAACTTATTAACTATTGCAGCAGTTCTGACACAACTGTGGCATTTTTTTGCCTTGTATTTTATCATCTGTGTAGATACTAGAAACGCTTCATGGAATATATAATATTTGTTGCAACTATATCTTTTTTTAAAGGAACAAACAGCTTTATGATGTCATTGTGAAGAAAGTACGCATTCCTCTTCAAACTATTCGGTAAGTTCCCTGTAACTTTTAAATTTAATATATGGGAGTTTGATTTTAAGTAGGTGTGATCTTATGCCTTTTGTCTTGCTGAAAAAATTGTGCAGCTGAGATGGAGATGAACACCAAGTCAAATGTTAATGTAACTAAAGTGGCAGTAGGGCTTACCCACAGAAGGGTTAGTTCTTAAACTATTGGTATTGGTTATTGTCAGTAGGTGAGTAATGAATTGCTCTTATTGCTAAAAAAAAAAAAAAGAAAGGCAAGGTAGCACTAGAGAGCAAATATATAACTGTGCCTACCACAAAGGTCCTTCTAACCATTACTGAAGTTTTTTGTGCTGGGTCTGTCACAGACTGAATGTATTTTGAAGAGGTCAGTTAAAACTGGACCTATTTGTGAAGGAAAGAGAATACTGTCAATCCAGTTGTTAGGACATGGGTTTTGCTTCAGTCTTTGAAGAAGCGAATCAAATTTAGTGAGGTAACTGTGATCCCTAGAATATGCTTTTCACAACATCTTGGAAAAATCTAGCTGAGTTATGCATTCATTACTGGAAAACTGCTTTGCACATTTTGGTAGGTCCTTGGCTTGGGCACACCATAGGACTTAGAGCCTCAGGCCCTCTCATGCTGAGAAAACTCCAAAAATCCTCCTTCTGGCAGCCAGGGGTCATCGTGGTACCACGGCAAGGAACAGATAGGAGAGCGTTTCTGTTCCTTTCCTGGCTCTCTACTGATGCCAAGAAGGTTTATGCATAAATGGGGAATGCCAGAAGTTGTTTTCTGAATTGTTGGTGATAGGCTTCTAGGTACCTGTGTATTCAGTTGTTTGTTTGTTGTTTTTAATTTTTATCCCCTCTCCCTACAGAGCTGATGGAGGTGTCAGTAATAATAGTTTTGTCATGCAGATGACTTCAGATTTAATTAGTAAGAAAATAGAAAAACCTGCAAATGCAGACATGTCTAGTCTTGGTGCAGCTTTTCTAGCAGGCCTTGCTTCAGGTATGTATACATTGAAGGGAGTTTTCATTTTTTCTTTCATAAAGTATGGTCATAACTAAGGAAAAAAATCAGGAAAACTGATTTTAACTGTAACTTTAACTGCAGGTAACTTTAACTGTAAAAACTCCCCCAAATTTAGTTATTTTTGTGGGAATCCCAGTTTAGTAGTGTTTGTTTCTCTGCATAGTGCTTTTTACCCACATACCTACATTCAGTAGACCAAAGAAACAGATTATACTGCCATACACAAACCAAAACAAGGACGATATTTGTATTTCTAAATCAATTTCCCAATTCTTTGAGCAGTTGTATGCTTGTTTAGTTGTATGTAAATAACTAATGACTGAGGTTAATGTGAAAAGTATCTGCATATATGTTTGTAAGATGTTTTACACTTAGTATAGTACATTACTGGGGCAGAAGAAGGTGAACTAGAGTGAGTAGATCACATGACAAGGAAGGTGCCACACTGATGTGCAGCCATGTCACTCCTTCATCTGTGAACTAAGTCTTTAGAGTTTTCTCAGAAATAAACACAGTTGAAGTAAAAAATAAATCATTAACAGAGGAAAAAAACCAGCTCTACTCGCACAGAATTGTTGCATGATAACCAGACTTAAAGCTACAAACTGACAGTGGTTTTGCTTAATGGAAGTATATTTTATAGGTGGATATTAACTTCATCTAATATCTTTGATATGTAAATAATACAGCTCTAAGATTAAAAACTACATGCTTGGGTAAAACTTAGTAATGAAAACTGTAAGAAAGCTGCAGCCCTTGGTAGACAAGGATGATTCAATAGCATAACTTAATCTGAATACGTAATACTAGCTGTGTTCTGTGTTTGTGCAATTTTTAAGACAGTGAAAAGCAACTAGAGCTAAGCCTTGGTTTCTGTGACCCTTCTTCATTGAGAAGGACCTGCAGCCAAAAGCACAGTGTGGATGAAACCTAAGGGGACTTGAGTGTACCAGAGCTGTTCCTTGGAAACAGTCCCAGTTAAGCAGATGTGCTGTTGTCAGGATTCCAAACACGTGGATGCTATTGGAAAGGAGTTTCACATGATAAAAATATGCTTCCCTCTGAGAAAGTTGTTGGTTAAGTAAAGAAAAGCTGTCATGATTTCTTACTGTGTTTCTGCTTTGAATTTCTGAGAAATAAATTAAAACGACACTAAAATAACATTTGCAGTTGAGCTTGACAATGAACTTTCTGTTTATAGGATTTTGGACTGACAAAGAACAACTAAAGAAGCTAAGGCAAATAGAAGCAGTTTTTGAGCCTCAGAAGGACCCAGAGGAATACAAACCTGCTATGGACACCTGGCTTCAAGCAATGAAACGCTCCCTGCACTGGTAGAAATCGACGTTTTAATTTTAGAAGGTTTAAAATGGTTTACTATTTATAAAAACTCAACATTAATAGGACAGCAAAATCCATAACTGGAATTTGTGATGGTATAAATGTAATGGTATATGGTATTTCAGTTACTGTCCTGCTGCCAGTTTACTTACCACACCATAATGAACCTTCATAGCATCCCTGTGACAGCTGTAGTCCAGCTGCAGGATTTGTGTCCCTTCGGTGACCTCCTTTGGGTGGCCTAGTAGCTTGAATCCTTCCAAGTAGTAGAAATGGAGAGTTTTTTCCTATGATGAGTTTTCAACTGAGGAGCTCACCTCCCTTCTGCTTTTTAAAATTTTTGGTATGTTAATCATTAAGGAAGGATAAAAGGCTTTTCTAAGAAAACTAAAATGATTGCTGGGGAGGTAGTTGGGATGAACTTGATTCTATACAAAGATACTTTCTTATTAGTAGTCTGTTTACCACCTTTTGGTTGACTTTCCTAAGGAAATATTTGACCCAGCTGTGGTTCATTTTTGTACACCAAATGAAGGTGAAATATAAAAGCAAACAGACTTTCAGCGCTATAAAAATAAAATAATCTAGGACTTTTGTAGCTGAGGGTTCCTATCTAATTGGTAGCTCAATTTAAAAATTTGTTTTATAAAGGCCAAAAGCTATGTTATCTGGCATAGCTAATATAAAATACATAAAAGGTAATCACAGGTATGCTATCTAACGTGTAAAAATCAGTAATATTAATATTTTCAAGCCTGTTGTTACATCCTACTATTACTAGCTAAAAGGAAGTCAAAAGTCTGGTTTTAAAGCTATGAATTACTTTTATATTTTTAAAATAAGTTATAATAAAAGAAATGTGTAGTTCATTATTCTTATGTATTTGTTTATCACTAATCTGAAATGATTATAATTTTATCAGGAGTATGTATAAATTGGTTTAAAAATGTAAAATCATTAAACATTTTCAGATTAATGTCAAATTCAAGCTGTGGATCATTGTGTCTGACAGACACTGGAGACAAGAAATGTTTATAGATTTAACATTGTTGAAGAGGGCCAAAGAACTGTAAGTCACTTGTGCTGAAACATGGAATGTCAAATCATACACCATTCCCTCAGTTTACTTCCCACATGTACCATGTGTTGAAGCATCTATTCTAGCTGTATTCTTATTCAAACCAGATCTCTTTTGTTTGTCACACTTAGCTTAATGTACCAATTTTCTTATTCTATTACTTTTTGTCCTTCAACCTGTCCTATACCTTGGCACATAGGCTTTTTTTTCCTCTGGGTATTCTTCAAGTTGCAGAGGTCATTGTCTCCTGAACCACTTTTAATGGGAATCCTGAACTGAAGTCCAAAAACAGGTTTCTGTGCTGATTTCCAGTATTATGCCAGACTACACCATCTATACGGTTGGTAGCTTTATCAATATTCCACTTTTTCTCTTTGACCAAAAGATACGGTTGTACAGGTGCCAAGGCTTTAATATAAAGTCCATTTATGAGGTTCCCTCTGCTCCTGCTGTAAGATAAGAACCTGTAGTTACATGGTATGTGGAACACATGCTTTGCTTCAACACCTGTTTCCAGCTTGTGATTTTTCTCTGCCACCTCAACCTCACTGCTAAAGAAAATACTTGCTGTCAAGAAAATTCTGCTAGGGCAAACAGAAAGGCTTTCAGTCTTGGTTTTTGAGCACAAGTTTGGGCTTCAGTTGCTGCTATTCTACACTTTGTTGTCGCTGAAGGAATTGAGTTTCACCAAAGTCTGCCTAGGAATCATGTCCACCTATTATCCTCTTCCTTAAGACTCATCAGATGATGGGAGCCGAATCCCATTCTGTTCAAATATCTTCTCTGAAGGTAACTCAGCTAGCCATGTGCCTTGTACTGCACCTTTACATAGTGGTGGGTTTCATCCTACAATAGCACAGTTAGCTAGATAGAAGGTACCCAAGACATTTCATAGTCTTTTTGCTCCAGGTAGTGTCCTAGGGGACCTTTCCTGGATAACACTGTTAGAACCAGGAAATTTAACCTGCTTTACTTTCACTAGCCTCAAATCTACAGGAGGTAAACCTGACTGCAAATTAAGGATGGAGAAAGGCCTTACTGTACTCACCACCCAAGCCTTTCAAATGATCTGCAAAGCTGTATGCTCAATTTTGAAGAGGTTAAGAGTATTAAGTCAATTTCTGAAACAAACAGGAGGTATCTTCAAGTCTACCAAGATGGAGCAGCCTTTTGAGGTTAGAGCATTTGCTGCAGCTTGTTGTAGTAGTTGATGTGTAATTTCCCAGAGGCTGAACAGACTAACAGACATTGAAGAAATTCGGTTACTAATCATTAAGCCTCTTTTGCTTATCTGTTACAAGAAAAATTGATTTTATCCTCCCAGGAAGTTGTTAATGTGCTGGTATCTTAAACTTAGTACCTGTTTATTCACAGTAAATTTGATGTGAGCTTTAAGCAATTAAATATATATTTTTACAGGCACTTTGCTGTAACAATTTTTTCTATGCAGAAGAACATTAAGACCGTTATAGAACCTCAATCATACAAACTTTCATTTAAAATATGACAGCTTTTACTGCCTTGGGGTAGTATTCATCAGTTCAGAAAATGTATGCAATTTCAGATTTGCCATCAGCAGAGTTTGATAGTAAAGGCAAAATTTATAAATATTAACTAGTTTATAATTTAATATTTTAAGATATACACAATGTTGAGACTGTCAATGTTTTACTTTAGGATTGCATGGTAATGCATATGAAGATGGGAAATTGAGTTGAGAGATGTGTTAATGATCTCTGGGCATCCTGCCTCCCCAGATACACATGGTGCTGATGGCAGGTAATTTCATCCCAGTTTGGCAGTTTTATTTATAATGACATACAGTCCTGCTATGTATGTGGGGACTACACAGCATGAAGAATCCCTCTGATATTGGAGGGATCTCACTACTATTGGATTAATTATTGTATGCCAAGAGAAAGGGCAGATAAAATAGTCTTCAGATAGTTGAAAATACTGAGCAGATGTCATATAAGTCTTCTCGCCTAACTAAATCGTAAGCTATTTTTAAAATATAATGAACTTTGCCAAGATTTTTGAGTAGTTTTCTTTTAAGCAGTTTTCTTATCGTTCAACAGCTAATTTTATTAAAATTAATTCAGTCATTCTCATCTGGTTTTGACAAGAGCATTTATACTCGCTTTCCTGTCAGAATGAAGTAAAAAAGGGAAACACTGAATTTCTGTTTCAGCCTGCTTCTTTTTGGTACAATGTCTTTAGCAAGATCATAGTCGTCCCACTGTTTCCCAGGATCAGGGCAAAGCACAGAGGCTTACCAGCTGAGCAGCAGCCTTGCAGAAAAAGGTAAGAACCATTTCTTGCTAGTCAGAGAGCCATAGAAGAGAGAGGGGTTTGTGCCAAAAAGTACACACAAAGTTGTGATCCCTCTTTAAACAAATAGTTACGGCAGTACTGCAGGTTGAGCCAGGAACATGGTACTGCTCTCACCCACAAGCTGAGGACTTATAGGGAGTGTGGCAAGGGTTATAGGCTGGCGAGATGAAACGAGCAAATGTTTAGAAGTGTTGTGTTGTGTTGTGAAAGGCTAAGGTGGGGGTTTAGAAAATTCTGATCAGTTAGGATGTCTAAAAAAATTAATTAAAAATGTTTTTCAATGCAGCCCTTACTCTGGGATAAAGTTCAGTATTTGTGTAAGTTCAAAAAATTGCATTGGTTTAGAATTTCCAGCAGATTACCCTCATGCAAACTTGAGTGTTTCAGCAGCCTCAGACTCCATAGTGTGTGTGTGTATATATATATTGTAATCTCATTCTGCAGTTTGTTGTTGAAAGCAAATGCAAACTATAGCATTGACCTTTCTTTTATTCCTTAATGGTTAAAATGCCTGTTTTTCATGCCCATAATAAGAAACAGTATCTGACTTCAGTTCATCCCTGTTTATTGCAGAAGAGTAAACCAGTGCTCTAAAAAGGTATTTGAAGCATGTCTTTATTGAGGCTGGGCTTGAGTTCAAGTATTTGTCTAGCTCAGGTAACGTACTGAACAGTGCAATAAACCAGCTTACCTGGTTTGCTTGTTTTACTTCCTTTCCCAGGCAGCACATGCCTTTTGCAGCTCTGCCAGAGCGTGCTCTGATTTCCGTTCTGTTAGCTCTTCTATTTGTACCTGGTAGAGGGTGTACACAAGAGAATACACAATCGTTTGCATTTGGTTTTTAATGGTTCCATGAAAATATCTTGCTTAACACTGCAAATATTGATAAAGGTCTTGTTGAATGTGATGAAAGTATTTTACAGAGGATGAAAAGAAACTAAAACCACCAAGTCAGCAAATTCCTGGGCACATGCCAGATTTTCTGTTGAGAACTATCCAGCTGAAGTAAACATACAGTTCTCACTTGCTAATATTTTCCTTATCCCTTTGTTTGAGAACTCTTATTTCAGGGGCTGAACACCTATTTTTTGGTCTTCCTTTCCCTTCTTAGGAAAGGGGATAGTATCAAATATGTCTTTCTAGAGCATATAATGTCTGTAAAGCAAGAAAAACACAAGTTCACCATGTTTGGTCTGTGTATGGTCTAGTTGTTTGAAACAGTTTTTCTATACAACCACCTCAGTAGTATTAAAGTGAACTTGTGTAACAGAAATTTGAAAAACTGCACAGTATGGATGTGCCTGGCTGTACACGAGAAAGACTTTTCAAAAACATTGCATTGTTGCTTTGAATGAAACTAGGCGATTTTTTTACTCCCAGGAGTGGTTCAGTTCATATTCTCACTGTAGGAATAGTAAATCATTCTTTATTGAAATAATTTTTTGAACAAGGTAAGCAAATGTTGAGAGCCCTTCTGCCTCCAGCCGGGACCCGGTATCTGGGGCCGCATCACCGGAGCAGCAGCTGTTCAGGGGTTACTCTGCGGCGGGCTGAGGAGCGAGCAGCGCCGGTAGCTGCTCCCCAGGAACATCATCCCTTTGTTTGCGAAGTGATCCTTTGTTTTACAGGAAGGAAGTTACGGAGCCGTAGCAGGGCACGTTCAGAAGGCGTACCCGTGGTTTGCGTACCGCGGCCGCCCCGCATTCTGGTCGGATGTTCCTTCGCTTAAAGCGCCCCAATCCGGGGCGGGGATGAACTTTGCATCCCTAGGACACAACCGGGCCGTCTCCTCTCAGACAAGGAGAAGGCAGCCCGGTACGGCCCGCGTCTGCAGACGCTGCCGCGCCCCTCAGTGTACATAAACACAAACCCAGCCTCCGTACCGGCAAGCAGCGTCCCACCCCCGGCGCTAGCGCCTGCACCTAGGCGCCGGTGGGAGCACATGCGGACGCCTGCAGCTGTCACCTACGGCTCACCGGAGCGCAGCGCTTGCCCTCGGCTCCCAACCCGCTCCCGGCCCGGACCTCGGCCCCTTCGGCATCCGCAGCACCGGGCCGGGGGGGGGGGTGGTGGCCCAGGCACTCGCCTGGCCACGCCCTTCCGCCCCCCCACCGCTCCGCGGATTGGCGAGTGCCGTGTGTACACACACGGGCTCGAGCCAATAGCGCGGGGAGGGCGCCTGACCTCACGCGGCGCGGCGGCCAATGGGCGCGCGCCGTTCCCAGACGCCGCCAAGCTTGTGCGGGGGAGAAGGGCCCGAGCACTGCGCGAGGCAGCGAGCGGGGCCGAGCGCGGGGCCCGGGGGGGGGGGGGGGGAGCGGCAGCGGGGCAACGGCCGCGGCTGAGGTGGAGGCGCGGGGAGTGCTCGCGCCTCCGCGCGCCGGGGCTCACGGAGTGGCCCCGGTGGGCTCCCGTCTCGCGGGCCTCCACGCGAACGGCGGGTGCGCGGCGCCGGCCCGGCCGAGAGGCGTCGTCGGCGCGCGGGGCCGGTTAGAGCGGGAGCGGCGCGAGCGGCTCCCTGCCCTCTGCCGCGCGGCTGCTGAGGAGCCGTCGCCGTCTCGTCACCTCAGCGCTGCTTTTTAGGCCCGGCCCGCGCTGCCGCCTTTCCTCTCCCTCTTCCCTTGCCGCTGCCGGGCCTGCGGGTGAGCGGGGAGCCGGGGCGGGGGGGGGGAGGCGGAGGAGGGTGGGGTGGTACCGGGAGGGAGAGACAGCGCCTTTTTTCCCGGCCGGCTGGGTAGCCTCGTCCCCCACCCTGCGGCTTTTAACGGTCGCCGCTCGCGCCCCCTCCCTCTCCTCCTCCCCCCACACCCCCCCGAGGTTCGGTTTCGTCGCCACCCTTCGCTCGCGCCGTAGGAGAGGAAGGCGGCGGTGGGCGCCTCCCGCGCCCAGGGATCGAGGGAAACCGGTGCCTGACACCTGCGGGCTGCCGCGGGGCAGCGGCGGCCCCGACCGGTGAGTGACAGCCGCCTTGCCGGCCGCCGGGTCACCCTCTCTTCCATTGTCGGGTGTGAGGCGGGCCTGGGCCGGCGCCGCTTCGTGTGTGCGCGGCCGCGGGGCGAGCGGGCGGCCCTGGCCGGCTGCCCCGGTGGGGCCTGGGCTGGGGGCGTGAATGGCCCCGCCTCGGGGAGTCGCAGTCCGAAAAGGGAGCAGGGAAGCCCATGGCTGTGCCAAGTGTAGCTTGAACTTCGTAGCGTGGTTGTTTTGATTCGTGGATTGTGTTGTATGTTTGGTCCGGTAGCAGCAACAACAACAAAACTTAACTGAATGCCTCTTCCTACGCCCTTTGAGTTACAGGCCTTCCCTGGCGCTCGGCTGTAAAGGCTTTAATGGCAGAGGTGAATCCAAATGTAAATGTTGTCTTTGGGAATTGAGAATACAAACAATAGGAGGAAAATACGGAATAAGCAAACTTCCTTGGAATGTGGTTGAAAACCGCATCTGGAAGTGTGCTCTCTTGTTGAGTAAAGGGAAGATGCTGATCGGAGCTTGTGCTTTTCTTTGTGGAAGGGACTTTGGTTTTCATTTTCTCTGTAGATTTTTAATTTGACAAAGAAACTTGTTCAAATAAATATAATTTAACATACTGCGGAAAAAAAAAGTTGTTACTTGGTCAGTTTTCATAACTTGAAATAAGTGATATTATTTTCATAACTACATTAGTACTTTTAACGGTGGGTACATTTTTTTAAACTATCACTGATATAGCCTAGTTATAGTGACAGAAAACAGCAAAACATTGGAGACTGTGTGATGTAACTAATTGCAACTTGGTATGATACTTGCTTTTAAAAATACAACTAATATAAATTGATGCTATTAAAACAGAAATTAATAAATTTTTCTCTGGGCAAAGACTCATGACAGGTGACCAGTGCTGCAGAACAAATGCAGAACTGTCCTTCTCAGCCCCTGTTTGTGCCAATGCTTTGTGTACTCAGAGATGTTTTGTACGTAGTGGAATACAAAAGTTTGGAAACTTCTTTTCAGAATAGTATGTACAGTGCAAACTACAGCACTGTCAAGAAACATGAGAGTCAGAAATTAGTGGTATAGAAATAAGACTTGACAGGGCAGGTCGTAAGAGGCAAAACAAGGACAAATTCTTCTCTTTTGAGAAGAATTTGTTTGTGTTGTGAAGTGAGTCTAGTGCCTCTAGGAGAGGAAAAAGAAATAGGTCTAATGATTTATTCTGAACTTAGGAAAAAAAAGGAAAATTATTAATTAGCAAGATTGTCTCATGGTTGAATTGAAGAGTGGTCTCCACCTCTTGTTTGTACAGAAATTAACTGTACAGAAAACATGCATCAGTGACAAGAATGGTCTTTATTGCTGCAGAGGGTTCTGTCTGGCAACCTCACTTTACAAAGTGATGCGGTACAGTTTTCAGTACAGTGTCTTGACAGCAGCTACTCAGTTTAAATGGGATGGGTCAAGCATTTTGGCTGAGCAAAAGGCCCAGTGCTGCTTTGCAAGGCATATCAAGATAGCAGGGGAATTCTTTATCTTCATTTCTTGTATGTTGGATGCTACTGTGTGGGCCTCTTCTGCACATGGACATGATTCCTGGACAGTTGTGAGTATCCTCAGTTGTAAAGATCTTTCAGTCATTTAGTCTAAAAGCATTGCTACAGATTTAGTAAAGAAAATCTTGATTGGAACCAAGATTTCAACTTTCTATCCCCTCCAAGAATTTATAAAGTTTTTTTGTTTAAGTGTGTGGACATCTTCACTGTGCCTGTTAGGAATGTTCAGTCCAAATCTCTGAGAGGACTAGAAGAACAGCGACTCAATCAAGTTGGGGGAGTGAAGCTGCATCCCATACTGTATAGGTACTTCAGTATCCTAGTGAGGATCAGAATAAGTTCTTTAGTTAGATAGCCTAATTCAGTTTTTGGAATTTCATTTGTTCTAACATGCTGCCTTCAAATAGTATTCTTAGGGTTGTCTTTACTGAGCAACAATTTATTAAATTGTTTGCTTTTTCTGCATACTTTTTGATGCAGCGATTAAGATTTTTTCCTGCGCCTTTCTGATTACATTTACAGGACGCTACTAATGAATCATCAGTCAATCTCAAATTAGGGAAAATAAACAGTCTGGTGAAAGGAAATGCACTTGTGGAGTGGAGCAAACTAAGAAGCCACTGGAATCAGGTTTATCATAAAATTTTAAAAACTTAATCTTAAAACAAATCCAGATGTCTTTGTGTGGTAATGGCTGACAATGGCTGCTACGTCAGGGCTGATAGTAGGAATGCCTGTTGTGGGAACTGAAAAAGTAGGTATATACTAGGAAATACTGTCAAAAGGTACAAGTGTAATAGAGAATGACCAGGACTGGCAATTGGTTTGAGCCTTCACCTGTTTTTGTAGCATTCAGTAATAGAATGAAACTAAGTATTTTTTCCCTGTGTTACTTGATTTTAAGACCACAGCTCTTTTGCAAGAAGGTGAGGCATTAATAAGTGACGTTACTCTTATAGTTTCATTAAAGGAACGTTTTTGCTACTTTGTCTGAGTCCCTGGGTGCAGGGATAATTTCCAGTAGAGGTCTTTACATGTCACGGTTTATTTATCCTGGCCCAAACCAGGACATTACAGACTGTTCAATTTTACTTGTATACTTTACAATGATTGTAGAATAAGAATCAGTCAGACCAGTTCAAACAGTGTATCCGTGATAGCTCAGTTTACAAGAGTACTATATAATATATACTAACATAGTGTAGATTATTAGTGTATATACTAACATATCTATACATGTACTTCAGTAGAAGCTATAACAAAAGTAGAGCTTTCTAGAATATTGTATTCCAAGCGAAATACAGAATAGCAATTAAATTAAAAGGTATGATATTTGAACATAACTTAGGTCTAGCAGTTAGTACTGTTGAAGAAACTGCCTCTCAGAACACAGCAAAATCTGCAAAATGAATTCACTCTTGAGAATATTTGTCTTTACTGAAACCTATGAAATGTTTTAGATTTTTGCAGTACTAATTGGTGATAAAATAATATTTTACCAGGTCACATTGGTATTGACTGTCACAGTAGCGACTGAAACTAAGCTGGAAAAAGATTAGCGTTTCGTTTTGTTACTCTGCTTGTTTGTGAACTGCAGCAATCCAGGTGCTGGCACAATTTCATTCTTTTTGAGTTCGAGATAATGTTTAAGAGAGGTAGAAGACAATTTGATGGTGTTAACCTCCCAGATCACTGATGCATGAATTGCAGAGGGTGGTCCCTTACACGTATCTATGAAGACACTATTTAGGATTATCACAGCACTGTGATTTGCCTGCTTCTTTGGATAATTGATACACAGGAACAGGCAAGTTTTTTCCCAAAACTTTTGGTTAAAATAGTTTCTATAAATAATACGTTTTATAAAAGTAATATTCCTTTCCTTTTGACTGGTTTTACGTTATTTCTATTGGTGGGACATGCCCAGACTATCAGGTTTTACACAAACAGTGGTAAGAGGAAATGGTGATGGTGCTTGAGATTATTATGCATCTCCTATTCCTAGACAACTGATTCTTCCTAAGAGTTTATGGAATGCCTTCATCCTGAACATGCATTTTTTTGTAACTTCTATAGACTGAAGTCCATTTGTGAATGTAATTCTTGTCTGGCAGCCTCATTTATTATTTTTCCTGTGGAAGTTAGGGCATGTTCTTCTGTTTGGCAAGTCAGGTTTCCCCTGTTTCATCAGGTTCCTGTTGTTGCCAAGTTTGTCTTAGTTTGGATGGTAATAGCAAATAATTCAGATCTGTCTTATAATCTCTTTGGTTCTTTTGTTCAACTGAGTCCCTCTCTAACCTCTGTCAGGTGACTGTATCAATCTGGCAGGGTACATGTAAAGGTTTCTTTGATAAATACTCATAATCCATTTCCTCATGGTAAGTGTTAGGAGATGTGTTCTGCATGAATAAGTGAATGATTTTCATGCACTGTTTTTTTACTGGGAATTTCAGCCCAAGATGTAAGTGGGAAAAAGATCAAGAAAAAATTGTCATATGTTCAGAAGGAAAATGGCAGGTTGGTACTGGTACGTGTTGTCTTTAAAGCTATGAACTTTTATACATGAATTCTTTAACTTGGTAGCAGCTATTATAATGGTATTTGTGGGAATTAGTCATACAGCAAATGTATCAGTATTTGTTCTATAAGGCTTGTGCGTAGCAATGCATTAAACTACTAAAATTCACTTGTGAACAGCAGTGGTCATCCAAGTATAAAATCTTTCCCGTGTCAGCAATAGTTGTAATTACTAGAATAACTGTAATTGACTTGTAATAGAAATTATGGTGGTAACATGACCAGTAATTATGAATGAGATCAGGAACTGCAAGTGAAAGTGAGATTGTGTCCCCAGAATAAAATGAAAAACATTTGTGTGCGTAGGTTCTCCATTGTAAAGAAACAGATAGCTTTTCCCTCCATTATAAACTTCACCTTGAGAAACCTGAGTAATATATTTCTGTTCTATTATGTACAAGCCAATCGTGTCAGTTTATTTAAAATTTCACTTACCGTTGCAAATGTATGTGAACAATTTTGAGAATCAATAACTTCATACTTTGAATTTCAAGCTGTGTATTGATTCTGTGTAACAGCAGGCTTCTGCTGTCTGTCAGAAGCAGATTATTCATCCTCTTTCTTGTTGGATGAGAAATTGGGAATGCTATAATCTGAAGACAAAACATTCCCGTTTCTTCCTTATGGATTTCTGAAGCATGCATACACTCCAGTGAGCTTTTCAAAAGTGTGGAGTAGTCTTTGTACAAACAAACCGTATCCAACATTTTGTCACATTTCAATGCATACGTAAATTTTCAGGAGATCCTAAATGCTTTTTTCCAGAAACTGAGTTGTGTTGATGTTCTGTAAACTAGATTGAACTGAAACAGCTTGCTAAATATGAAGTGTTAGTCCTGTTCTGTGCACAGGACTAGATGAACATCTGAGCTGTCAGTGGGTTGCAGCATGCGGAAAACTTTCATTTTCCCTTCCAGCCCCATTGTAGCTATTCTGACTGTATTAGAACTAAACTGGCTCACTGATGGAGTCAGGTAGACATGGGAACTGCCAAGAGCATGTAGTGTGAGGAAGAAATGGAAAGTGGAAGAAACAATGAGAAGTAGAAGATCCCTTTTAGCAGGGCTGGGATTTCAGAGCAGTGCAGCAGCTTTCATGGAATTGTCTTCATTAGGTAATTTTGTGTGGTGTAATCAGTATTTAAGACCTTGTGAGTCACTGGAAAAATATCTTTTTGCCTTTGTACTGAATTAAAACTAAAGAAGTATGAATTTTTTTGTAACCTTTACCCTTCACTGAATACTGCCATAATCTTCAGTCCATGCAAGAGTAGAGTTAATAATGGCTTTAAACTAGAACAAAGCCTCTAGCAAATTATAAGGAAAATGTAGAAAATAGTTACTGTCTCTCTCCATCATCAAGGTCCTTATCCCTATGTGACTTAGTTATCTTTAATTAAATGCAAATGCAAAATTATCTTCAGTTTATTGGATGTTTGAGGTACTTCCAGCTGTAGGGTGTATACAGAAGTGTATCTCAATGGGATGGTTAAACTGTTCCATGTATTTATGTACTGATAACTCAGGATTAAAATCTTAATATTAAAACTCATTACAAGACCAGATTAAGATCTAGACCATTCTCTGATGTATCATACATTATATGAGCTAGTGGCAGCAAGAAGCTTGTTTGAAGTCTCTGTAGTCAAAAAGATGGTCTTTTCAGCTTAGCTTAATTGAAAGGGGAGATAATCTATTATTGGAAATGCACAAGTTATCTTACAGTTATTCATATTGATCACTAGATTTTTTTTTTCAAATGACGACCTGTTGATAAAATGAAATTTCTTAAAGCAAAAAATACGGTTGTGAAAATACAGTAAGCTCTTTACCTGCCTCTTTCCACTTAAGCTGTAGACTCCCAAATGGTTTGCCCTCTGTAGTCTTCAGCAATGGAAAAAATCCTGGGCTAAAAACCTAGCTAAAGAAGAAAGGATGAGCTTGTAGAATAGATTGTCTGCTTAAAAGAATGCCAGCTAAATGACTGTTAATTTCAAATGTATTTGTGCTGATAGATGTTGTCTATAAAACTGAAAATAGAATTTTAGATTATCTTATTTTTTTAAGTTCTGCGTGAATGTTATCCATTGATGTGACGTCAAGCCCTACATACTTTATCTTGAATGACAGTAAGCTGGTTTGAGGAATTAAAAGAGCCATCAAAGGTTCAAGTACTTGGGAATTTTTCCACGTTTACTATAACATTCTCTTTATTTGAGCAATGAAGGACATGCTTCACCTCGCTGATTTTGAAATAAGCCATGAGTGCTGCTCCTATTCTTAGACACATAGTTTATTGCTAGTACTTACGTGACATTGGGCATGTCTAAGAGCATGCCTGAGAAACTGAGTCCCTTGAGGGAAGGAATATCTGGTTCCAGGTTGCTGGGATTTGGGCCTCAGCAGTGTTGGGACTGGACAGCCTGCAGAACTGGAGGCTCAGCAGTGCAGTTCAATACATGGAGACTTTGGGAACTTTGATTTAGGGGAGAGTTGTAATATGGATTTGGAATTTATTTTCTTTGTTGTGTGTTCTTGTCACCTGTACATTCATTCAGACCCGTTTTCATCCCTGGGATTCAAGATATTCAGTAGCCCCCATCAACAGCGGTTTTGCTATTTGTGCTATAATATGTACAACAGTGAGAGTAAATGTAGCGAGCTGTGGGAGTAAGGGGGGGATGGAGATTATTGCAAGGTGGTCTGATTCGTTTGTTGCCTCAACACATGCTGCATAAGGTTCTTTAAGGGACATGTCCTGCGACATGTTTTAGCAAACAACAGCAAATGTTGGTTCTTCCTTATATAGCTTCAGTACTACAGTTTATACTAACTCAACTTGCATGTAGGCCTTGTCTGGTTTTCCACATTCTTTGTACTGTATAACTTGAGTCATGATTATTTCTTTCAGTTAATTTGTTCTGAGGATACACTGGCATGTTGCTCAATCACAGCACCTTTAAGAGAACCTGGTCAATCGTACCAACTTAATTGTTTTGTTCCTTCTAATTTCTTGTGTGTCAGCTTGTTCCCTCAAACTGCAAGGTCTTCACTTTCAAATTAGGTTCAGGTAGTTATGTCATCTGCATATTGGCTTAAAGTAGTCATGTTCATTCTCTCTTTGTATCATGCAGTAGGGAAAACTTCTGTACTTTGGATTCATGTGTTGCATTCTTTCACGTCACATAAAACCAACAGTGAAGCTGTTAAACTTGCTCAGGGTATTTTACGTTGTTAAAAACTTCCAGCATCCTTTAGCAGTCAAGTCACATAGATTACCTTGGTTTGGTCCCTCTAATCATCTTGTCTGTTATCTACTAGGACTTTTTTTGAGGGCATATAGTTGCTGACAGTAAAAATTAGAAAAATAAGTTGTAGTACCTGCAGGACCTTCATCATGCACATCGTGGTGGGAGTTCCTGTCAAATGTTTCCGAAGTGCTACCTTTAAATATTATTTTCAAACCAAAAAATATTGTGTGATAATTGAAGATAGTGGCTTATTTTCCACTCTGTGTTTGTAACTTGTTGAATACATGCCTTGGTTGGCTTTTTGAAGTTCTTAAGTGACAATCTGGATGTTAAATGGACATGGATATTTGTCTTTTGCAGCTTATAGGCCAAATTCATTTGTTGTATATATTAATAAGGAATAAAACTAGGACTAAGTAGTCTGAAGAGCTTTAGAAAAAAAAAAAGCTGACAAATCAGTGGAATCTTGTTATAGAGATGCTATTATCTGCAATATAAATTGCAAATTACGATAACAAAGTTGTTTTCCTGTTTCTTGGTACCCCAAAAAGTTAACTGGACTAGTAGTAGTAGTAATACATATGGATATTTTCAATAAAATTGGTCCTTTTCTCTCAGTTGCTTCAGAAAAATTTGGATATTGAAGTATTTTTTAGGAGCAAGATGGGGAAATGCTTCCTGGAAGCAGGTGGATTTCTGATAAGTAAAGCAGGTGGATTTCTGATAAGTAATTCATAATTTGTAAGTTTTACTGGTCTGAAGATTGAGACATGATGAAGCAACATATGTCTAACAGGTGGTCTAATCCATGTAGATGCTGTGCATAAACTAGTGATTTAAAACTGAGCTTGTCCTCATTAATAAGGAATCTTTTTGTTACTACTTTTTTTCTAAATTAAGCCATGTCATACCAATGCTTTAAAGTTAGTATTGTGGAGAGAGGTATGAAGAATATAAACTAATCCCTAGTGGAAAGTCTGGTGTTATACAGTTATATTTTTCTTGAAACTGATGACACTTTCTTTCCTCTTAACTAACCCAGTTACTTGGAATAATTTTCACTTTGCAATACTCTTGATCAAGTAAATGAAAAAAAACACTCCTTGGTGATGATAAAAATAATTCTGGTATACTAAAATATTTCTACAATTATTTTCTGTGTTCTATGAAGCCTTTTCATCACAACAATTTAGGAAACTGTCCAACAGTTGTCTTAATTTGTAGATGTTTACTACTGATGTAATACATAAATGATACTTTGATTTGTGAAGTGCAAGTGGCCTCTGGAGCTAAGGAGGATCTTTGTGTGCTGCTGGTCTATGTGAAAATGTGGTATATGAAGTATTGATACAAATTTGAGAAAGCTAGTGAGAACCAGATTAAGTTTAATAAAGCTTAGTTTTCAGGAACAGAAAACAGACTGTAATAGTACAGAGCTTTATTAATTTCTACTATTAGGTTTTAGCTGGTATGTTCATCTTAAAGGGATAAATTAAAAATAAGAATTTGGACCATAGAAAATAAACCTACAAAGGAAAAGAATGTTTTTTCTGATAATAACTGTTTCCTGTTTTGCTTTGTTTCTTGTACTGGGGTCCAGCTTCAGGATCACTGAAACCTTAGAAGAGATCTGGCTTTTAACTTGTAACAAGAATAGGTACAGATAAACACACTTGTACTTGAGCTTGATTATCCTGACTTTAAGAAATTTAATGCTCAAACTGGCTTTTTAATATCATTGGCATGATTGATTAGGCAACATATGTTCTAGAAGAAACTACAACTCAAAGTTTGACTCAGAGTCAGAGAGTTCGGTTTGCTAACTGTAGCATATGATACTTTACCAAAAGGTAAAATTATGGCGTGGATTATAACCCAAGAAACTGACTATGAAGGGACAGCCTTGGTTGAAATAAAGCTAGCTATCTTTGTGTCTTGTGTTCCCTGGATTCTAAACCTGTCTTTATGCAATTTCATTTCAGTAGAAACCTGCTAAAGAATAAAAAAGGCTGAATTTTATGTTTCTCTGTGTGGTGCAAGCTGTCAAATAGCAATTGGAAATGAAGAGAAGCTCCATTTTGAGGCCATCTGTGTAGGTTCTTTTGTCTGAACCTGACAAGAGGTCATGGCAGATGGTGGGGTCACAAAGTCTGGCTTCTCGAGCTTGACAAAATGTGTTCATAAAACTGGAAGAATACCAACTGTTCATACTGGTTGAAGACTGTTTTGACAGAGGACTGTAATAGTTTATGGACAATACATTCTGGATCACTAAACTTGACCGAAAGTAAATTGTTGCAGTTGAAACAAGTTTTCAGGTCTATAAATGTATTAAAACTGCTTAACATATGTGTTCTTAACTATGTTTTATTTGGCTAAATTACTTCAATCCTCCTTTAAGTAAGGGAGTTGAAACTGCATCATGAATTTTGATCAGAGCTCCAGATGTTATATTTGGAGAGTTGTGTGGAAGGATGAGCAAGGTAGAAAAAGAAAAGGCATATAAAGTATAATTTTTAGATGCAATGCAAGCATTCGGTATTTGCTCTTTTCCCTGACCACTGTAGTGTTGTGGCTTTTCTGTGGCTCATCATGTTTGAGGATTGCTACACAGATCCAGTAGCCCTTTTCCCCAGGGTGTGAATAGGTATCTCTCTGTTCTGTTCTTTTTTTTTTTATTATTGTCTGATATATGTAATTTTTTTTTTTTACTTGTGAAACTAAAGCTTACAGCTTTTCATGGGAGAATGTCTTAGATTTTTGTGGTTGTTCATATGCTGGAGCAACTGCTTGTTGTGGCTGCAATAAATTGAGGCACTAAGGAAAATAAATACAGCTCATTCAACAAGAAATGTAGAACCTGTAAGTTGAATAAAATGTTTTGTCACTAACTCCAATAACAATTTAATTGATACAGTGTCTGAAATCTATAGAAATGACCTAGAATTTAAAATTATTCCAAATTGTCCAAAACCACTAATGCAGTGATGGTGGGGTTTCCAATTAGCTATGCACAATACTGAAACAATTTTTGGCACTTTTCTAGAAGGGAGATGAAGACATTGGCTGTTATCAAACTCTGTGTAGATTAAAATACAGAGGAAATAGTGTGAATTACACCCTGGTTTTGTAGCTGGTGAGTTCCACTGTAAATGGTCATAATGCATGTTTGGTATCTAGTTTAGGCATCTTCCGTAAGATTTTCTTGAATTGATTCCACACTTGAAAGTGTGAACACTTCTCCCTGTCTTATACGTTCAAGTGCAATTGAGATGTCTTTTTGGAGTCCACTTTTTAACAGCAAGTAGTGCTTATAAAATACTTTCAAAGTACTTAAACACTTTTTAAAGTTAATTCTAGCTTTTTGTGCTGCCAGCTTTGATTTGTAACTTTTCTTCTATATTCTGTAAGACTTAAGGAAGTCTTTTGATACATAAAAAAAGACACTAAATATTTTTCAGTATACCAAAATTTTTATCTTTTCATGGAATTCTAATATTATACATCTAATTACATAGAGTTAATTAAAAAAGCTTGAAAAGAGACCTTATAGCAGCTTTCTAGTATCTGAAGGGGGCATACAGGCAAGCTGAAGAAAGGCTTTTCACAAGGGCATGTAGTGATAGGACAACAGGTGACGGCATTAAACTGGAAGAGGGGAAATTTAAGCTAGACATTAGGGATAAATTCTTTATTGTGAGGGTGGTGAGACACTGGAATGAGTTGCCCAGGGGGGTTGTTTATGTCCCATCTCTGGAGGTGTTTGAGGCCAGGTTTGATGGTGTTTTTAGCAGCTTGGTCTAGTGGGAGATGTCCCTGCCCATGCAAGGGGGCTGGGACTAAATGATCTTTTAGAACCCTTCCAACCCAAACTGTTTTATGATTCTATGAAAATATTAAAGAGCTCAGTTTGAACTGGAATGTTTTTTCTTTGATCTTTTCTAAAAATTCTGAATGTTTGCTGTATGTATATATTTCATAGTATTTCCTACTTCTTATCAAGATCTTTGGATGTCTGCAGTCATGGAATTAAAAGCTCTATGTATTGTCAGAGGCTAAAGGCATAATGGAGAGAACTGATTCACTTCCAGTGTTAGAGTAAACATGAAGTAGATGCAAATGATTGCAGAGTTTTTATTACCAGACTAGTAACAGTATGACTTGCTTTGCTAGCACATTAAAGTAGTTAGGTTGCTATGTAAATTGGGCCTTTTATATAAGATTACATCTCTGCCTATGCTAAGCAATGTACCATAGTATCAGTGCAGAACCTGACTATCGTGATGAATTGTATAAAAAAGTTAAAAAAAAAAAAGTAAAAAATGTGTACCCTGTAGGTGGAGTGTTTCGGCTAGAGAGATAACTGAAAATAAATTTTAACTAAGATATTTCATTAACTTTCCTACAGGATGTTAATTTTAAAGATTCTGTGAAGATGAAGAAGGATATCTTATGGTTTTACAGAATATAAAGCAATATTGTCTGACATGACGGCAAAAAATGTAAGTAGAATTCTTCAACATTTATCACTTTTTATATTGGCAGGCTGCTAGTCACTTCTGGCTTTCAGAATTTGAAGTCCTTATGTTTGATTGCTTGTATTTGCCCATACAAGAAATCAAAGACAAAGACCTTCACATTCAGAAATCTTGTCTGATTTCTATATTCCACAAATGTATGCCCCATGTACTTACACTGTTTTGATAAAGTTAAACTAGGTAGAAACTCTTTACAGATGTGAAGTTTATTCAGCCACAGGTCAGGGTGGTAACCGGAGCAATGCGTGCTTTGTGTTGTTTCCTTACTGATCCTTACAAGTCTCTTCTAACTTGATATTCTGTGATTCCTCTAATATTGCTCCAAACTTACCAAAGAGTTGCTCGTTTTGTTGAAGCATCTCACATTTGCACCATAGTAAAATCCTTCTACCAAGTCCAAGTGTCAAAAGTCAAGACAGAATACAGCACAGTTCTTTACTAATGTCAGTACACCCTTGATTTCAGGAAGACTGGGACCCTTCCTGTTACTTCATCTGTCCCATCAACAAGCCTGTAGTGTAGTGTCTAGAGGCTCTGTATTTGACTCCCCTATTTTGAGGTCTGAGGCTCTTGAAATGGCTAACCCCTAATGTTCTGCCTAATTAGCTGTGTTTCTCGAGGTAAACAATTTGTATAGAGAACAGTTCTGATTAAGCTTGGTGGTCAGTCATTTGAGTATGACTTTGGGCCCTAGGCAATTTACCTGCCTTTGATAGGGCATCCTGCAGTATAAATTACATTCTAACAGATTTAGGAAACAACATGACTAAAGAAATATCCCACAGTAAACTGCAGCTGACCCTAGGATGGCTTTCAGTTCAATAACTGAAAAAAAATTTGCATTTTCGGTTAGATTGATGTGAACAGCACAGTTTGGTTAAATTAATTCTAAAGTCTCGGAAATATATTTTCCATTGGCTTTATTAATGGCATTTAGTGTGTAGTTCTAGGTAACGCTTTCAGCTACGCAAGGCTTGCATTTCAAGCACATGACAAAATGTTTCTGTAGACTGAATGTGTATGTAAGATGAGTAACTTTCCCTATCACTGTTCTTTCAAGAAAACATTTAGAGTCAGTGATGGGAGAACTATCAAGATGAGACTCACTGCTGAATGCAGAACACTTTGTAGTATATGCTTATGGAACATTGCTTATGGGTAATTTGACCTCCCTTAGAAAACGAATCTACCCAAAACAGCTATGAATAATAAAATGTTGAATAAAAGTAATGCATTCTCCCAGAAATTAGATGTGATTTAAATCACCCTGTCATAATGAGTCCTTGCCTCTATCAAAAAATGCATTTTTCTTTCCTGTTTTGTACTTCCATTTCCATCTGTCCTCTGGTTAAGAAGGCACTAAAACAGTGTTGGGAAATGGGGAAAAAATGAGCAAATACTCATGGTGAACTTATTTTTAGGACAGAATAAATAATATGACTCAACAAATCATTCAAATAAGGCAATTAGTTTTGATGGTGTGATCTGAATTTATATAGATGTGCTTGTAAAGTTATTTGTCACTGCTTCTCAAAGGATGATTGTTGTGCAGATGGGGGTCAGGTAAATGTCTATAATCTTTCACATGTTAATATGAGAGAAAATGTGTTGGTTAACTGCTGAAGTTGGTCAAGAGGGCCTTTAACAAGCCTTAACACCTATTTTTCACAGGAAACACTTAAAAAACAATGTGAAGGATACTGGCTGTTCCACAGTGATAGTCCACGGAGGTTTCTTTTCGCTTATGATGATAGAGCCCATTTTTTCGGTCATAGCTGAGTGGTTTCTGTGGTACTACTGCAGCATGTCTACAACTGAGTCTGTTAGACCTGACAGGTATAAGAAAACAGCCAGTTGATAGCTTCCCTTACCCATTTACTACTTCTGCATGCTATAATCTGCGTACATTCTAGGCCAGAAAGAACAAAACCTTTTCAACTTAATGGGAAAACTAATTTTTGTAAGGAAAGGAAAGGGAAGGATTGTAGGTAGAGATTTGCTATCTGAATAGTGTGTCAAGCAGTGGAGAAAGCCAATAAGCTACAAGGGCAACTTGTGACAGTTTTTCCCCTCCAAGACTCTGTCTGTGATTATTTTATTTAGTTTGTTTTCCCTCTCCCCATATGGAAACTTTGGGGTCACCTTCTAGGAAAGGGGAAAAAAGCTCAATGAAAATATTTAATAGGATGCAAAGGCCTGCAAAGTGCTTGCTTCATCTTACTTCATCGCTGGATTCATCTTGCTGCAGATGGACAGAAGCAGGAGTCCAGCTTCTGCCAAACCAAATAATCCAGATGCTCTGGAACAGTATTATAAAGCAGAAATATCACACAAGACTTAGGAAGAATAAATGTTGGATTGTTTGTGGTTTCAGCAGAGGAATGGTTAAATTACAAGATTCCAAAAAGCAATGGGTCCTATAGTCTTCACATAACAACGTGGCCTGGGATCTCTCTAACATCAAAATGAGATACTGTGAAGGTCTTGTTCTACTGCAGTATTGTAGTATTGCATCACACTTTGCTTCTTCTGATGGCTTAGCTGTGAAAATACTTCTGTAAGAGAAACAAATTCCTTTAGATCTGCCACACATCTCATTCAAGTTCTCATGAAATTCAAGTTTGTTTTCAAGCTCTCTAAACTTAGATCCAAAGATTATAAAATTGAGAGAAGTGCTGCTGTTCATTGAATGCCGCAAAAATATATAAGTATTTATAAATGTAAGACCATCATCATGAAAATACATGTTTATATGCAAACTAATATTTTGCTGTAATTTTGTATCACTGGAGTACAATGATGCATAAAAACACACAGAAAAGACCTGGATCAGTTGAAAAATAAAAATCTTTCAGAGAATTAAATGTAAATGTTTGAATTTTTGTTAACATCTGTAGAGTCATCTTGGGCTAATGGTGCATATGTGCATCATCTTCAGTGTTTAATTGAAGCTCTGATATGGATCAACAGGAAAATGTACAACTGCAGTGCTGTCTTTGAAGATGTTCATGGGAATCATAATTCTTATTCTTTCTCTGGGAATAAGCCCTGTATTTGTAACGCTTGATATTTATCTCTGTGGCTCCCTGTTCCTTCTCTGAATTAACATTTTATCCTATTTGTGTTCATCTATTTGTTGCAGAGGTGGGGGTCCTAGGGAGAAGCTGAAACAGTTACTTAATTGTGCAAATGCAACAGTAGAAGGACCCAAGAGCACTCTCTCTTGGCTTCCCTGTCAGTCATAGCGCACTTTCAATGCTATATGCTATGCAATTTACTAAACTTTCCAACTCTACTTTAAAGATCTTTTCAGGAATACACTTTCAGTGTAAGGAATCACAGTGACTTCATACCACGTTAAGCTCTCCCTCTCGCCCAAGCATCCAGGGCAAGAATACTAAAATGCTTTTCCAAGTGGACCTCCTACCAAAGTGTGATAGGAGACATGTTATGGTTATTTTCATGTCTTCCTCCTCTTTCCCCCTCATTAAAATTCAAGCACTCCTGTTCCTATCTTCTCTAGCCCTGCTGTGTTGCCTCTGCACCTCTGCCACACAGTGAGAGAGAAAGGGAGAAACAGAGAACAATAAAGAAACAGACTTTCTGGGCCCATTCCTTGTTAGCTGGCATCTGAGGGACTTTTCCATCCCTTCCCTCCCTCATTCAGGAACAGTGATCTTTCATTTTTCTATACTAACTCTACTTTACTATGCTGTGTCTACATGCCAAAATCTGAGATACAGCATTCTGTGTATGATTTAAGTTCTCTATGTCTCTGGTAGTTTACCTTCAGAGTAAATCAGTTTATTTCTGAAAACTACGAAACCTTTTAAAAATGCATCAATAGTCACATCTCAGACTGTAGATTGTGCAGCTTAATGCTGAGAATACTGGACATCAGTTCCTGCTGTGGATTTCTTCTGTGTCATTGGTGGTAGCTGCTCTGTTTGGCTTGGAGGGGACATACCATAATAGCCATGATGTGCTGCTCGTGTCACGTATAGTAGGATGTCATATTACGGCTTTTTTTTAGGGAAGAACTTGTTTAAAATAAGAGTTTGCCATGTACATACAGTAAACATCTTGGATCCTTTGCTTTGTATCTCATGTTCCTTTTAGACTTTGCTGTTCATAGGATTATGATATTTCAGAAATGCGTATTACTTAATACTATTAGTTGCCTACTGGAGAACATAGAAAGGTTTATCATAATTTAAGACTTAAAAAATGTTTTGTTCAGGTTGGTGTGACGTCCACAAATGGAGACTTGAAAGGATTTATAGATCAGAACCAGAGTCCAACAAAAGGTAAGAGAATCCTGTTTGTATTCATAGGAAAGAAGCATATACTAATACTTAGAGCTCTCTGAAGTATACCAGATTAGTATTATTGCTGAGTTCACTGCATATGGTTGGTTTAGTTTGGGGCGACTCAGAATTTAAAGGTTCAAAATGTATTTTATATATCCACACTGGTAGATGTTTTATTATTGACATGCAGGTATCAGTAGTAAGAATCGGAAGTTTCCCCCTAAAGTTCCCAGACTGTGATAATCCAAATGGGAAAGAAGGTTAAGCATGGCTTAATCATCAGTGATATCTTGTGATACTTCTATAAGTAATAATACTTTGTGCTATCCTGTTGCATCTTAGTATTTCTGGATTAATTGCTTTTGACCCTAAAACAGTGTGTTTGCTGTCAAAATCACTATAGTATTCCAGTAAAATAAAACTGCAACCTCTTACCAATATTAGAAAACTTGAGGATTTGCAATTCAGGAAACACTTCTGTCAACCTTTCTAAGTGAATACTTTTTGCAGTTATCCACTGCAATAAACAAAGGTACATACTAACTTGAAAAATGGTTTTTTAAAAACCTTTAAAAAATTAAGCCAAGTAAAATCAGGCTTGTGCGATGGAGTTCATGGTATAATAAAAGATCAGAGTTCATTTTAAAAAACAGAAGACAAAATTTGCAAATGTAGGATATTATTGTAAGTATTAATATCTTGGTGATCTTTATCCTAGTCTTCATTAGAATTTCCTTCTGGAATGATGGATGTATTGTTTACTTTCATTCTTTTATATTTTCTAAAAGGTTATGTTCTTCTTAATTTTGTTTATTTATTTTAACATCAAGGTATAATTAAAAATCACTGACATGTCTGTTGAGAAATAACATCTTGTTCAGGCTGGCTTTATCTTCTTGGAAAATTAAATATTCCATAAAAGCTGGAAAAACTTGCATGCCAGTATCTAAGATGTCTATTTTTTCAATCTGAAGTATACTTTACTTACTGCTCTGCCATGTCCATGTCCACTGTTGAACTCTGGAAATTAAGGAGGAAGAAACTTCAAACGGGCATTCAGATCCACTGTCTCTTAGCAGGGCTTTGTGAATTTCCTAATGAATACATTATTAAAGTTAATTAATTTGCTATAGTAAAAATAAATTTATTTTATTGCTACGTATTTTGGCCTGTTCATAATGTGCCTTCACAGTGTTCTTAGGCTGAAGCACGATGGATTTATGATATGTGCAAGCACAGAAGAGAGGGCTGTTGGCTCACATAGGGATGTTCTTGAAAGCATCAGATTTCAAGATGCCACACCACTAGAAACTTTTGTTTGGAAAAGTTGCGTTTAATTTTTTTATTTCCAAATGTATAATTATTTGTGGTATGTGTTTATTTGTTATTTGTCTCTGGCACAAACATAGTAATTTAGTACCCATATTGCATTAAAGGAACACTTCCAGATTCCAGTGCAGGGCCACGTGCACATAGAAAACTTGCAAATTTTGTGTTTTCTTTTTTTAAAATTAACTTGGATGTTTAATTGTACCATGAAATATGCTGTATAACTCTGGTTTTGTTTGGTTTAATTCTGAAAAATTATGGACAGTTCTGCCCTTTGCCTAGTAACAGTGAACTGCAGCCTGGGCTGTGAGGATGCTGTTTCAAAATGCAGAAGTATTGAGAAACCCAAAGCAGCTGTTGCTCGTTCTGTACTCTTACAGCTGCAGTTTCTTTCCATAATCAAAACAGCTAATCACTTGATACTTGCACTCTAAAACTTTTTCTACTTTTTTTTTTCATTCACAGGCTTAACTTTCAAAATCTTTTTTCTCCCTGACTTCTTCCCCTGAACTATCTGAAGCATTTAATCTATAACCCTCTTCCAGGATGTGTTTGATCAGGCTTCATTTGTTTTTCCCAGCATCACCTGCTGTGTCCATGCCACAGCCTCTGGATATTTTCCAAGTATATTTTGCTGCAGAAGTTAATAATTGCAGTGTGTTTAGGTATTGTCTAATTTTTAAGTCCTGAATTACTGCTGTGTCTTTTCTGCTGATTTTTAAATCTGAATTACTGATCCTACATAGGTTGGCACATTGTTCGGTCTATTGTAGGGTTCAGTTCTCTTACTACTCACTTGTTTCCTGTGCTTGTGTTCTTCTAACTGTAGCAGGGATTTTCATTCAGGCTTTTTAGAATAATTTCAGTATTTTGTTAATGCTTGTGAAGATGATGTCAGGGAAAAAGAAGCACATGGTGTATCTAAATGCAATACAGATTTACTATAGAATTTGATGATATAATTGTGATGATTGCAAAATCAAAGCACATCAATTCAACTTGGTAATCTTCATAACAAAACTTTGTGCCTGATTCTGAAGGGACTAGATTTTTCTTTCTGTGCTTACTAGAAACATCACAATGCTTAGCAGAACATTAACCAAAATATTGTTCGCTTTGCTTAGCGATCAGTTTCCATTCTACAGACAATTTACTATATCTGTTGCCTTTAGTTCTAGGCAACAGGCTTTTTTGGCTGAAGGATGTACATTTGGAGTTGGTTTCTGCTGCTTGAAATTAATACGCATTGGATCTGAGAGGGAACGCCACATGTGGATGATCTTGACAAATAGCCAGGGTACTCACCTAGTGCCAGAAACTGCTTGTTGTGAGACAGTCATTGGGTAAAATATTTTAGGTAGTCCACATAGTACAGTCTGGGTATCTCCTTTCTGAAAGTAATTTTCACTCATATTTTCACTGCCTTCAGCTTAGCTTAGTCTTCCTGTTATAGTCAAAATTGTTCAGGTATGGCAAGCTGGGATGACTCTCCTTCCTTATCTGAAAGTACTTAGCAGACTAGTGATTAAAAATTATTCCTGTGGAAGACTTGCATTTTAATTTTCCCAGGAAGAAAAATTGGCCAATTTGGATGCAAAAGAGATGGTTTCTCTCATGTTTTGGAGAACAAAGATGACTGTTTGTGTTCTTAGCCTTGGGGACAATTTTGTAAGAATGTGTTAGGTGTTCCACTAGTGTTTTATCATGGATTCTGCCTGTTCAGAGGAACTCACTGCAAAATCATTTTAGTCGTCAAAGCTGCTTTTTCATAGCTGTAACTCCCAATGAGCTATGGTGCCATCAGGTGAGCACTCTTACTCAGCACAGCTGAAATGAGTCAATTTGTAACTGGCAGTGAGGGGCAAAGGGGACAGCTAGTCCTGAAGTTTCCTTTGTACAAAACAAGATAAGCTGAGAGCTCCAAATTTGAAAGCACACACAGCTGTAAAAAATTTGTGCTTGATTTGAGCAGTTTTGCAGTGGGAGCTGCCCCTGTGGGCCGGGCAGAGAGGCACAGCCGGGGGACAGGACGGGACAGGGATGGCCCCTGCTCCGCACAGCACCGTGTCCTGAACAGGGGCCACTGCCGGCTTCTTGTGGGGGGGGGGGAAGCTTTGCTGCCTCGAGGTACGGGGCTGGTTTTGCCTTGACACTCCGCAGCCTGAGCAAAATCTTTTTCAACTCATCCAGTTCATAGACGCCGCTGCCTCGGCCGTGCTGCAGCGTGAGACAAGCCGATTTTAAATGGTCAGTTCGAATTTAGGAAGATCAGCGGGAATTACAATATTTACGGCCGCACGCATGGAACAGCGGTGGCTTTGTTGAGGCGGGCTGAGGCCATGCGGCTCCTGCAGAGGTTCCCGGGCCTGCCCCAGGCCTGCCGCCCCCTGGGGGCCGGGGTTTGCCGGGCTCGGCCATTAGTGCCCCACCGGGCACCTCCGCGCCGCGACCCCTCGAACAAAGAGGGGGGGGAGCCCCACGCTCAGTCTCGCTGAGTTAAACTGCTGGGGCGGGGGGAAGCGCAGGACTGGGGTTCCGGGCTGAGCCGGCGCCGCGGAGCTGCAGTGCCCGGGCTGTGTGTGGTACGGCGGGCGGGGTGGTGCCGTCCGAGGGAACCGAGACGGGATAGAGAAAAGTCATGGCGGGGGGGACGGCCCGTGCCGCAGTGCAGGCTGGGCCGACCGGCAGCGCCCAGCTCTGAAAAAGGAACCCGGGTGTGCTGGTGGCTCGCAATGGGCGCTTACCACGAGGAAGGCAGCTGGTGTCCTGTGCTGTGTGGGCAGGAGTGTTGAGAGCAGGTCAAGGGAGGTGACCCTGTCCCTCCACTTATCCCCGGTGAGGCTACTGATGGAGTACTGGGACCAGTTATGGGACTCTCCAATGACAGACACAGTGGACAGAGTCCAGCCAAGGGCCATTAAGGTTGTGAAAGGACTGGAACGTCTCATATGAGGAAAGGCTGTGAGAGCTGAGACTGGGGGAATGCTCAGGGAGGAATTTGCCAATGTGTATAAACACTCAAAGGGAGGGTGTATAGAAGGTGGAGCCAGGATCTTTTCAGTGCTGCCCAGAGCACAGGCTGAAACACAGGAGGTTTTTTCTGAACATCAGGAAACGTTTTGGATTTTTTTACTGTGAATGTGTTCAACCACTGGCACAGGTTTCCCAGAGAGGTTGTGGAGTCTACTCTTTGTGCTTGGAGACACTCAGAAGCCATCTGGGCATGTCCCTGGGTAGCCTGCTCGGGCTAACAGTGCATGAGCAGGGCAGTTGGGCGAGATGACCTCCAGAGGTCCCTCTCAACCATGCTGAGATCTGCTTGCACATTCTTGTAACTGCTTGTTAAGAGCACATACCTTACCAAGAACAGTTAAGGATTGAGGGTGTGATCTTAGATACGAGCTACATTTTTCATAACCTTGAGAAGTTAGGGTTTGGTCAGAATTACAACAGTTGCATAAAAAACAATGGCTACCAGACTGTAAGCCAGAAAACCTATAATGAGAATTTGTTTCCAAAAAAACAAAGATGTTTTCTGTAAAACCAAGTTGTTTCATTCAAAACTCATAGGTATGAATGAAGATGTAAGACATCTTGCATAAATGGAAAAAAGTCTAATAAGGACTAACTTGTATTTGATAGATTGCATTTTTAATTATACTGTTTCTGACAGCTTGTTTTTGGTATGCTTTTATCTTCTTTTAAAAGTACAAGATGTATTTGGCCTGCAAGTAAGGGATATTCTGAATAATTATATCAATTAAATATACAGAGAAGTTGCCTGGAGCACAAGCGTCATTTTCAATAGGTAATGATCTGGAAATTTAAAGAACTCTAAATCTGTGAGTGTCTGTAAAGAAAAAAAAAACCCTGCCCAAAACCTTAGTGTGTTGCAGCTTGAGGCCTGAAGAGGTCTTGTGAGTTCACTGTGTGCTTTAAGAGATGTTATAAGATCACAAAAAAAACCAAACTCAGAACTTGTTATCAGTGGGCCTATACTTTGTGCTTTGAGATTTACGCAATTGTTAGCACTTATAAAATTTGTCTCAAATTGAACAGTAAAAGACTGAAAATGTAATGGTTGGTTTAAGCTTGAAGTACACCTAAATATCATCTGCACCATCTTGGTTTTTCTTTGCTGCAGGTTTCTTTTTAATATCTTTCTAGACATGCATATGCTTGTGAAAACTATGGATTTTTTTTAAAGTTAGGTTTACAGCTTGTAAGTTTTAGGCAATAAAGAAAAGGAAGAAATAGACAAAGAAAATATATCCATGCTTAAAGCATCTTAACTCATGTTTTTTATATGCTTTTGTAATACTTTATCTTGACCTTGGTGATGAATTTATGTTTTAAAGTGATACAGGAGCCTAAGGACACATCACATACGTTATTGCAAGATATCCTAATGGACTTCTGATATTTCACAACTCTGATCTTTTTTTTGCCATTACCATCAAGCCATAGGCTGTATTATTTAAAATGACTGTTCATTGATATGCTTTTAAAAATGTAGACATTTGTTTCAGAGCTCTGAATATGAAATTCAAATTACCAGCACTTCCCTGGTGTTTTGTCTAAAAATTCAAAGACTTTTTTTGTTGATGTTCGCATTGTGTGTGACCCCAGCTGGTTGGTTTGTGCTTCCCATCAGCTATGGTTTCCTTCAAACTGGCTGTGACAGATTCTATACATTCTCGGGTTGACATTGTTTCTGATTATCTCTGCAAATAAGCTGCAGACCTAACAGATTTAGTTATACAGAAGAAAAATCACTAAAACCTCTTTAGCTTCATATTTGTTCAGGAGCCCATGTTGTTTGTGTGAAGTTAAGCTCTGTAGGATGCCACATAACAATTTAAGGTTAGTGTGTGCATGTGAGCACACGTACAGGAACATTAGTATCTTTGTTCTGTGACTTCTTGAAGCTGAAGATATTTTAAATTGAATTTTTCTTTGTGCGTACAAATAAAAATATTTTGTAAATGGCAGGAAGAATAATAGGTAGCTATCCTAATTTTCTAAGTATGTAAGAATAGCAGCACTTTTTTCTTCAAGAGAAACAACAATAATTGTGACTGAGGGATGGAAAACAGTTTAGGTAGGAGCAAAGTGCCTTTGTTCTAAGAGAAACATACGTATATCCACTGACAGGTTTTTACTTTGAATTTTCATCAATGAAGATCATGCTCAGTTTGTGGTTCTGTATATACTGAAGTAACTGCCTCTCTATGAGAGTTTTAAGTAGGCTTCTTTCCCATGTGCTTGGTTTTCCATAGGTAAAATGGGAATAATGACACTGACCTCCTTTATGCTTTGAAAGTGCTGCTGCGAAACATTATATAAGAATTGAGTATTATTATACAAATCATTCTAGTTCTGACCTTTTTCATCCAAGCAGTAAGATTACCGTGACTGGGAGGCTGATGGGTCTCACTGTGATCAGCTTATCACTATATGCACTGCTGTTTTTCTGTGGCACATAAGTCAATGTTATGTTTTTTGTCCCCAAATGACGTGTGTTCTTAAGACTTGGCATTTATTTGGAATTTTGTAATGTTTAAAGCCCTTATAGCTGCTCTATGATAAAGTGAATGTAATTAGTTTGGTGATATTTCTGCTTGAAGTTGAATACAGAAACCTGCTGAATATTTTTAGGTGATCTACAGTGTGGTACCTACTTCTTCCTTCTACTTTTTCTATGCTGTTCTATAATTAAGACTTGAAGAGATTGTTCCTGTTGATGCTTGCTGTTTTATAAGTACTACCTTGCCTTTAAACCATCAAAAATGACTCAGCTCTTCAGGTGCACTAGCCTTGAAAATTTTATGTAAAATATAGCTCGTCATCCTAGCAAGTGCCTGCTTTCTTTGGCACTTTCCAGTTTGAGGTGATGTTTTTGTTGTGCTGGGAGTGGTCCTGGCCAACTCCAGGTATTTCATTGGCAGTGGCATCCCATGGACCTGGGCTGCTGTGGCCTGGGGTGGTCAGGACAGCATGCTCTTGGAAGTTGGGCTTCTCTTTGTTTAAAGAAGAGTAGTGAGGATGGTGCTGCAAAATGTGACTCCTCAGTCTGGGTGCTGGTGTGATCTGTTGGGAGACACATTAACCTTTTGCAGCAAATAACTGAATCAGCTCCCTGTTTGCTGTGTAGAGAGATGGCAAAAGGGATTTATGAGTGTGTGAGTTTTATTTTTTTCTATGTGAGTTAGGTGACTAAATAAATTATTCAATTTTCTGAATAGAAAAGAAAGCGGCTTCTGAAGATTTTCAGACACAGATCTGCCTTTGGCAGTAGTGTTTCTCCAGATGCCAGAAAAATTTACACAAAGAATTAGAACATCCTTGTCTCAAGCTGTAAATATTTCTCATATCTGTGTTGAGTTTTTTAGGCTTTGCATATGTCCACATCTTTTCTACTTTTGTGCTGTAGTTCCTTTTCAAAATACTCTTTTTCTATCAGTTGTGTTGCTTCTGCTTCATATTACGGAGAGGTTAGGCTGTTGAATTTGTTTTCCAGTTGCCTCATGGCAGAGCATAGGTGTACTAAAAAAAAAATAAATTTAAAAGACCATGGTTCTTTCAGCAGAGGAGAACAGGTTATACGAGGTTATATTAGAGATGATCAGGGGAAGGAGATGTCTGACACCACTGGGCAGCCTGGGACCATCTGTTGGCCTGCTCCTGTTGGAAGGAGGAGGGCAAGGTGGTGGTGAGGGCTGGTACCTGGGCTGTTCTGAAGGACACTGTCACCTCACAGGCCTTCAGTTTCTGCCTGCCTGTGTAGGAGAGTTTAAGTAGCTCTTCAGGAGCCACTCCTTGTCCTTACAGCTCATTGACCCCAGGTAGGTCCAAGCTGACTCTGTATTCCAAGGCATCGATGTCTCTTCCTTACATTTGATTCTGCCTCCAGATCCATTTTTGTCACTCCCTGGTTTGAATAAGAATGGAGGGAGGTGTTTAACTGATCAGTTCCCAGCTGTCTTGCTTTGAAACTGTCACAGAGACAGGAGCTGTTTGTGCCAGTGTCCATTTACCACTTTAAGTGGCTTATTTGTTAATGATCAAGATTTCAAGATACATTTGGAATAGAGAAGAAGCAGCAGCAGCACTTGAGAGTTGCTCAGCATAGAGCTGTGCTTCCCTGTAAGAAGGCAGGATGAGTTAGAGGTGCAAGTGGTCCAGGATTACAAAGATGATAAACATCTGGGGATGGGAACACAGTGAGTTAGAAATGGCATTGTTGGCTTTATCTTGATGTCCAGTGGTGTTTTCTGTTACTGCAGGTTAAGTTGTAAAGGCATTGTAGAACGCTATCTGAACAGGCATAGGCTGTGATAGCCTTTTTTCACTGATATTTACAGAATATAGTACAGTTGGATGAGGAATGGTTAAAGGCTATGAAGATCTATGGATACATGTTTTGTAAGTGGGCTTATGGTTTTAAAGTAGAATTTGGATGTTGACTTTCTAGAAGTATAGTAATGAACTGTAAGCATGCGGAGGCATGGCAGGCTGTGTGCTCTTTGTCTTAGATAAGAAGAAGTTGTTTCTGGAAATAAAAGTATTATAGTAAATAGTAAATTATGACATTTTAAAGGTAAAATAATGAAGGTGCAATTTTGTGAGGTGTCTTCATGACATCTGCTAAAAGGTTTAGAGGCTGTTATGTGACAGAAAAGCTAACCTGATCCCAGAATGTTAAAATTATGTCAGAATTTGCCAAAACATTTTTCATAGGTTATTAAGTAATATTAAAACTCTTTTTATTGCTCTTTTTAGGTAATATTTCAATAATCACGTTACCAGTTCCCTCCACCAACTCCCCAACCAAGATTTTGCCAAAAACCTTAGGACCAATCAATGTGAATGTTGGACCCCAAATGGTAAGTTTTGCAATCCCAGTGATGCTAACTTGTGTAACTCGCTGCATGGCTTCCTGTTGATGTAATATGGAAACATGAAAAACAAAGATGTGAGCAGGCCAGGAACTTGCCGCTTCCTGCCTCAGCTGCAAAGGCTGCTGAAGTGTCCCATGCAGGTGGAAATGGGGTGGTGTGGGCACAGCAAGCTTGGCATGCCAGAATTCTGCCACTCCCAACCATGATCTTGTATGTGACCTTAAACAATATCCATCTTCCTGGCTCTGGATAGAAATTGAAACAGTTTTACCAGTTGACATTTTACTATTACTTAAAAGTGTATTAAGGAACAAACATCTCGTTAAAAACTTTAATGATGCTTTGAATATTTTCAGTCATGTTCTCACCAGTAAATCTCCATCACTGGCAAAGAGTTAATGTGTCGTGTGTTGCTAGAGGTTTAACTTGTTGAAATGAATATCTTAAAACTGCTATTTTCTGCCAGTGGTACCTATAGATGAGTGCATATTGCTGTTTTGGGAATTTGGGGTCTGGTTTTAAGAAAAAGTTCTGTTTTCTGGTGCCCAGAATAAATACCGTTTCTAGTAACGTCATGCCTACTTGCCAAACGCTTAGCTTGAATACAGGAACCACTTGATGTCTTCTACAAGTAATTGTGCTGGGTCTTTTTCACACCATCAGTTATTACTGTTCCTTACTGGCTTTTTATCCTGGTTGGACAGATGGACACCAGTGTTGCAGCCCACCCCCACCCAAGCTGTGTTCTCCCCTGTGTAGAGCTCTCCATCTGGTTACAGGCTGCTTACCAGAGAATAGTGTTCCTCAGTGCATCAGTGCTGGTGCAAATACTGCTGGAGCATGTGCCCTGTAGTATTTCACTCGAATAGTTCTACTACAAAATATGTGTTTTGTGAGTGCAAGAAAGGGAGAGCAATCAGTTAATGCAGTTCCTACTCTGTTAGGTGATTTCTCAAGGCCCTGCTTTTGACTGGACTGAACCCCCTAGTTCCAGTTTAGGTTCTACAGCAGGTAGAATTTGCAGAAGCTACTTCATGGTGTGACACATTCTATTTTATTTATTTTTAATTTTTATTCTTATCTTTATTTTTAAAAATTGTTTTATTTGGCTGTTTTGCAAGAATAGCTCTGTATTCAGAAAACATTTTCCCATTAAATAGCCATTAACACAGGCCTCCTAAGACATCCAGTGTAGGGCTGTGCTGTGTGCCAGACCATTTAAAAGAGAATGTTCAATAACTTAACAGTGGGAATGTGTGCACTCCTTTGGCATCTCACCTCTGTTAGCAACATCCTGCTGCCCTGAGGGCTTTGGAGCTTTATTTAAACACTGTAGATTACAGCCTTGTGGCTGCTTCTGGTCCTTCACACAGCCCCCAGGACCCATGGAGTGGGCTGTTGGCTGGACAGTGACCATCAGTCCAAATCCCTTGGGGTAGGGCTGTGTCAGCTGTGAAACTGGCTCAGTTGGCAGGCTGGATTCTTGTGTACTAGTATTTGTTAACTGCTTACTTAGATTCAGTCTGTTAGTTTAAATGTGACAGCCTTGGTATTATTGATAAAATTTTAGTGCTTAATTATAGGGATTTAACACATTCTACAGCTGCTCTAATTGCTAAATGTGGCCGAGGTTTTTATTTTCTGTTTTATGCAGTGAATTTATGTGGTTAGTGCAAGACACTGGAAAAAATGTTTGCTGTTAAGATGGAATTAGTCCTCTGAAATGTACTCAGTGTAGAATTTTTTTGTAAAAGCAAACTTCCGGTAGTAAATTTTAAAGTGACACTGAAGAACCAGTGATTTGTATACGTGACATCTGTGTCCCTGCAACCAAGAACCTGTAGCTCTAACAGTAGCTGTAGAGAGGTATTTTGTGCCTGTGCAACTACGGCCTGCAAGTGCCCGGCAAGCAGCGACTACCCGAGCAGTCTGGCTGCTGTGGGAAGGGGGCTCCAGGAGAGCGTGCTGCTGGTGTCTGTCTCCACGAGGTGGCACCAAGGGATAGACAGATAGAGGACAGGCTGGTATTGGAAACACCCAAACATGATTTACCACCTCAGCTTATTGCAGTGGTTGTCACAAGAAAATATGAGGAGACTGGACATAAAATACTCTTTTATGATACTTTTTATCAGTGATTTACAGGACATCAGTAGAACAGTCTGAAACGTCAGAGAGAATGGGGAGAAAGGCATTTCAGTAGATGTAATATTTAGTCTTTTCTCTCTGGCATGTGTTAGCCAAATGCGGACAGAACCATGTGCTTACTGCAAATGAAGGTTATTTATAGCGTTGCAAGAAATTGATATAAAAGGTGACTGGATTGGATGGATGTTTAACTGAAATACTGTGTTGCTAATTCTCACTTACATGAGGGTTTCACACCAGTGCTAAACCTTAAGCAGCCTTTTAAAAATTAATCATTCTATCACAAAATGTTTCTTCAAGGCAGCACAGCAGTAAGTTGATAAAAAGTTGCTGCTTTCCTGTGCCTGTATGCAGCGTGTAAAGCAGCCAACCAGGGATATTTTTTCTCCATTATCAACCTGTAAATATCTAGCTTGTACCTGTGTTTTGGTTTTTCTGTATTTCTGCTTTCTCTTGTTTCTGTCAAGCTCTACACTTGGAAAAATAAATAAAATAAATTCATGTCTTTAATACAAAAAATACATATGCATATATATATGCATATATATAAATAATGATGTGGTGTTGGGAGGGATGTGAAGTTATGCTTAGTGAGCTAAAAGGAAGCGGGAAATTTGTCGGATGCTGTTTTTCTGTTTTTTTTAACAATATAGATGGATACCATAATATTTACTGTATAGTTTCATGGGTGTTGGGTAAATTAAGTAGCAAAGGAAGTTACAATTTAGTACAGTTGGTACTCAAAACTTTGCTCACAAATGGAGTACAGTAAACTAAAGTTTATTAACAAGTGAAATAAGGCTAAAAGTATCAGTAAAATCATGGTCCAAGGAGCTTTGGTATGAATCTTACCATACTTGAATCAAAATAATTGAATGTGGTTTATTTTTAACAGATTTTAATACTGTTTCACTTTTAAATACTATCTAAATTCTTCTTGGTGACCTACCTTAAAGAATGAACATAGATGTGGGTTAAAAGTTGAGACCATCAGTGTTAACAACTGTTCTTACAACTGTAACATACAATTTCACCAGGTTTGCATAAATGTTAATTGTGTCTACACTGCACAGACTTTGTGCTTAGTTCCATAGGTACAATGTTGAATTATTAGCTTGCCAGAATGTCTTGAGACTTGTGAACACTAGAAACTGCAGAGAATGTTCTGCCTGCAGCTCAGATTGTCTTTAGTACCAAAGACAGCCAATAAGAAAAGAGAAATCCATTGCAAAGGAGACTTTACTGATTACAGGGATCAAAAATTGCCTAGATTCTCTCAAAGAAACAACTCTCAAAGAAATACTAGCTGTTTTAGACATATATAGGTACAGATCCTAACTGCTACACCTAGTGATTAGTTCCATTTGCCTCGTTCTTGTCCATATAGACAGTACAGTAGTGTGGCACAATTAAGCACTGTAATTCCTTTAATGTATGAAGATCTTCTGATGACAATTTGTATAGAAGAGCAACTTTTATCTCATAGAGGTTTATTACCCTTTTTTTTTTCCTCATTACTGTGCTTAGTATGAATTTAGAGCTGTGGTAACCTATGTTTTCTCTAAGAGACCTGTGTTTTTATTTCTAAATTTCGTAGATTATAAGTACATCACAAAGACTGACCAATTCAGGGAGTGTTCTGATTGGAAGTCCATATAACCCAGCTCCAACAATGGTGACACAGACACACATAACAGAAACTTCTGGCTGGGTCCCAGGGTAAGATTCTTCTTTTATTTAAAGATGTTTGAGGATCTGTTCTGATATTTTGTTTATATATATGTTTATATATATGTTTAACTATATGTTAGTTTACAGCTTCTAGTTCTTGCACAACTAAAAGAATCTGTTCTTCAGCCTGTTGTGCACTTTTGATGCCTGGAGCACATGAACATCAAAGTACAAGCACTGGTCACTTCAGTTTTAATTTTGATATAAGGCAGTGTCTGTTTCTCTCTGGAAAATGGAGAGTTACACATTTTTGAGTCCAGTAAAAAACAACCTTTATTTTTTTTCTAAATTCACGGTGTATCCAAGTGGCTGTTCAGCATACCAACAGGTGCCAATAGGGGGGGAGACTGTAAAAAACATTTCAGGAGGCATCTAAGTATAAACTCTAAAAGAAAATTTTGAATGTAATAAATGTAGTATTTTTATTACTTTTTTAGATTAGCAACAAGTTTTCACAGGGTTCTGAGGTATTCCGCAGCAGCATGACTATGTCTTACAAGCAAATCTGGTCTTTACAGTATGTGATGATTTATTTATTTTTCCAATAGCAGTAATGCCAAGCTTATCTTTCTCAAGACAGATTTAGTGCTTTGCCTCTGAAAATTAAGAAGTAATTTATTTCCATATGTAGGTTAATTTTTCTAATCAGTGCTGAATGTCAGTAGTACATTTACAGCTCTAGAGGTGCGAAAATGGAGCATCTAGGAGATGGCAGAAATGGCAGGATAATGTTTGTACCTTTTCTTTCTGCTTTTTATGCTGTAAGCAAGGACTGTCATAGGCTTGTACTTCCCAATCACTATATTGCCACCACAGAGTCAAAAGCTTAACAGCTTTTAAGCTTGATTACTGTTTTGTGGGTTTTTTTTTGCTGAGATGCCTTTTGAATTCACTTATTTTATTTGAAAAGGAATTGTCAAAGATTTCTAAGATTACTTTGTTGCTTCAAATTTTGGGAAATGTGGAGGCCAAGTAGAAGTTCTTTTAACAGCCAGAGAAGGGAAAAATTACAGTTTTTGTTCACAGCTTGGTAAATGGGAGATCAACACCCATTAGCTTTCTTATGCTTCATCCAACCCCATCCAACTGAGGGAGACTGCCCTCAGTTGCAGTGCATCAGCCAACATCACCAAGGAGAAGCACTGTCCTGTTTGTATACAGTCAAAATCTAGACACAGGCTTTCCAATGAGCCTGATGATTGTTTTGCCCATAAAAAGGGGTTAAGATGTTCTCCAGATTGGCCAATCAGTATCAATCCTGGCAGAAGTCCATACAATAGGTCATATTTTCATCTGAGGAACACAGGTGAGGGAGAATGCGGCATTGCTGAACCTAAGCAGTGAGCCCTTGCTGCAGACAGTTCCTGAGGACTTCAAGTCCATATTCCTTGCTTTATCCATTGCTTACTGCTCTTCACATACTCCAGATTTTTTCCAGAATCAAATGAGACAAGAGCACGTTCATTATCAACTCTCCATACCTGATCTGGTGACAGACCGGGCACCTCTGCTCCCTGCCATGCTTGCCCCCCGTTGGGCCCCGGGGCGAGGCTTTGCTGTTCAGCACCATGGACAGGGGCTGCTGGCACCATGACGCATGGCTGCAGATCCAGCAGCACTGCTCAGCTCCCCCCAGAGCACAGTCGGGCTTTTAGCTGCCTAAGGATCTGCTGTGAGCCCTGGTTTTGAAAGTGCAGGGTAATGTGAGGTCACCCTGACAGCTCTCAAGCAACATGCACTGCATCAGCTACAAGTGAAAAAGCCAAGTCTGGAACGCAGCTTGTGCTGTAGCTAATAAATCCAACAATATGGAGACTGAGGACTGCTACTCATATGTAGAATTCATGTCAGCTGCTTCTTCAGAGTGTCTCTTTTTATCTCTGTATTCATCAGCTCTACTATGAACATTTAGTGTTTGACCTTGTGTTTTGTTTAAAGATAGTAAAACATTCAGTGTCCTGAATATATAGGATATATTTTATGTTCCGTTGAAAAGCATTTCACTTCCACATGGAAGAATAGTAAATAGGAATTTTCAAGGGAACCCAGCTTCACTTTTTTGAAGGGATTTGGTTATCTAGCTCACGTCAGCATTTCCTCTAGTTCTAGCTGAAGTGGCTTCCCTAAAATCATGGCAAAGTGTGGCAAAAATTGGGAATAGAATTTGTCTGTCAGTGAACTCAGACAACCTCTGAAGTCCTAACCATCTCCTTTCAAATTTTGTCAAGCTGTGTGAGTGCTGTTTTCCCCTATCAATAAACATGTAACAGCAAACATTATTACCCAGCTAGGCCCCAAATACTTTGATTTTATTGGTCCAAATATATAAAGTTTTTTTCATCCAAGTTTGTGTTGTCTTTTTTTAGGGAGAGAAAGCGGACTCGAGAATTTATAGAATCAGATTTTTCAGACAGGTAAGTGTTACATTAAAAGTGAACATTTATTTCCTGTGTACTGTCATACCTGTTTTACTACAGATCTGCCTTTCAGAGAGATGGGTGCCCAGTTCCCACTTCCAGCATTTTCACTCCTCCACATAAAAGCTATGTTGTGTGTTACTCCTTGCAGTTATCATTCATTACTCTTTGCTTTATCACTTACTGATAAATACATTTGCTGTTACAGATGATACTGGGAGTTGTGAAAAGCAAACACATCTTTAGAAACAGGACTGTTCTAGTTTTCAATGTGACAATTACTTGTAAACAAATGATGTTTTCCTTTGCTTCTGAAACATCTTTGAATGCATTTAATGTGCTTTATTTATTTACTTATTGAATGGAATATCTGCATATGGAGTAGAAGTGTTGTTTTTTGAAACATTTTCTGGTGTTCCTTTCAATTTTTCCTTCCATCCTTCTTTCCAGTGTTCTGATTTCTTAAATATATTAAAAATTTTGAAAAGCATTTTTGTATTTCAGTATTTTCCTTAGTTTGTTACCACTGACAGAACGAGGCCAAATCTCCCTGACATATACTATCAAAACAACTTGTACAACAGTAACTAAAAATTTTTTTAAAAAAAACAGCACACAAAACCCCAACATAGCTGAGCTTTTTAAAAGCTTCTGTTGAAATAGGGATCCAAGTCTAGCCTGTGTGGTAAAATCAATTGCTTATGTTTTTTCCATCACTGTTATTTAAGCTTTTGCTTTTCTAGAGAAAGAAAGGGAATGGAAAATAACCTTGACAGCTGCCAGTTATTAATTTGGCATCATAATGAGTATGTACTTTCTCCCCATAAATGAGATTCCTGTATCACAGTCTTAAGATGACTTGGAAATGGCACAGATATTAAACTTGGATGGTAAGGATAATGAAGGTAGCTTCTGCTGACTGTAACTAGGGATGTCTGAGCTTTTCTAGTTTAAGCAAAAACATATGAGCTCTCTGTAACTCTGGCTTCCAGGCATATATTCCCTGTGAATATATTCCTCTTCACATATTCCCTGTGTAATTTTCTGCCTTTTTTTGGTGAAAGTACTGGAGGTGAATTACAAATCTAGCTTCTACGCATCTGCCCAGTGGCATGTTTTCAAGTACTGCCAATGCAGAAATCACTGAGAAAGGGCACAGGGCTCCAGTGAACTTTTTTGCCAGCTTGTAAGAAACAAGAAGTGATTCCACAAAGCAGAACAGGTTTTTTTTCATTTGCATAGTACATAACGTCATGAGTCCTGATTCCTGTTGTCTGTCCTTTTGCTGTCTAACAAAGTAGCTTAATAACATTCAGTGTATTAAAATAATTACTTTTTTCTCCTTCCAGCAAGAGAAGCAAAAAAGGAGATAAAAATGGGAAGGGTCTGAGGCATTTTTCAATGAAAGTATGTGAGAAAGTTCAACGTAAAGGAACAACTTCATACAATGAAGTTGCTGATGAGCTGGTATCAGAATTCACAAATTCTAACAGTCATCTAGCTGCAGACTCGGTAAGCAACTTTGTGTTGGAATTTGTTATACCATGACAAAACTGGTTTGTCATGGAACTCTTGTCCTTTCTGTTTCTGCACTGTCCTGTCACACTCCAGACTTTCTTTCACTTGCTTAACTACTTCCCAAATATGAACGCTCACCCTCTGCAATTCAAAAACACAGAATTAAAATTATTTGATCTGTCTCTGAAGTGTAAACAGAACACAGAAGTCTGCCAAAAGATGTCTTTTTTAAAAGGCTAGTCCTGTACCCACTGCATGTGGTCTTGTCAGGTTTTTTAAGTGTAACAGACTCACTGTGATGAATTCACTGCACAGAGGCTTCAAGGTCCCATGTGCAACCAAACACGCTCATGGTATCCAAGCAGTAGCCCAGATGGAGGCATCTTGTCTTAATAGCACTCTGACCTCAACTGCTATTTTGGCTTTTAATCTTCATAGTGATGCCCTCAGGTGTTAAAGCTTTAGTTTCTTTTTTGAATTCTTCTGTGGTAATTACTGCTGTATTGTTTTCTTAGCAGGCTTATGATCAGAAAAATATTAGAAGGAGAGTTTATGATGCTCTTAATGTCCTGATGGCAATGAACATAATTTCAAAGGAGAAGAAGGAAATCAGATGGATCGGCCTTCCTACAAACTCAGCTCAGGAATGTCAGAATCTAGAGGTAAGGTGAGGTAGATGGGAAATTCTGTTAAGTTCACAGGTTGTGATAATTAAGGTGCTCTATTTTAGGAGGTATTTTCTCAATTCGAAATGAAGTGATTTTGATTCTTGCATACTTGAAAAGACAACTTTTGATATTTGACTAAACTGAAAGGATATGTTTATCTATGCTTAGTTCAGTTTTATTTCATATACATTACATGAAGTTTTTAAAAACAACATTTACCTTACAAAATGGACATCAGACTCTGATTTAAACAGGGATTACTTTTATGATTAAAGTCTGGAGTACCCGGAATGAACCAGAAGAAAGTCAAAATAATTTATGCTGCAGCTATGCTTACAAAATGGTATACAGTTACAATTTTCTATTAGTGTCTGTACTTGGAAATATCATTCAAAGGAAATTAAATTGAAAAATAATTCCTCCTAGGATGCCAAATAGTAGTTATGAACTGTCAGGGGGGTAAAAAAAATGAAGTTTTGCGTATTGGTTATTTTCATTATTTTTCCAGTAGGCTAAGAGTTACTGTGTTTTTGCAGGGTTGCCAGAATTTATATGCACAAATGTTGCTTGTCCTTCAGGCCAAATGCTCTATAAATAAAAAGCACAAGTTACTGTATTTCCTAGCAGTGCTGTAATGACTGTCAGGAAATCCATCTTAATATGTATTATATTTGTGATACCTGGGACATTAAATAACTTAAAAGGTGTGTGGGGTGCCTCTCCAGTAGAGAACAACTTTTAGTGGAGGTTCATTTATATCAATTGTCTTTCTAGATGTAGTAAGAAAAAAGCTTTTACTATTCTTGTCCATTACATCAACTTGGAAAAATCCATCCACCAAGGCATATGCATGTCAAGTATGCCAGGCTGTGCTTTCAAAAAACATTCTGGGTAAATGTACACTATCCCTACATGCAGGTGAATGTGTTGTCTTCAGTATAGGTGACTGCTGCAGCTACAGCACTTTTATTTCATTGTCATCATTAACAATCACACACTATTGAATGTTACAGGCTCTAATTGCATATGCGCAAAAGGGAAGCCAGGCATATTTTCTGAAAATGTTTCTTCCTATGACATATTAGAGAAGAACAGAAAAATAATGCTACATTTCCATGGTGTGAAAATCAGCTTTTAATGCTGTATAAAATGTCAGCTCTCCTTACAATGTAACTGGTAACAAGATTACCAGTACAAAAATGAGAAATCAGTACAAAAAATTATACAGAAACAATTATTGTCAGAATTATTATTAATTATTAATTATTATATTATTATATATAATAATATATAATTATTATATTATTATATTAATAATTAATTATATTAATTATTATTGTCAAAACTATATCTGTACTGTTTATTAGTTTTAAGACTTACATATTTGTCTAGGTAGAAAAAGTCACATACTGTGCTCTGAAGGAAGCAATTTAAACATTAGAGTGTTTGTGAAGGAAGCACCACAAAGTAACACCCTAAATAAAATAGGGGGGGGGGGCTAGGAGAACAGCCTTCTAGAAGACCACATCATTTAGTTTCAGTATTTAAATGAAAGGGTAATTTAAGAGTTTATTATTTTGGGAAGCAATGATAGAGTGTTGGCATGATGTGGAAAAATACATTTTAAATATCATGACTACTGTCCAATGCTTAAGTGCACTATTTAAAATGTTGTTGGGTTGTTTCTGCAGTGCCAGGAGGCATCCAGTACAGTTGATGTCCCAAACACTGCAGGTTTAGGTTTAAGGCACTAACAGAACTGTTACAAGAAACAGATTCTGTGCTCTCTCCTTTTTGTTACTGAAATGTTATTTTAATGAAGTCTCAAATGAGTAGGAGAAACAAAGTGGAGGTCCCTGGAAAGATCTGGATGATGATTCTGAGCCCTGTCTCCACACATTTATGTCTAGTAGCTTGCAGCTGAGATTACAGTGGAATGGACTGCACAATTCCAAAAGAGAGTCATGGGCAGGAGGAAAAAAAAACCAAAAACAACCCACCCACAAAAACCAAAGCGCCCCTCAACCAAGTGTTTATTTTGCACAGTACACAATAAAAAAAAAAATTAAAAAGAAAAAAAAAAGGGAGAAATGGGTGGGGAAATCATACAAACTGGTCATTTACTGGAGTTACAACTGTTGACAAAAAAAGAAATTTGAGTTTGTCAGACCTGTTTTATGGAGTAGCTTATGTGACTATGTGATTAGTCTGTTTGAAAAAGAAGAAAATAAATGGCAAATGGGTAGGGTTGAAAAGTCTTTTGCAGTCTACTTACCATGCCATGGAATTCTATATTGTTTACAACAAAAGTACAGATATATGCAATGGTGCTAGCATCCTCATGTACCTGTGAGGCATGTTCAGTTTGCCACAGTGGAACAGACAAGCTAAGTAAATATAATCATGCATTTACATTTATATTTTCAGATAGAAAAACAGAAGCGGATTGAAAGGATAAAACAGAAGCGAGCCCAACTACAAGAACTGCTGCTGCAGGTAGAAATAATTTTAATTGTTTTTTCTGTAAATTAAATAAATCAAGTGGAAATCCAACATGTTAAGTGCTTCTGAAATTCTTTCTAGATTTATTTCGCAACTATGATATACTAGGGAGAAAAGTTTCATACCTGTGCCATTTCTTGATTCTAGTACAGGGACCTCTTACCCTCTCTTTCTGGTTCATTTTTGGCTAATGTAAAACTTTATGGTGCATCTGCCAATCACAAGCTTTTGTCAAGTGCTTCGCTCAAGTTTTGTCAACATTAGTGGGAATGGGAACACCTCAGAAGTCCCGTGTTGAATCCGAGGGCCCCAAGAGTTGCATTCTCTGAGTAGTTCTTAGTGGAAATTTTCTCTTTGATTCTAACTGAGAAATTCACAACTCAACTTGTGTAAACACATATAGTTTTTTAGGAGACACAGACATTGCTGGATCTTTAGAGCAGGAGGCTCTAACATTCTCTTACATTCTGAGAGGCACCTTCTTGAGATGCCTTGAGTTTTGTTTTTCATTGCAGAAATATATTTCAAATGCATCTTTGCTTATGTATTAAAATTTTATAAATGCAGTTATCATCAGCATTCTTAAGTGTTTTGGCCTGTACAGACTATGAGTAATTGAAACACAATCAAACTTTTTAGTGAGTTTACAGGCAATAAGGCTGTATCTTTTTCCTGAGGCAGCTATATTGATAAGATTTTCATATAATTAGAGGATAGGCACTGAGATGTTTAAAAATCTGACGCTGTTTTCATCACCAGAACCTGTTTCTCGCCTTATGGCACAATTTGGATTTTATCTTTCTGATAGGCAATTTGAACCAACAAATTAGCAGCTTCTCTAAGGGTAACATCTAATTGTACTGCTGAAAAAAAGGCAGTTCAGGCCCTCTTAACTATTCGTCTGAAAATAACAGGGTTACACTTCCTTATTATGTACAACTGTCATTATTTCCTTGTTTGTGTTCACTGGTAAATGGTCTGACAGTCCTTTGGGATTCTGTCTATCCATCTTCCCCTTTAGTGGAATAAGTAGTGCCCCACAGTGGATACATTGACTCACAATCTCTCAAGCATCATTTCCTATAAACACATTTTCATACAGATGCAGTCAGACATAAGAATTGAATGGAGAGCGAGTGGTGTTGCAAAAGGCACCTGTTTAAAGCCATTCATAGGAGAATTTCAAAACTTAATTCTGAAGGAGGAGTGATTATTTGTCAGTGATAATGATTTTTCTTTTTCTACAGCAAATAGCATTCAAAAACTTGGTACAAAGAAATCAGCAGAATGAACAACAAAATCAAGGCCCTCCAGCTTTGAACTCAACCATACAGCTGCCTTTCTTAATAGTCAACACTAGCAAAAGAACAGTTATAGACTGCAGCATATCAAGTGATAAGTGAGTATTTTACAATTTTGGGATTTTTTGTGGACCGGAATTTTTCTTTTAACAAATGAAACAATTTTTTCTAGTTTAGAAAAAGTAATATGTATTTAAATATGCTACTATCACTTCAGAGGGGTGTTCTTGGTTGTTTTTTTAATATTTAATGTAATAGGTATAAGTTTACCAACATTGCTTTACAAGCACTAGATAAGCAGGCTAACTTTCACTGTTCATGTGTTCTTCAGCCTGTGAAAATATGCCTGAAAGTATGAGATAGTGTTATGTTAGCTGCTAATCAGATCGCAACTAGTTTATTAGCTAAAAATATCTGGTTTTGCATTAATACTGTAGAGATAACAGATTTCACTCTTTGTGGTATACAAATCCCATATTGAGCTTCAAGTCAATTAACATACAGCACAAATAGACAGTCTCTAATAATCTAAGAACCAGCATGTAAAAAACAATTCTTTAAAAAGCTGAATTTTTATAGAAAATTGGATTGAAGTTAAAACAGTCTGTAAAAAATTTTTTAATATTCCCCCCAGCACTGCAGGTCAGCAAGTTGGAAATTTTAGGATCAATATCAGTAGCTTTATTATACCCTTATTTTATAGGCATACTACACAGATCTTGCAGCACTTATAAACAGAACTCAATTTTTACGTTTGATATCATTTAAGTTGAACAATATCAAACTAAAAATTCAGAACAGATGCTTTGAAGTTTTCAGATTAAACTGGCATTTGGGATCTAGAGAAATACAACATGCTTCTACAATTTCAAGCTGTAAAAAAACATTACTACTAAAAATGAGCACACCAGAATTATTTCAGTTGCTGACATTTCAGTTTATATAACCCAGCTTCAATATTACTATCATCTGGAGATCATTAAGTGTACAGCCCAAATTAAACAAGCTTTCCACTGTTATTATTTGCACAACTTATTAGTGGCAGCAGCAGTAATGTAAATAAAATGCCAGAAACTGCTAGTGTTTAAATCACTGTTACATGGATCTGCTAAACAAGGGAGTTGGCAAAAGTGGTCTCTCAGCTTGAAGAATCCCAATTCCGTAGTTCATTGGAGAGTTTTTGCACTGCATAACCCCTTTACTTGTCACATTGAGTGCCTGACCTTCTTGGTTTCATCCTTGGTTAATAAGACACTGTTTAAATGGCTTCCGTTTTCCTTTCTTCTCCCAAATAACTAATTCATTAGTATTCATTGGTCAGTATTTATGACGTACCAGCAGGTGATGTCAGAAAATACAATGGACAGATAAGCTCTCAGAATTATCTACACAAAATTTTATTTACAGAGGATCTTCCAAAATAAAATAATTGGTTGAAAAAATGGTACATACTAGGGGGATTTAGCATCATGAGGAACATAGGCTGGTGTCTTCTAAATTTCTTCCTATGCAAGAACAGGCTTTATCTAGCCAAAATTGAATGAAATTTCTCACATGTAAAACAAAGAAGTTATTGGGCAAGTGTTGTTTAAAGTTGGAGAAGGCAGATGCGTGCCAAGCACCATACTGGGAATGACATTTCTGAAATTCTATTAAAGAAACAAAACAGTCTTCCAACAAAAAGGAATAAGTTATATTGAAAGGATGAAGCATCTGAACAAGTAAGTTCCATTTAAACAGGAAAAATGTATGTAGTGTATATGGCACTTATAGATAAATGCTGTAGCTTTTAGAAAAAAACAAAAAGCATTTTAACAGTTTTAAACAGGCAGTCAGACACACAATAGATATATCAGAAATTTGGAAAATTGGAACAACTCTATTCTAATAAGAAACGTTGAAAATTTTACCTGGAGAAGATACAGGCTATGTAATGCTAAACATTAGAGAAAACATGTAAGAAGTACAGCTCTTGTACCCGTAGAAAAAGAATTTCCTGCAAGAACATGAAATCCAGATTAAAATAACTGGGAATCAGATTTGCACTTACCATGGGAGAAGGACAGGAACTGTATCCAAACTGAGTATAATAGTATTGGCCTGTGGACCTAGCTTTTAGCAATGAATAATAAGATGGCAGCCCAGTAGGTAATTCTAGGACAACAAAAGTTCTCAAAAACAGCCAAAATAATTCTAGGAATTATTAGGAAAACCAGTAAGAAATACATATAGAACCAGATGCATGTAGAGATTTTGTATCTGGAATACTCTGTGTGGTCTTGTTCTTGGAAAAAGTATAGCATAACTAGAAGACAGATGCATGAAGGCAGCAAGAATTACTGAAGCTATGAAAAGCCTTTCACAGAAGGAACAGATGGACTCTTTTGGCCTAGAAAAGAAGACAGTGGATTCACAGGTGTCTACAAAATAATGGGTAACATGGGAAATGTGCACAGAAAACAGCTATACACAGTTGCTTATTACAGTTAAAACTAAGAGACATTAAGAGAAGATACCAGGTGACAGATGTCAGACAAAAAGAGTATTATTGACTTCGAAAACAGTTTATTGAAATGGTAGCATTTGATGTTACTTCTGTCAAAAAGGGGTCATGTCAAATCCCTGAAAGAAAACCCTCAAATAGCTATTAAAAACAAAGGCAGAAGTGTAGGGACTTATGGACTTGTGTGTCAGGGGCTTCAGGTTGCTAGAAACTATGCTGGAGAAATATTTGTTTCATTGTCTTTGGAAACGTGCAAGGGGAGAAAAGGAAAAGAGTTACATTCCTTTCTAACATCCAGTATTTGACCACTGCACATGAGCGGGGAAAGGTACAGCTAACAATAAATACAGCCTTTAATCCTATACCATAAAAGCTGAATTTAGTGACTGTTTATGTTGTACACAGCTTGCTGATGGTAACTTGCTGTGGCACTGGTCCCCCAGCCCCTGTTTGTGTCAACACAGTTATGTGACTTTAGCTGCTCCAGTCTAGGTAGCAGGAATGTAATTATACCAATTAAAGGCATAATAGTGACATGTCTTATTTTACCTTTTAAGGTGGGTATGCTTAAATATAGCTGCATAGTATTACTATATGAGTCACAAAAGAAACTATGCCTATAGCCAACAGTTACAGCTAGTACAAAGCATGTACTAGATTTCTAGATGAAGATTTTGTATACAAGCACAAAAGATGTAACTTAATGGATGAGGTAGAAGAAAATGGTATTGAAAAAAATGTGCCCAGAAATTCCACATATGATACCAGCTAATGGAAGACCCACCAATGACTTAACTTTTAAGATCATATCTCATGGATGGGTTGCTTTTTCCAGGGATAAAGGTCTTGTCAGCAGAAAATGAGGTACCAGGAACTTGCTGTTAATAGCCTGTGATTATAGCATGAGGCCAGTCTATATCCCCCTGCTTTTCTTGAAGCTATGTTAAATTTGTATCCCTATTTCCACTTTTTTCATATGTTATGAAAAACATTTTGAGAATCCTGCAGCAGAGCAGGTTAAGTTGTGATCATGCAGGTCTCTGAACAGACTGCTTTGCTAGCTGCATCCAAAAAAGCGAAGTTATACCAAGGTAAATAGGTCAGTTCACAGGAGGAGTGTTGCATGTTTGAGCAGAAAATGAAATGTAAAATAAGCAAAACCAAAATAGTTATTTTGGTGATAGAGCTGCAGGTGACCTTTAAAAGCACTGGATTTAATACAAGTGAAGGTTCATGTTTAGTAAAGCCTCCTTCTTTCCCTTTGTGTCTGTTTAATGAGGCAGAAAATTTTAGACTTTCTTCCTGCAGTGGTGAAGTTACATTAATTGACTAAGTGCCACTTTAAACCCCATAGCCATGCCAATCACAGAAGCAAGATAAAAAAAGCATTTGCTGCCTTTTTCTCTTAAGGACCCTTTAAAGATAATGAGGAATCTGGACACTTACCTCAGTGCACATGCAAAAACGGAAAAAGCAGACAATAAATGTGCTCTCTTCAAAACTATCTCACTTTGACTTTTTACATGCAGATTTGAATACCTCTTTAATTTTGATAACACTTTTGAGATTCATGATGACAGCGAGGTGCTGCGGAGAATGGGAATGTCGTTTGGGCTCGAGGCAGGCAAATGCTCAGCAGAGGACCTAAGAACTGCAAAATCACTGGTGCCAAAAGCTTTAGAAGGCTACATCACAGGTAAGTTATAGAAGACTTCTAAATATTGTTCCTGATCAAATTAATAACATTCGTTACCTGAAGCAAATTTTAATTATATTTATCTGCCTAGGTATGTAATATTGAAGTTATATGGGAGCTAATAGAGTTGGTGAATAAATCAGTTGTTTTACAGTTAATTTTGGAAGGTTTATCATAGTTGTCCTGTAAATTAATTCACACTGATTTAAAACAAACCTCTGAGTGAGCTGCATTATGAAAAAATTCTTAAGTAAGTTCACACCAAGAGGAGAATTTTAATAACCTTGTGCGTGTGAAGGAGCAAACTGAAAGAACCCAGCTCCTCCCAAGTCGAGGAGGAAAAGGAAACTAAAAATCCATCTTGAACTGGTTGAGTTTGATCCATATGTGACGCAGCAGCATTTGCCTGAGGTAGGTGAACACTGCAAAGAATTCTCCCTCCATGGAGACGTGCTCAGGGTATTCTCAGTGCATGGCTGACAGGCTCTCCTCTCTACAGTCATTTCCATACTTTTACTTAACACTGATACTTAGATAAAATACATGGCCAGCAGGTGCCATCTGAGCACTGAGCTTTTCTAAATAAAACAACAGGTTTCTAAAAGTTCCATGCTGAGGCTTTTACCTCCCCTGGTCATACGGTCTGAACAGCTCACACTTAAATAGACTCAAACATAGATCCTCTTCAGTGTTGTGCTTGGGGCTGCGAAAAATTGTAATAGCTTATTTTAGATTTTGTCAGACTGCGTTTTTCCTGGTGTACCCAAAGCTTAAACTTTGGCCCAGCATTTTCTGAAGTTTCTGTTGCGACCTCATCTGCAAAGGAAGCATTATCCAATTAATTACTGTATACAGACCTTCATTTTTGTCAAAAGGGGGAACCAAAAGCTATTGCCCTGACTTCTCTACTAACGAGACTTTGGTCTTGTTTAAGTTACATAAGTATAAAACTGTCTTTCACACAGGGAGGCTGGGAACTTCAAAGACATTACTTAATTACTTTAAAACTTTCCAAAAGTTGATTCTCTTCTGTTGACAACATTTAATATTCATGTCAGGATCTTTAAAATGCTGGCTTTACTTTAAAAATGCTATTTGTTTTGCTAAGAAAAATATTGTTAATCAGCCTGGAAGTTAAACATGTATTCTTAATTATACTGTGTGGGAGAGTTAAGAATGAAATAGTTTCTTAAAGTGATGTAAAAACACTGCTGGATATAAATTAGAATTCCCTTACATTCACTAAAATTAGTACCTTTAAAATGGCTTACTATTTCAAACCACATATGCTTATGTTTATCAACCCTGCTTGTGTTTTCTGGTCTCCTTTTCATTTGGATTTTAAAACTAATATTTCATATTTTAATTTCAGTCCATTTTGAAATTACACACCAAGTCTTTATAAAGCTGCACTGGTGCCAAAAAGAGAAGTTTAAAGAAATCTTGATTTATTCATTGAAAGTTTATTAAATTAAAAATTATTTACCAATCTACCATCATGTAAAAAAGGGGAAATTAGTAGAACCCACATCTTTTAATAGTGTTGCAGTCTTCAAGTTACTTAATTGCTCCCATATATCAAGAAACAAATTAAAATTTGTATTTAATTTTAAAATTGTATTAATTTTTCTGCAGATAATAGAAATTATTTACATGTGCAAAAAAACCTGTCACAACAGTATTTAGTAATACCAGCTTTTAACAATTAAGCAATAATATATCAAAACTAATGATTAGTTCATTTTAGTTTGTTTTGAAGAAACAGCCATGTACTGCTGGTGAGTTTTTGTTGAAAGCATTAAAAGCAAAACAACTGTGGTGTTCCTGCACAAGTAAGACACAAAGCAGTGCTTTGTTTCCAAGAATCTAAACAGAAACAAATGGATTCTAGAATTGCACATTAAGAATGTTGTAATTAGGGTTATTTCTCTAGTAGCAGATGAGCAGCCAGAAACCTATCTAGAATTTTAATCATAAGAAATTTATTATTTTTTTACACAAAGTGCATTGAGGCAAGTAATGTAGTCCTCAGGCACAGGTTACATTTAGCTGTCTCAGCCTCTGGAAAAATTAGTCCAGAAGTGTTACCTCCTTGTTTCCCAAGTGTAGCTAGTTTATGTACTCCAGTAGAAATAAACAGTCTTTCCATTGTAGGCCAACATCTGTCTTAACAGTCTGTATTTCACCTTGCTCTTCAAAAAGAAAAGCCAGCTAGCTATTATCTCAAAATGTTAATAAAATGCAAGACTACTAGCAGTGACTTGTTATTCATCTGGAATATTAAGCATGTACAAACAGGTACACCCCTTCAAAACAGGAAACAAGGCTGTGGTACATCTCTAATTCACTTTCTTAATCTAAATACAATGCAGTCATTCCAAATAGTTCAGCCTCCTCCTGCAAAGACAGGAGGAGACTGTTAGAACACGTTCGCTATAAAAACACCCTGCATTTATGGCAATCTTAACAAAGCCATCCAGCTATGTCCAACTATTCTCATCTATTCTCTCATAGATCACCCTAAAGCTACTGCTTAATAATGTTTCCTGTCATGTTAAAGACTCTGCTGGCAGGAACATCAACCTTGCTAGGCTTGCTTTGTAAGGTGTGCTTTAAATACCTTGCTGCTAACAAGTCTCCACAGTACAAAACAAGGTAGCCTGGAGATCCCAACGGATGGTGAGCCAATTTCTGTAGCTCTGACAACCCACCTAAACCAGTCCCTGTTCTATGCAATACACTGTACTGCACTCCTCAAATCTCAAGGAGCCAAAGCTTAACAAGAACACAGAGGGACAAATGAGAAACCTTATGTAACGAGCACATTTAGTTATTCCTCTTACCTGCTGTGGCAGAACAATTCTAGATGAAATACCAATAGTACAAACCCATTTTACTGCCATTGTGCTGTACAAAACAGTAGTTTGCTTAGGCAAAGAAAATAATAGTAAGGACTGTAACTCCTGATTTAATACATCCAGCTGGAATCACAAGCAAGCATCAAGAACTAGACAGTCCTAATAACTTTGATATTAACTTTCTGTGGAGGTGGAATTTGGGTAGGTCAGTAGAAACATCTAAGAAACAAATTAAAGATGCCCCTCTAAAAAAAATCCTCAAAGTGTAATTGAGTCAAGTGGACTTGTTTTGCTGATGCTCTTGGTAGAAATGGGCATATCTAGAAACAACTGACAGGCATTACTCATTAAGGAATTTGAAAACAAATGTGAATGTTGTAATTCCTGTACACATCCCTCAGAAGGCTTTTAACAAATTACCTCCAGCAGTTCAGCATTACTGCAAGGCCTTTCTAATCCTAAAATGTCTTGCCCCTAGGGAGGAGACTTCTTTGCACATCACACATGAAGTGTATATAGAAATAACCACAGTTCTGAGTGGAGTAAAGGCTTTAAAAGTTCCTGTAAGACAGGACAAGCTTTTTAGCAGGCCTATGGTAACAGGACAAGGAGTAATGGTTTTAAAATGAAAAAGGGCAGATTTAGACTAGTTATTAGGGAAAAAAAATTTACAAAGAGAGTGGTGAAACATTGGAACAGGATGCCCATAGAAGGGAGTAGATGCCCCGTCCCTAGAGACATTGTTTGGATGGGACTGTAAGCAACCTGATATAGTTGAAGATGTCACTGCAGGATGATTGGACTAGATCATTTTTAAAGGTCCCTTCCAAACCAGAACATTCAGTGATTGTGTATAAATATATATAAATTCCTCTTGATTAAACAGGAGACATCTATACTATAAAATCAACTCAAGCTACTTGGTACCCTGTCTTCTACACTAAACCAAGGCATCCTAACTGCAAAGAGAACGTGAAGTTTAATATCATAGAAGGAAGAAAAAAATAAGTAATTATCATAAATGTTTTTTTCTAGATATGTCTACAGGATTTTCATGGATTGACCAGGGATTACTTTCAAGTTCAGCACAAGCAGTTTCACATCTAGAGGTAGCAGGAGGCACTTCTGATACTAAATTGAGGTACATAAAATAATTTTTTATTCAAAGATAAGTGATATATGCTTGTATATGCAGTAACCTTGCTATTTCATACCATGTACATGCAGGAAAAGAGATTTGTCTATTATGGTTGATTTTGATTGCGAAAAAGTCTCTTATTCTGTCTTCCTGGATTAATTATATTTGAAAGGTAAATCAGTGTGCTCTGAATTTTGAACACAATAGCTATTTTGTGTCTGTTTGAAAAGACTAGAATCACTTCCTGGCCCTTATTCTAAGAATAACAGCTTTATCCTGATTAACCTTAAATTCCTGCCTAGGCATGAACTACAAATAGGTAATTACATTCGGAAAAAAAGCCTGATAATAATACAAGAGAATGTTTTGTGTCTAAATGTACCACTACCTAAGCTGTCATGCATGCAGTTTAGTCTACAGTCTACCCACAATTTTAAATTAAAAGCCAAGCCACCAAACAAAAACCAAACAAACAAAACAATAACAGTTAAAAAAAAAACACCTCAGCAACCATGTTTCCTTGGAAGTTACCTGCACCTTAAAAAATGGAAGAAGTGATTATTCTGGAATGGGTTCTTCCGCATGATGTTCAATAGCTTTATTTCATATTGCAAATATTTCTGTGTATTGACAAAGCTATGTTTTACTCCAAGCTTTCTTTAGCTTGAGCAATTCTACTGATCGGTTATAAAAAAGACAAAAGCTATACAATACCAATTTTTTTGTGAGTCTCCGGTATTTAAGTATTTTTAATAACTATTAGCTGTGTTTAATGTAAAAGCTTTTGGATTTTTCCCTGTTGGTAGCATTTCTTTAATTAAAGTAAAAACTGAGGCAAGAAAGGACTTGTTAAAACTAAACAAGAAATCTTCTAAACTGCAACATTTCTGTTGTTTTGATAGTGAGAACCCAGGGTTGTGTTTGGATGCTGAAGTGGCCTTAGCAACCGGGCAGCTTCTTGCCCCTAGCAGTCAACAGTCCAGCAGTGCAACATCACGATACTCTGAGTCACGGGGAGAAACTCCATGCTCATTCAATGATGAAGATGAAGATGATGAAGATGAGGATTCTTCCTCCCCAGAATAAGGACAGTAGAAAACAGAATATACAAAATGCTGCTCAAGTACTCTTAAGGGGCGCTCCTGTTTGGATTTAAGTTTTTGCCTTGGTTTGCACTGTGTTCAGTGAAGCAAAATGGAAGCTTCAAAACAAATTTCCTCAAGCTGAAATTGAAGACTTCTTGTAACTGAACACAGTGACACAGACACAGAATAAGGTATTTTTTAATCAACTATAACCAAGGAAAAGAACAAAGTCCCTGGAGATTTTGGCAAAGTAAACACCAAGTTCAGTTTCCATTTTGGGACATTCTGTCTTGAATCTCTGTTTTAAGTCTGTATCTTAATCAGATGGAGAAGAAAACAGAGTTAGGCAACAAATGCCCATTCTCACATTGTATTCTGACTGTGCTACCTTTAGAAAATGGGGGAGAGAGCACATGCAGATGCTCTAAAAATAGCTATTTAAAACTGTCTTATATGAAAATTGTTTTAGGGAAAAGGGGCTGTTAGAATGTTTGCTTTTTACTGTTCTACTTACTGTATAGAAGATTCTTTAAAGTAATATAAATTGCAAGTGATTAAGCAAATCTTGAAATAATAGTTTAAATCCATTTTAGATATTCTGGAAGTAACATTAGTATGTCTTTTGAAAGGTTCATATGTGCATTTATACTGCAGACCTAATTTATTATAAGCATAAGTGATTATTCTTAGCCATTATTAAACAGTCAGGATAAAAACTGGTATTCTCTGCACCAGCTTTTTTGAGGAAGAAGTTTAAAAACTGTATTTTCTAGATTATAGTGTATCCAGTGTAGCTTCTCCTTTACTGTTCTAACCTTATAGTCCCTTTTATTTTTCTAGCATGTTTTGTTGTTGGTTTTTTTTGAAGGCCTCTATGTTAAGGATCTCAGGCAGCATGTTTTCAAGGCAGTATTTTCAATTTCAGGGTGGGCACGTCATGTAACTTTTGAAGTCATAGGGTTGAAGGCCTTAGGAAAAAATATTAAATTTTAGCAATACATTATTTCATGGTTTGCATTCTAGTCAGCTTGGATTGTGACAAGGCTAACTTTATTATAAATAAATTCTGTTGCACTCACTAAGGTGAGTGTACTAAGTGCACCTTGGAAAAACAGTATCAAATCACTTCTTAAAATAATTTGCAGCTAACGTAACACAGCATGAATCCCATTTGAACTGTTAAATTAGACTTGGAACAGGAGGCTCAGTGTTTGGTAGTTAACATCACATCCAATCATAAGGACCTTTTTTTTTAAAAAAAAAACAACCAAAGCAACACTTGAATAACAGCAAAATACACTGTACATGTACTCTTCCCATGGTGTTCTAACCCAGAATTTTAACTAATCTCAAAGTTAACTACTTTTAATTAGGTAAATCCAGTTTAAAATAGTGTTACTTCATTTTAGTTTTTATACTATATGTACGTAGCTGACCTGCTTCTACATACCAATGTATGAGCTGTCAAGAGTTCAACAACATTGGCTGTCATTTAGTTAGAAGATAAGGCAGCTTATAGTACTGCTCTTTGCTTGAGCAGTGGCACCAAATTGTATCCCTTGACTGCTGTGACCATTACTCCAGCACCATGTGGGCTGTGTCCATGTGATCTTTTACAGGCAAACCTGCACTCAAGCCAAGGAGATCCAAAAGCACCAACCCTGAGCTGGTGGAATGACCTCAGGTACAGCTCAAATGTTACCTGGCTGTTGTACAGGAGTGAGAACAGGGCTACATACAGGACAGGTAAAACTGTGAGGAGCACACAAGCACACCTGCATGTTTGCATTACAAGTTAGAGCATCCAGCTAGAATCTTCACAGATAGTTCAAACTCCTGCATTTGGGGTTCAGTTAACATGGCACTGTTATTTTAGGTATAGCTCTTGCCTGAGCAAATGGAGCTATCTAGCTTGCACAGATGAGTTTCTAATGCACAACTTAAAAGAATTCCTATATGCCTGCCATCTTATACACCCTCTGGGCAAGACTTCTGTTAATACTGTCTATGCTCGTAGCTCACAGGCAACAGCAGACTGAGGGATTAACACCACTTCACTTCAACCAAATCTGCAACACTACCTCTATATGAAGAAAAGCTTTACAAATACAAAACAATATTCTCACTGAGAGAGTCAATGCATTTGAGTGAAGTGGCTCGCTTTTGAACTAAGAGGAGAAGGTAACAGATATTCCAGGCCTTACTATGGAACTGTCAGCTTCATGACAATGACATTTCATTTAAACATGTAATTACTCATATTCCTAAAACCCAATTATTTTTTCAAATACTGTCCTGTCAGCTTTTTTTGGAGAGGGCAGATCTAAGACACCTAGTATATATACAGTCCTCAGAATCTCTTAAAAGAGAAGAACCTTTTCTAAAGTTATTATTCCTCCCACCCTGTACATTAAGGGCACATTTAATTTTACACGTCATTCATATTTCCCACTACAGATCTGTTTAAAAGGAAAAATTGGCAAAACACTGAACAGTTATTGAAGAGGAGCACTTTGAACTAGAAGAACCTGGCAAAAAAAAAAAAAAAAAAAAAAAAAAAGCTTCCTGGCCAGAAATGGAATGCATTTCATTAGCACTCCTGTGCTTTCTGTTTTACAGGAGGAAGGGCTTCAGTGATATCTTCCTTCCCTTGATGTCCATGTCCCTCAGATCAGCAGACTGCACAGCTATTGGCTTTCTGGCAAGCTTCAAGCTATTAACTTTTTTTTAAAAGTAATCTAAGAGCACATAAAAATTATTTCAACAGTCAAAGCAAGATTTCAAAAGTGTGTTCTTCCTGAACTAGTTGAATAAAAAGGACAAAAGCTAAAACATTCAGAAGACATCTCAAAAAGAAATTAAATCCTTGGAAGCCTTTGTGCCAAGTTCCAGCTGAGGATGAAGTTCAACTAAAGCACTGTGGGTCTTGTGGTTACAATAAAGTCTGGGAACTAGGAGACTTTTGGGCCTTATCCAGCCACAGCGGTGTATGATCTCAGGCAAGCCTTTCAATTCTTGTTGATCTTAGCTGACATACTTAGAAGAAAAATCAAAACCAACACCAAAAAGAAAAAAACAAAAACACCCACAAAACAAACAAAACCAACCAATCAAACAAAACACTCTCCAAAACAGGTGAATGCAAGACCTCACAAAATGCAGCTGAACTGAGTTCTGAGCAATTATCAGTAGACTGAGAATATTAAGCACCCACACAGCTCCCACTAAGCTAATGGCAGTAGTTGTGCTCAATCACTTCTCAATCCAAGCCTTCCCTCCCTCTGAAAGCCATCAGCAGATACTTTCCAGAATAAAGTGGTTATTAGCAATACTGGTTTCCCCACTTTCTGTTCATTTACCCTCGTTCTCTCCTATCTTATGCAATACACTTGGCATTCATTGATATGAAACAAGTAGCAACTGGTACTAGATGGTATCTCTTGTAAGACACAGTTAACATGTAACTTAGGCAAATTCTATTTAAGATATATTTAAGTGACGTGTTTCTCTGTCTTGGAACACTATCTTAGTTATTAATTCAGAAGGCACTTGTCCGCAAGCAAAATAATCCTATCTGGAAATGCTTTTTTATATATTGTATATAGACTTATTTCTGGACTTAATTTATGGTGCTTGAAAAAAATCTAAATACAACTTTGAGAACCTTATCAGCATTACAAACTAGATGAAAATATATGAGTCAGAGACACCATTTTTCTATTCTGTCGAAACCTGACAGAATTTTTGTGGATTTTGGATTTTAAGATGGCATTAAAGTGTGCCATTTCAACACTGGAATTGATGGCAACAATGCACCCAATCTAACAAAGTGTGTATATTTAAGTAAAGACTACAGCATGTAGGACCATTTTCATTAAACCTAGTACAAGCCACACTAGACATTTCCATTTTGGTTAAGGTTATTATTTAGTTTTTAAACTATGGCTTGCAAGTACTTATAATCCCTCTGAGCATCGGGAAACTGCTGATTGTACAGAATACTCACAGGACTGTGAGAACTACTTTTAAAAACAAGTAGTTTATAAAGACAACTTTTCTTTTACTAAGTTAAAGATATTTGTGTTCGGGATTAATTTGAAAACAATGCCAGTAACCACAGGGTATATTATATGGTAAACAAACAAACTGGCTCACCTAATTTGTATCTTCATTACAAGAGTCTCTCAGGAACATAAAAATTTTAAAGAGACAGATACAGTGAAGCTGGAAAAAGACTATATGAAATTCTTAAATTTTTCACTTAAAAAATTATAGTAGTAATTACACTTTAAAGTGACCTTCTGCTTTCTACAAGTTTAGTTATTTTAAAAGAAGGAAATGCTACAGTTCAGTTACTTCAAGGCCTGGTATATTTTACAGCTTAAGAGACATCTCAGCCTTCCACACTATAAAACAGTGCCTTTTGCAGCATTACTGATGAGCAAGGAAGGCTGAGACACTAGTCTGTGTCATGAAATTTTGTTTTTTAAAATAGGCCACTTCTTGAATTCTGACTTATGTCTAGAAAATGCCTATAATTTTTACTTTCTGATTATCACACACTTTTACCTTTGCAAGCATGTTAACAGCTCTAAATACTCAATTTTCTGCTGGCATAACCAAATCCTGATACCATGAAACCTCCTCAAGTTCTCATTCCTTATTCATCTAAGTTGCCAAATCTCTTTCCTGTTAGAACTTGGCCTGTTTCTTACAGGCTGTGAGCAACTGTTCTCCCCTGAACCCAGCTATATTGCCAAAAAAAGTCCCTTCAGCCAACATTATTCTCAGTTGTTCATTCCCTCAACCAAATACTACCACTTTTCAAGTCACTCTAGAGCTGCTCATTGAAGTATTTCCTAGCTTGTTCAACCTAGCTTCCTGAGCCAGCATCCAGGCATACCAAACCCAGCTGGTATTGACAGATGAAATGCTCTTATAAGCAATCTGAAATTAAAAACTGAAGGGGCAGTTTATCACAACTGCTTAGAGTGCATATTCATCCTACATGCTTAACACTACCTTGTCTGACCTACTCCAAAGACCAGCTAAAAACCACCATACTTTCTTTCTGCTTACTTTTTTTTTTTACAGTACCCATGAATCCAACGTTTACGGTATCCATGCATGCTACAGGAAAGCAAAAATCCTTGCTCAAAATTGGGCCGATCTCTAACAAACCAAATCCCAGGAGAAAGCTCCTGCTTAGGAACAGTTTAGAACAAGTTAATAACTTAATTTTTCCTTTCTCCAGTAGGAAAAACAGGCTTTTGGGGGGGGGGGTTAGTTAAATCTCTAATTTAACTTTAAAAATTAGTGGATTTCATTGCACTAACACATTAAGTGTATCTCCCAGCATTTCCTTAGGAAAACACCACCAGCAAGCATAAGTTTCTGACATCCCCTTGTCCCTACAGCCAGGCTGCATATATGAAAAATACTTAGAAGTATATCCAACTGTTATGAAAGAGTATCTCACAAGCACCTCCTGTGGAAAATAAAAAAAAAATAAATTAATCCTACTTTGAACAAACCTATCAGAACTAGGATAGGAGATCCTTCCCATTCCTTAGGTCTTAACTGCAAATAACACCCTGGGACAGAAACACCAACCTCTATTTGCATATCCATCACACATCAGGAATACATGGCCAGCAAGTACAGGCACGGTTTTTACAAAGCTACATTTCTGCAAGCACTTTTTAAGAGGATCTGGCAAAAGATCAATCCCTTTGCAATGAACTAATGCTGACATACACCCCAACTAACTTTACAGAGCCACTACAACATTCAGTATGTGATGAAAAAAGACACATCCATCCATCCCCCCATCACAGTAGCACTTCTTAGTATCTACTATAATCTACATAGAAGTAGTAGAGACACTTCCTTTTTATGTTAAAACGCAGAAACTGCTTGAAATTCCATTAACTTCAATATGCAATAAGACTTCTTTCTACTCTTTTTTTTTTTTTTCTTTAAGAACGAGTCCAGTCATGGACAAAGCTGTTTTATGACTTCTGTCATGCTGAAGTCAAAGGCAGGTTTGTAAATGTGGCAGGTGGGAAGAAAGGAAACACTGACAAATCCAATTTCTGAGGATGCTAACTTTATGGGAATTGAAGTTTTAATTAATTTTTTAATTCACTTTGTCCTACTTTTCCCCTTGCCCTGTTCCCTCTGCCAACATATGTGTTGGCATAAGGTGTCACACAAACACTTGGCAGAAATTTTTCTCCCTTCTCTTATACTAAACTCCTGTGTCTTCACAAAAATTCAAGTTGCCCATTTATCTCCCGAACAACTTGCTGCATAACTTTGAATTGTCCATAGATTTCTTCCTTTCCAAATACCTTTAGATTATAAACTAAATTTTTATTTTTGCAGAAAGACTGCTATTAAGCTAAGCTGATTTTTGTCCCGTTAAATAGTGTTAATTTCTACTACCACACTACGTGGTTAGAAGTAATGTAAAAAAGAATGTGGTGGTAATTATATGTGCTTTAAACACTGACAAAGATATAAAAAGGCATATACAAAGTTTTACTTTCCTAATAGGAACACTGGCATTAGCAAATAGTATATTTGAACCAACAGGAAATATTACTTTGTAGTAGCAAACACTTTGTAAATAAAAACTTGTTATTTTTTTAATGGAAATTTTATAGAAGAAGCTATTTCTGTATCCTCAATCAATCCCATGTTTACCTAAAATGCTGCAAGTGGGAATTGTACGTTGCAAAACGGGGGTGGGGAGCAGACAAACATGACATGACTGAAGTGAAAACTATGTACACTTTGGAGAAAAACACCCAGTTGTCTGGGAACAGGAACGTAAAGCATAATTACAGAACTGAATAAAACAATTTCAAGGAAATGGAATTGGGCTTATTTTTGAGAAAAAAACCCAAGTGCTCAAGTTTCATGTTAACACTATGAGTTATACCACACTTAAAAAAAAACCACAATTATTTAATGTCTACAAAATATTGCATCCTTTGGTGTTTTGAAAATAAATATAAAAATCTAGCAATTGCAGCCTCATTCCTTAGTTTACAATTCAGAGAAACTTAACTTCATTGTCCAGGGGAAGATGCAGAACTTCTCAAATTGTTACATTTTGACAATGCAACTCACAACATTTAGGAATATTACTGTCCCTGTCTCATCAAGACATGCACCCAATCTATGCCTAAGAAAACTCCTCAGAAAGACCTGACCTATTTCCACATCAAACTAAATGAAGGTTTCACACAGGATTTTTCATCCTGTTTTCCTAAAAGCATTGGGTCTTTTTATTTGACAGTCAAGTCTGGGAAAAAGGAATTCAATGTGCTTATGAATATACATGATACAGCTCACCATGCTGTACCCCAGTACACATGCCACCCTTGTGTCCCATGCTAAATCCTCTCCAGAAATCTTCAAACCTCTGTAGGCTCTGATCATATATCCTTCCAGTCCCCTTCCCCAAATTTTGTTAGCAAGAATCCAAATAAGAATTCAAGAAGCATTAAATACAGACCCTCTTCATCATCTATGTTGGTTTTCCAACTTTACCAAATGAAAAAAACTCCCAAGTAATTTCAAAGTGCTTGCTTTTTCATGTACACAGAAGACCCATGACTCAGTATTTTTCATCTCAAACCATCTGAAAGTAGAGGTTAAAAGACAATAAAAAAAACGTGCTAAACTGTAAATTCATTCTTGTGCAATTTAAACTTTAGCACACCCCCCCTTTCATTTAAAATGGACTGGTGTATTTGGAAAGGCATTTTCAGGAATAGATTTGACAGACTTCAGTTAACCCCAAATAACTAGCTAAAAACTCTTGTTACATGTTTTTTATGGGCAAGAAACGCAACTGAATAAGAGGGTACAGTCTTTATATCAATAATAAAGATACTGCTTTAAAAAAAAATGTTAAAACTGTACCTCCTTTTGTGTTAGTGTTGACATAAGTTGCTATGAGAGATTCTGAAACATTAAATTTCCAGTGAAGCTGGTTTGCATTAATACTCTCCTCTAAAGAATCCAAAAGGGCAAGTTTTTGTTGTAAGCGACTTCTATTTCCTTGTACTGCATTTTCACCTGGGACCTCCTCTTCACCCCACTGCCCCAAGAACCCAATTGAGAGACTGAGAAAATGTTAAAGCATAAAAGCCCTTTTATTCTTCTAAGAAAGAAGTAATTGGCCTGGTTCTCTGCAAATGGAGAATCTGCAAATAGCTCTGAAATTAACAATGCTTTTGAATCGAGTTTTACCCAATGAGATAGCATCATACAAACTGGTTTATATTTTTCTTCACATACATTCATATGTTTGCTAAGAAAAAGGACTCAAGTAATGGTAACTGCTGCAGCTCTCTGCTAACAGTAATAGCAGAAACCTTGACAAGAACAAATCTTTTCCTTGGTTTAAAAAAAAAAATTTTGAAAGTGCATTTTGCTGAATTACATGCATTCTGTTAGAAAGCAAAATGATCTCAGAACATTCAGAGAAACCAGAAAACTACCAAATTTATGTAGGTTTATTATTCATTAACATCTCAACACTGAGTGTAGGATAAGAAATAAATTTGAACAATATTTCATTGTGGAAGTCCAGTCACGAGTAGTGTTCCAGGCTGCGTGTGATTCGTGTAGGTTGCTCCTGAACGTGTTTCAGCTTTGCTGCAGTGGGCCTGTCCCTCATCTGCCTGAAGAACAACACATCTTTGCTCTTGGGTCCTACTGAGTACCGAATTCCTATGCCATTGCTCCTGCTGTAGTTCATTTAAAAGGCTCAGAAACCTAACACTGAGATTGTTTCCTTGCTCCGGAACCACTGTTCATGGGTAAAAAAAACCGTAAGAAACTGTATCTATATATTTGACAGAATACATTGTACTTCTCAACTATCACAATGGTTTAAACAAGTCTGACATACTGAAAAACACAATTTGTTGAAGGATTTGTATTCCTGCCTATTGGTTTGTAACAGCTGCCACCTAAACTACTTGCAGGATTGATATTTTTACATTTTGAGAATCTCTCATTCAGAGAACTCCCAGATGCACAACCCGTAACTGAAAACCATTGCCCCAGGCAGGCATAGCTGAGCACGAAGTGACACAAGAGCCAGCAACAATGCAATGGTATCAAAAGGAAGAAATCCTGGCAAACAGAAGGGCTTGTGTTCTCCCAGCCTGCGGCATACACTACAAAATGGCAACGTTACCTAAGTGCCATTGTTTTAGAATAAATGATACCATGTACCATGTCCTTTGTTTCAAATGACCTGTGCTACACCAAGATTTCATTACCTTGACATTGAAGTCCAAGTTATGCAAAAATTAAAATACACATTCAATCTATCACTGTTGATCAAACATTATTTTTCAAACATTAAATAACAAAACCCCTGTTTATTTCCACATTATATAAAAAACAGCAGCCTACATTCTTCAAGCAGCTGCTGACATAAACAGGATTTTTATTAAATAAGCATCACAAAAACATTATCAGCACATTTAGGAGCTGAAAAACATTTCAAATTAATAAACCACATGGATGATGGGGAAATGTCCTAGCATTTACCTGTTTACAGCCTGAACCTCCAGATTTCCAGAATGAAATTAAACAGCATTCAGAGCTGGACTAAATTGAGGGCATGGACAAGAACAAGTTCCTGCAAGGTAAGGAAGGGTGTGAGCTCACCACAGGTAGCTCAGACACTGAAATTACCCATGTTGCACCCCACAGAAATGTCTCTGTGGTAAAGGCAAGTTTTTTTTGAAGGGAGGAGAAAAAAATGGAGTTGCCACAGTTGCCAGCATGTTTTAAGGCCACACCTTGGTTAAGCATCAGAAAAAGAGGCATGTTCATGCATTTCATTAGAAACAATTCTTGTGCTTTTTATCTCCTGTTGTGGAATGGCAATTTATGACCAGCCCAGCCATTACATTTCCCATATTTGTTTCTATCTACATTTCCCATATTTGTGGCACTGGAACACATGCTCAGCAGGTCAGTATGCTCTTGAACAAGAGGGTTAGGAAGCTCCTGCACACCCCAGGGGTGTGGGCAGGCACCTCTGCCCTCCTCACGGAGCTGACAGTGAAAAATTAAGGAACACAGAGGCAGAACAAGCTGTTGACCCAAGGAAGGCAGGACAGCTACATAGCATTCCAGGCACACAGTGCAATGTAATGCTACCTGCCACTGTCTTAACGCTTTAGAGTAGGTTTTGGGCTTATGTCTGACAAGGCAAAGTCAATTTCGAATTTTCACACCTGTGGTATCACCCAGCTGTGCGTATTTTGCACATCTGCCCCACATCCGCAAAGAATTAAGGTCGAAACGCACCACACAGTCTGGAACCACGGACTTGTACATACACAGGCTGCCACCTACTCAGCTCCCCGGCTGTCCCACCTCGCTCCCTCTCCCTGCCCACGGCTGAGGCGACGTTTCGCCCCCGCCTCTCGGCACTCTGCCTTGGCCGCCGAAGTGCAGGCCCCGCCGCTTGCCTTCCCACCCTTTCTGAGGTGCCGGCGGGTGCAGGATAGTGGTCCCCGTTCCTTCACCCCCACCCAGGAGCAGCTCCCCGCCTGTCACCGCTGCTTCGGTGTCACCATCCCCGCCCCGGCCCCGGTACCTGCGCTGCCCGGGCTGAGGAGCCGCTCTGGAGACAACGCGCCCCTTCCCGCCCGACCAACGGCCGCTGCGCGCGCCCGCTCCCTCCACCCGTCTCTGGCCCGCTGAGCGCTGCACCCAGAATTTAAATTGACTGAGGATCAGAAGGCAAAAAAATGCGAAACTAACCTTTTCTATAAAAGTTCCGAATTTCTGACGAGTTTGGAGCTGGCACAGCTAGACTGGAAACACATCTTCACCTCGCTGACCTTCTCGAAACACCCAGCATATGGCGCCGCAATCCAGGCCCAGCTGAGGGTCTGGAACGTGACTCGACGCACGTGTCCCTCGTGCGGTGATTTCGGGCGGGACTGAGGGAGGAGCAGAGCCCCCTCCTCGCCAGAGGAACCCTCCTTACCCCCCCTGCAGAGGGGTCAGCAGCTGTGCTGAGGTACTCAAGCCACTAGTGGCCTGGTTGCCATGATCCACACCTGCAACAGGCCCCCACTGGAATTGTTCTAGGAGTTTTATAGACAAGGGTTTGAAGCACGCCATAGCTAAGCATTGTTCAGGTGCTGGAATTGGAAAGTTTAATTTAATTAAAAATAACTACGAAGAAGCAACCAAAATGCAACAACTTCAGATGGATGCTTTAACCTGTATTTTCCATTTAAAGCCTTTTACAGCCATGTCTGGGACTTCTGCAGCTAGTCCTTGTTTGGACTCCACAATTGGATGTTTGAAATTGGGAGCCACCCCCCTAGAGAACAGACTCTCACCATGAGAATGAAAGACCATTACTGCAGATTCTGAACTTACAATACAGCAATACAGAGTAATCATGACAGGCAGCATACATTCATACAAAGTGTGTGAAATCTATATGGTATTAATTTTAAGTGATTCAGCTGAACACTTAGATCTAATAGGTGGCAAAGCTTGAAGGTGAAAAACCTTAACTGTTTCAAATACACTGAAGAGTTAAAAATTATAAACAGCTTTGTAGAATCTGCAGACAAAACTTGGAAAACCTGGAAAGATGGAAAAAGGTTTTGTGCTTGCAAAACTCCCTTTGAGGGAGACTTTTATCATCATCATCTTAACTCTGTATTACCATAAGAAAATTATTATTATTATTATTAATAGTAAATAAACCAAATTGTCAAAGAAGCTGGTCTACCTATTGCTAATAAGACATGAAATGTAAATGACTACAGCTGTAGAAGATGAACATGAATACAGCTGTTGGCTGTCTGCGGTCTGCTGAACGTTTTGATGTCAGCTCAGGGAAAGCCCAGAATTTTTATTATTATTACTTTCAAACCTCCTCACCTTTAATATTTTCTCATCATCCCATTAGCATTACAGCCAAGTTGAAAACATTCTAGGTTTACAAACTTTATTCATGTTTTGCCAAGCTCCTGCATTTCTCTGATATCAGCCTATTAAACTAAGATTGAATGTGACAGGTCTTTTCTGCCTAGGGTCCATCACAAAATGAATGAGTCAATTATGTCAGAGCATTTCTCAGATCAGTATCTCAGTCTTCCAGTAGCAAATGAGGGCCAGAAGCTTTTGCACCAGACAAGATCTAATCAGGTTTGTCTAACTGAGGCCCCTTCCAGCCTGTATGATTGTGAGTGTTCCTGAGATAATTGACTGATTTTTCTTAAGTAACTGCAGAGTCCAAAGAACTCTTCCCAGACTCAGAGATAGGTCTCACTAATTCTACTTATAGGAGAGTAGCCCTATTTGAAATCTTGGGAAAATGTATCCATCAAGTGGTGTATTTTATGGATAATAAGCCATTTCTGTTAAATCAAATATACTGTACTAAAAGACTATTGCAGCCAAATATGCCCTGCTCTGATTGCCAATAGATACAATCCCTTGAACTAATTTTTTTGGTTTTATTCAACTAGTTAAATTTGTGTTAGAAAAAAATGGTAAAGACAGTATGAAAACACCGATAGCTAGAAGAAAATAAAAATTACAGAAAACTGCCCTCACCCCTGGTCACTCTTAAAAGATACAAGAGCTGAAAGTAAGTGGCCCATGTGCTCTTCCCAGTGCTGCCCAATATAGTGAAGAGGTATAAGGGCACAGAGCCAGAGTGGGCCAATAAACACTGATAACCAAGTGAATCCTGTTTCATGGGTACAGGATGCAAACACTAGGAAAATAGTGCACACGCTGATGAACTTTTGAAGGTGATACTATGCATTTCCAGAGTATTTATTAATTTTCCATTTACACGTTATTGTAACTCTATAAAGAAGGTAAAATACTGCATAAATTGGATACCCTGGCATTGCACACCTTTTCCTTCTCTGTGCTGAAGCTATGAAACAGTGCTTCCAGAAAGGGAAAACACAAGCAGTGCACTCTGCTCCACAGGACATCTTAAACTGAAGAGGAGTGGCTGTTCCTGCATGGAGAAACTGCCAAGACTTTTGCACTTACCTCCACAAACATCCATTGGTCATTACTAGTCACCAGCAACTGCTGAGTCAAAGGAAGGGCTATGATAGATTCTTAACATTACATGATTTTTCACTGTGCTGTGTATGTTTGTTCTTAAGAGGAGCTTGGCAAGCAGAAAAATACAGAACACATCTTTTTTGATCCAGAACGACTTGTGCCTGACCTCCCTGCAGACAAGAACATCATGTAACCTCTGACAAGCTAGGCAGAGACTGGCTCAGTATAGAGCAGGAACATTAACTCAAGGAACGAGACATCTTATGATTCCAACAGCCATTTGTGTCCTAGGGAGATTTCAGAAAGTTCTCTTGTCATGTTTTGTGTCATGGCTAGATTTCTGTTTGTCAGAGTGCATTTGCCAGTTGCACTGCTGAGGTTTTATATGCAAGTCAGCCTACAGCAGTTTCCAGTTATGGCATCTTATGCAATTTTTGACCTACTTTAACGCACCAGGGCACTTGGAAACACTGCAGCAGCTTGCTGCCTCACTGTGTTACACTGCAGCAGGAAGGAAATCTTGAGACAAACACCCTGATCCACTAAAATACAGGTGACAAAGCCAATCAGAGTTTAGTTTTCAAGCTATTTCTCTGTTAGGGGCATCCAGCTCAATCATTGTATCTATTATTTTCAGCTAGAACCTGTACACATTATTTCAATAAGATCAAACCATCAAAAATCCTTAAGTTGTAACATGAACACTGAACTGTGTGCTCTCTCCAATCTGCTTTGGGCTGCAGTTTTGTAAGACACTTGTATGTTTTTTCACTTGTATGTTTTTTTACGTGTGTTTTTTCACATGTATGTTTTTTCACGTGTTTTTTAACGTGTGTTTTTGTGTGTGTGTTTTTCCATCTTCCTCCTCCCACATGAAAAACAGGATAAACACAGCTTTTACCTCCTTAACTTTTCTGCTGTGGTTTGCATACAATTCACTCCAGAGCTTTCCAATAATCTTTTTACAACTTCAAGAAACTTTCTTATACCCAGCAAGGATGTTGCTATACAATCCACAGAAGGGTTACAAACCCTCTCTGTCCTGTGCCTTACACCCCTCCAGTGCCCAATCAGTCCCCAACCCCCATTACATCCTCCTTAACAGCCATTTGGTAAAAAAAGCTCTTCAATCCACAAGCACACAGAGCTATCAAACTAGATTGAGGAAATTCCCTATAGGAACACTTCCCTTTTTTTGAAACTCGCATCCTCCTGCCACACAACTTCCCTTCTCCTCCACAGTGTGACAGCTGTTGGCTTGTTCATGGGACTGCATGGTAACAAACCTTCAGGTATTGTCAGCATGACTGCCAACTTCTCCAGAGCCACTCATGCAACTTTTCTTAAGAAAAGACCATGGTTTGTAACCAGTGATACCTTGCCTATGAATTTAAAATCTAAAGCAACTGGGCTGAGGTTTACTGCCACTTGGTAATGTTTAAATATCTAAACCCAAATTTAGAGAAAAACTTTCAGAATTATAGATGCTGTGCTACTCCTATGCTAACCATTCCCTAAACTGAAAAGGCAAAGGAGCAAAAAGAAGCCAGGAGTAACCACGTAGCATTCCTTACACTAAAGCTCTCCCAAGCTTTGATGTGTTACACTTTTCTTACTCACAAGAACACTAGAAGTATTTGAATGGCTGCTATGTAGTACCAAGCTGTCTGAACATTTTAAGTGTTAAAAGTGCATCTTTCCCATTTGTAACTAGGACTGAGGTGGCAGTCCTGAACTTGATACCTACAGCCACAGCAGGTGTAGCAGACATATTGTAAGGGACAATAAACCCATGAGGAGCTGCCTCTGTTGGGGTTCTCACGTCAGAAAAATAGAAAGCCTTAATATGCTCTTAAGTCACAAAATTTTTGGGTACTGGAAGGCCATATTTTAATTCCACACAACTGTAAAGCAAATTCAAGAAATTATCTTCTCTAACACATAATGTACACAGCTGAGAATACTTCCTAAAAAAAGTATGAGATTACATTTTTTATTTCAAATACATTGATACATATCCCCCCTTCAAGGAATTGTTACCAAATCCAGGTTAAACTCTTAGCTATTGCCTTCAGATAATGTAAAATCAAAATGAGGCACTGCTTCCACAGTTCCATGTCATACTCACTGTTGAGAGCTGCATCACATAAAAAGATTTAAATACATGCTAGTAAGCATAACTTTGGAATTTCCTTTATTGGCTTCATTAGGTGCTTGCCTGAGATTTAAAGAGACGAAAAAAAAAATAACTATTTGATCCGAACAAGTTACAGAGTGACACGCTTTTGGTAACCCTCATGTGGCTCTGGTTTTATGTTAAGAATCACAGTTACCAAACCGCAATCACCTGAATTCTCAACTCAGCTTTTTGGATTTTCTTCACTCCCACTCAGAGAGGAAGAAAAATGGTGGAATGTTTCCCGTAGAGGAACTCACTCTGACCTTCTGTAGAGAAATGCTTATTCTAAAAACACAATGACAGTTACCTTATATATATATTAACTGAAGGGCACCTAAGACTACTGTAAAATAAAGCCTCTCTGATGAATTCTTTGTCTACAGCAACACTGACTTCATAAGTCAGGTAAACTCCCAAGGTAAAAGAGGAGTCCCATTTTTGGTGTGTAACCAAACAAGCACCAGGAAAAAGATCAACAGTGTGAAACACCCAAGGTTAAAAAGTACTTCATCTGTTTATTCCCCCAGCATTGCTAATACATATAAAGCTTCCAGTGAAGAAGATACATAATTACTCAAAGTAAACTAGAAATACAGCCCACATGTATTTTTGTTCTTAAAAAAACCCAACAACCAAAAAACCCAAAACCTCAGTACTGATGTAGGGTGGGCTGAACTGAATCAAGTGATACTATTCCTGCAGCATACTACATGGGTAGGAAGCAAGCACAGTGGCCTCAGACCATTTCCAAGTTTGCAACAGTTTGTAGCCAATGGAGACCAGAGTTCTGCCTGTTGCACCTGAAATGTCTTCTAATCTCAACAGGCACAGAACTAGATCTGACCTAGTTCTGATCAACTGAACAGTTCTTGTGGAAAAATCCAGGTTCTGTGCCAGGTTCCAGGGAACACTGCATTTAATATATTACAGAAAACCAACATAGCTCGGTGCAGAGAACTCCATTTTCCTTTCTGAATGTCCTACAGAGAGGCAGGATGCAGGGAACAAAAAACCCAGAAACTGTGTCTGTATAGTCACAGTTTCTCCAGCCTACAACCCTTCTTTCTGCTCTGTATTTCAGTCCAGGTTTTTCTGTTATTTTGTTTTTCCTGTCCTCTACAGCTTGTGAACTAATAAAGAAAACAATTCAGAAGGAAAGTGTCTTTGATTTTTACATCAGTGCTTAAATGTCATCTGTCCTCAAGGGATCACCTTTATCTACTGCATGATCAGTGATAATAAAACCTTCAGCTCATTTTGCCTCTTAGCTATCTCCAGTTCACATGTGGGGTGGCAGGAGGACTGGGAGTGGGGCATGGCAAAGAGACAGTGGTACCTCAACTGAACTGGCTTCATGTAAGAAAGTTTTCATGGTGGTATGAAACAATACCTGCAACAAATGACAATTTCATAATGTTTAAAAGTCATTCTTCCAGATATCAAGGCAATAAAAGTTACTCAGTAAGATAAATAAGTATTTACCACTATAAAAATTACACCTTTCAGGTTTATGGTAACAAGGTAGTAAACTTAACTCTTTATATTAATTTAAAATTAAGCCCAAGGAACCTTTACTGTAAATAAAGAAAATTAGTAATCTTATCCTGTCCTAATATTCAATATACCACTCCATAAATAAGTACTATTTACTTAAATTTTAAATACAGAAATAAAAATTAGGAAACACTTCAATTTAATTAAAACTAGACTCATTAACTACATAGATTTTGATAGTTGAAACCTTTTAAAAGTTTTGTCTTTCCCCCCCCCCCCTCTCCCCAAATGATGATGTTTATGGGATCAAATTAGAAAGAAAACCACATCTACAAAAGCTAGGGAGAACAGGATTTTATTGAGTTCTACCTGTCTGAAAAGTGCTGGTGAAGAGTTGCCATTTCATGCTTTGTCTATATAGAAGTCAAAAGAGAAATTGTTCCAAAATCAGATCATTTGAAAACCAAGTGTTTATCCAGAACTTTATAATTCCTATGTGAACACAAATGTGAAAAATTTTTTACATGACACTAGTCCTTCACATTTTCAGATGCAACATCTACACTTTAAGTTCCCTCAGGACTATTTAAATACTTTCAGGCAGTATGAATATACAGAGAAGCAATTAGTCTGTTTTCAAGAACTCAGATATCCCAGCTCTAAAAGTGCATCATGTAACACATTAGTAATGGAATATTTTGAAAAAACATTCTTCTTAAATATTAATGCATGCTATTATTACAAAAGTACCCATTGCATATTGTAGGAACGACAGTTTTTCTTTTGTAGACAACAAAAAAAGCATGCTGAATGGTATCAGATCAGTATAAATCTATTTTAATAAGGTTCAAGACACTGTTCAAGTCCCTTGAAGAGCAGCTTCCCGCAACTGTGCCACCAGTGTAAGCTTGGACAGGTGTCAAAACATTTTGCACTAATGTGGCTTAGATTGGCTCAAACATTTTCAGAGCTTTATGACTGGATCTTGAATTTTAGTAATAATTCATTCAATTTGTTTAAATATAATATTAAAAAACACTGTAAGAATTAAGCATAAAAGCATATTCAGTAGCAAAGTCAGGCCTAACTAGTAGAACATACAGGTATTTACACAAATGATGATTTGCTGTGGTGTTTAATATTGAGAAGACATCAGAATGTGGCTCATGTGCTCAAAAAAACCTCAAATAAGATCAAACCACCCAATCAAAAAACACTAGGGATGAGCGATATAATCCCATGTAAGTACAACATATATAAGTTATAAACCAGTACAATGGGTGGACTTGGTTTAATGTGAGGAGCAGTGACAAATAAACCAGTCTATTTGTAGACATTTCAGTAACTGTGTAAATAAAACTACAAGTAACCTACTCGAAGTCAATAAGGTATTTCTATAAAGCGGTTGGTGGCACCAGTTTTCTAAATGGATGATGAGATAATAAAAAAACCAAGATGAAACAGCAGACAAAAGAGAAAGCATGTTAAAATGATGCAATGAAACAGAGTACATAAATTAAACAGAAATGTTTAATCATGACAATCCTTTTTATATATATATATTTTAACAGTTTCTTCAGGAAATTTTTCAATTGGAAAATGACAGCCTATTCCTACAATAGTCAAGCCATTTCTTTCAAGCAGCTCTGTAGTTCAACTGTTACCAGGACCCTAAGCAATTTAAATTGTTGTATATTGATATTTCTGAATTAAAAAGTTTTAATATCATAGATTTGTGCTCCATATATTGCAAGCAAATAACAACACGAAAAAAATTCAATTCCTCTGCTAGAATACCGAACTCTATACCAAGTATTACATGTACACAATACTTGCACAGTGACACACACAAAAAAGTACTAGTTGAGCACTTCCTTTCAGAAACCCATACCAACTCTTAAAAATCCATTCCAATTCTCCCACGCCACCCAATCTACAATTTAAGGCATCTCCACACAGCCAGCCAGCCACCCACCCGCTCCCGCACACACAATTTACGTTGGAGGGGTTTACTTTCACAAAAGAAATAAAAAAAAAAAAAAAAGTCACTATGCCAATCAGGTACCATTTATTATTTATCCCTATAATGGTGTCAGCATTGAGATATGACAGTTAAACCAGTGTTAAATCAATACAATATTTACATAGCACAGCACATGAAGCTTGAGACACTCACTTGGGGGATAAAACCACATTTTAGAACAGGAAAAAGGTCACTATTATGTGTTTCAAAACAGCTATTTACAGGTCCCTATGACATAACTATAGTCTGTACACTGTTCCAATGGGGCAGGCAGAAGCAGGATAGGCATTTATTTTGAGGGATTTCAAACATACAATTTGGAAGCATATCATTATGCTACCCTGAATGCCATAAACCACCTTAACATTCTCCAAGGTGGTCTCATATCCTAGGAATGGCATGTCCAGCTGATACAAAACAGACAACACAACTTTTACTTGTGAAGAATCTTTTACTCTTGCTATTCAGTCATCTGAACTTTGAAGGCAATTCGTCCCAGAAACTTGTCACGGTCATCTTCATTTTTTATGTTAGGTGAGCCCAGGATCTTACACTCAATTGTTATTTCTTCTTTGGTACTAGTGGAGTTAAATTCTAGTTGAACAGCCACTAAAGGCTGTAAATAGTGAGCCTAGTAAACAGAGAGATGGGAAAAATATTTGAGATACCAGAATAAATTAGCATGTAAAGAAACATTTAATCCATCAAACCAGTTAAGAAAAAAGTTAATTAAGGACCCAACCTTTCAAACCTTGATCTGACTCAGTTAAGACTTTTTTCCCCAAGTTAGACAGTCAGGTATACATCCATCATACTATTTCTTAACTAACACAGTCACTGTAACTAAAGTCACAGACAGCATATCCAAGAGGCATATGACTTTACCCCTTTGTATTACATTAGGACAAATTTTTCTAGAAACCTCTATTTGAAACAGTCTCTGAAATTTTATTCTTCCTTCTTATCCATTCCACTGCCTCTTTTGCTTTGTGTTTTGGGGTTTTTTCCTAAATCTGTGTGTTTTGCCAAAAACAGAATTCAACAAATACGAGTAAACTAAACTAGCTCACCCTATCCCATTTACTTGCCCAACAACAATCCATTCTAAAATGTTTTCTCTGTTTGGCAGCTTTACACAGAAACCTTTCCTTGGACATTCTGACAGTGTCCTGATCAATTGTATTTAGTGGCACAATTACAAATCTCGAGCCTATTCCCTATAGTAAACATTTAAAATTTAAGAATGAACACAGAATAATTTTTCTTTTGTCGACCCAGTATTATTTCTGAAGTCCAATTCAATTAGAACAACTTAAATTCTCTTGTAAAATGATTATGAATTAAATAATACGTTATTTATTATACACTGTTAAAGCAGGATTTAATCCAATATTCATGAAGTATTTGCACAGTTTATATTTAGTTTTTAGGACAATACATCTGACTGTTGATTTAAAAAAATTGTTTTCTTGGTAGAAATAACCATATAAGCCAGTGGACTAAATATGACACTACAGTATTACGCATGCATAAGACTTAAATTTTAGTTGAAAAATTTTGGGTTTTTTCCCTCATTACTTAAGAGACTCCTTCATGCATTTCTGTTATTTTTCTTCTCCACGCTATTACCAAAGAAAGCACTACAGAACACTGGAAGTTTGATTTACAAAGAATAATGGCATGGAAATTGATGTGAGAAATCGTTAATGTGAAGTACTACTAAGAAGTAGCTTGAAAAAACTATTTTCCTTGGATCAGAAATTTTCCTGTGCTCCTCTAAACTTCAAAATGGCAATTGGAAATGCAGCTCAAAATCTTGTAGTTGTCAGGGTTATAACCACATATGAAGTACTGAGTTTTCTAAAAATCAAATGAAACTCCTGTGTTTCTTCAGACTCTTCTCAACACCGAGATTTTTCAAATAGGTACACAAATTTCTATCATGTTTTGCAGATGATACCAGAATGGACTTCTACTCAATATAAGATTGAGGGGATGGAGGAAAACAATTAGCATTCTCACTAAGCACTACAGATCATCTAAAAAAAGTAACATTCCCTGAGGTTAGGGATTGGGCTCACTGTGCTGAGCAATAAAAGGCAAAAAAAAAAAAAAAAAAAAAAATTTAGGACTTTGAAACCGTAGGCATTAGTATGGCTCCTACCTTAGCACAAGAGCTGCAATATTAGTTGAGTCCTCCCAAGTCATTTACAGAATAAAGTAACTCAACAATTCTAGACTGATATAAAAATTTCTGTTGTATAGCCAAGAAATCAGTTCCATTTCTTCAGATCTAGTCAAATACCTCAGCCTCTCACTACTAGCTGCTGCCTCTTCTTTTTCACAATATACCAATTTTAGGAGAATTGAGCCTCACATAAGCAAGAATCCCTCAAACCACAGCCCCTATCCCACATGGAAAATAAAAGAGAGAAGACATTGAAGCAAAAACTACGAAAACAGAACAAAAAATTCAAGCAACAAAGAGCACTGAATTTTGCCTGAATTCATTACTCTCCTTTTATAATCTTTCACTTTCTGTACAGTAGCGAGACAGTTATTTTCTCAGGCAAGTTTTTCATCCCATCTTTGCTACAAATTGCCTCCTGAAATGCAAGGTCTTACTGATGCAACTGCGTTTCTTTGCATTTCTTAGGGAAGCAGTGCTCTCTTTCCCTATTCTTCCATTCCAGAAAGGAGATGACATACATACTGACACTGCATGTTGGATGCAGTCTTCTCTAATCTTGTATGTCTAAGAAAATGAAGGGTTTACCAATTCAAAATGTCTGGCAATAAAATGGAAAAAGGACTACCCATAAGTAGCACAAAATCAAACACTGAAAAAACCCCCTCATTTCTAGTTAGCAAAATCCATCAGAGGATAAAAAGAGATTATGCTACATGGAATTCAGAGTACACTGGAAAAATAACTGATAAAGTGGTAATTTAGTACAAAAATCACTTCAGGGGAATTAGAACCAACAACTGTGGTAATACTATGGATCTAATAGATTCCTGTTTAAAAAGTGCTGTTATATGCAATTGTGTAAAGTGAAGTCTATTTATTAGAATAAATAACTTGGTCAATAAGACACAATATAATTTTATATTTTATGGAAGGCATGAATTTTCTATATGCAGTGATCACAAGTTTAAAGAAAAAACTAACTAAATTCAAGTTTGAAAACTTCGTGTACATAAATTGGTGAGAGCTTTGGAGGTTAAGACTTTAAGTGGTCTTCAATTAGATTAAAAAATTGTCAGAATACAATGACAGATGAAGCAAGCAGAAACAACACAAATATAAGAAAACTGAACATATCTGCTACCCTGAAGTACATCTTCATAAAACAGAGCAAATAGAAAACACAACCACAGAGCCAGAAAGAAACACATTCAACAATACCATAAATGTATTATAAACTTAATATCCTATGCATAAACCCCAAGGATTAGCTATTAGAAACTTCATTATAATCTGAAGAACCAATTCACTTTTCCTACCTTCCCTGTAATCAAAAAGATTCCAAAAGGTATCAGTGACCAAAAAACCACAGATGTCCTAGATGCCTAACATAGAGGCTAGTATACAGTACGTCCTCTTCATTAGGGCAATACACAGAATCAATCTTTTTTTAGTAATTTTAAATCTAAACAGAAACAAAGCCTTTACAAAATGAAAAGCATCATTAGGGCATACTTACATGCAAGCTTTTTCCATAGTATGGAAAGTACATTAAGTCAATTGAGCCTCCGCGAGGAAAATAATTTATCTGAACCATGCCTTCTTCCTGTGATAGGGTAGCAACAAAATTAGAAGTTAACATCTGCTTGCATAAAAAGGAAGACAAAATTATAATTATAACCCAAAGATAAAGTGCAAAATCCCTAAAAGAAAGCAACCAAGCTAAAAAACCTTACAATAATTTATAAAATAGTTTCGTTTTTGGCAGTTACATGCTGCACACATCTGCTAAAGTATGGATTATTAACAGTAGTATTTAAATTAAACATCAAGTCAAAACAGCTTGCCTTCATGTCTCCCTTATGAGTCAGAGGAAAAGGGAGGGAGGAGGAGAATATTCACTGCAGTTAATAATTTAACAGCAGTCAAAAAAACCTTGTCTACATGCTAAAATCCCAAGTATCCAGAAGCAAGCCTGTACTGGTGAAATATTGGTGAAGCAACAGCACATCTGTATTTAAGCTGAAGACAATTTTCTGTTTAAAGCCAGATTTTTAACCTTCATAAACTGGATCAATATAACCCTTCACTGCACCCTCTCTCTGCAACTATTACTAATTTTGTTCAGCTAGTTTTGGAATGCAGGATACCTAAAAAGAAAGCCAAATGTAAAATGGGGATGTTGCTAGAGTTTGAGTGTGCCATCACCACCTTTGAATAATATATACATGCTTGCCTTATTGGTAGACTTTCCTATATAATTCCAAATCTTATAAGAAGCAGCTGCCCGCAAAATTGGTGCCTAATTTCTGGCTAATGAATCACCTAACTTGTAAAATATACAAAATATGTCTACACGATTAAACTGTTTCAGAAACAGAATATTCCTCAGTACTGTGTATCCTGGGCAGGATGTCAAACTACCACGAGTTCAAATCACTAGGGAAATGCTCACACCTAATGTGCCTTTCTATAAAAAGGTTCACATGATAAAGTGACACACCACTAACACAACTCCTCCCCCCAGTGCTCTATGTGTCTTCAGAACATCAAAGTGCATTAATAACTTTCATTGGTTTTTTTACTATACTACTATATACAACAGCTGCAATTCTAAAAAGATGTCTCGGGAGACAACAGCAGTACAAGAACTAAGGAAAAGAGGAGTATGGAGAACAAAAAAAATAGTTAAGAATAAACTGCAGATCAAGAATTTCTTCTCTGTGCCCCCTCAGAAGAACTTGCAGTATGTTGTTTAGGATATGGCCACATTCTTGTTTTTTTGCAGTCCGAACTATTGCAATTCTTCCACATATGTCTATTAAGTATTTTGGGCATTTAATTACTAAGTAGAAATGTATTGCTTTTCACCAAAGCTCATGCAACTGAAAATACTATTTTTTCAAATATAATCCTGAAATAATAGTTAAAAAAACAGAATACAGAATAACGTAAGAAAGATAAAAGAGAAGTAGAGCTTTCTGGAGCAGCTAAACACAAGGCATGCATGCAGACAATATATATGCATTAGGCTATCAGTGCAATAGCTGAGGGGTTCTGGGACATGCAACTGCCTGTCTCATGCAACTGCTGTAGAGGTTGGGATTTTCCTTAATAATTATTTAATCCTAATTAGTATCTCTACATGATTTAAAAACAAACCTACACCTAAACAAGTTCATTTGCTGAAGAGGAATTCAAGAATCAGTCCATTACCAAATGTGACTTTTTCTGCTTACTATTTACAATTTCTACCTAGAGCTGCACGGAGTCAGCAAATCTAAAAATCAAGACGGCTGAGCTGGACAAACTTCCACTTCACTTACTAGGTTTCTATTAAGACTGTGACTTTTCAGGTGTTAAAATAATGTACAAAGACCAAAGGAAATTACTTGGACAAGACTGGTCAGTAACTTAATGAGAAGAAGAAATGGTATAATTGCAAAAGATAAAGAGCAATACCCATGAGCAGAAACTCTGAAACAGCTAAGATTTCTATCCCAGAAAGTACAGAAACTCACATGCTGAGCATGTTTACAATAGCAAGGCACATCTTTCATACAGCCATTTGTCATTCCTCTAAACTAGAGGGCAATACCTAATACAACAGCATAAATATATGTTGCAAACTCTGCAGTATATCCTGAATTCTCTTAATCCACATTTACTGAGCGCAACACAGAAGGAGAAATGACTTCATGTGAAGCAGAACACATCAGCTGCTTAAAGACTAGATAAACATCCTGAATAAGAGAAGTAACAGAGAAGTAAAAATCACCACTACACTTCAACTTCTGTTACAAGCCAGTATTCAGGGAACACTCAAATACAGTGCCAGATGCAATGCAATTATAAATTCATCTGTGCAAAAGTGTATTGGCTATCCTGCTCTACCTTTCCAGTGTGCACACAAGAGGGTCACAATTCATGTCCCTGCCTCATCAAGATCCAGAATAGCCACGGAATATTGTATCTAGGTAAGCATTTGTCTTACCTACTACAGAAGGGGAAGAGAACACAACACTCATATCCTACATAGTCAAAGAAATAAATATGGAATTTGAAACAAGCCTCATAAGCTGATATGAAAAACTCTGTAATTCTTTAAGACAAAAATAAGACTTTCAATAAGCAAGAGGCATAACAGAAAGAGATGTCTGTAAAAATCAAACATAGACAAAAGGAGAAAATGAAAGTTGTCAATGCTGCTTCACAATCTATAGAGAAGAATGAATTGTAAGCAATACTTGAGCTTTCCTAAACAGGTAAATTATTAGAATTTAGTGCAAGAAGAGACTAATTTAAGATATAATAGATGCATTCAAGGTGGCAAAGCCTGCCAAACATTCTCCCTGGAAGTCTCTGAAGAACTAGTAAGATTAATGATCTTGAAATTTAAAAACACCACACTTGTGTAGACCAGAGAATGCCTAGCTGGTTAGAGTAAAAAGCAGTAATTCATTCTTAAAGAAAGAGGATGCATGAAAACACATACTGTAGCATAAAATTAAAGTATTTCAATGGTTAAAAAATAGCAAAAATCCTACCATGACCACCCAAGTTATCAAACATACTCTTTTGCTCAGTGAAATCAGCTAAGAGGGTAAGTATAATCTGTGATTTGCTTAATATAGCTTGTATCACTGTCTCATAGAACATCCATGTAAGAAAGCTGAAGACATGCAAGCACTATAAAATACCATCAATATTTTTAAGATCACTTGAACATTAGTTTTCAACAACTCACAAGGCATTTCATGTGGAAATGAAGGTGACTTGTCCTGGACTCTATTAAGTGTTTTTAATAAGGACTAGCAAGATGTAAAAGAAAGTTCATTCATCGATGGCACCGAGCAGTAAGTAGTTCAAAACACTTAAAAGAACTTGATTCTATTTAAATAGTCATGAAATATTAGAGGGAAAGCAAAAATAGTGACATGAAATTCAAAGCTCTGAGCTTCAAGAAATCACATTTACAAATCAGAAGGAAAGTAAGACTTAAGTAGTAGAACAATTTAAGACCTGACAGCAAATTCCTCTTGAGAGACATAACTATTCCCAGTTTGGTAACAGAAGGGAAAATTCTGTCATTAGCCATATTTCAGCTAGAAGCAAACTTCTGTCCAATTTGGAATACCAAATGATTAAACGTAATGGAAGATTATGAGTGAAGAAAGAGTATTATTAGGAGTAGAATTTACCTAATTGCTTTATTCTAAAGAAACCAATAATTCCTCCAACAGAACAACATTTGTTAACCATGGTCATAATGAATTCAATCTCAAAGCAATGGAATCACCTTTAGTTGCAACAGACGGTCAGACACAGATCAAAGCTCCAAGACTCCACAAAAATCAAGTATTAAAATGTATGCCCACTACAGGTAACTAGGATGACAGCAGCAACTCTTACAGGATTTGTCTTATTAACTACTGAAATTTTCCAGCCTATATTTTTATCAGCCACCTTAAGCTAGAAGCCATGACTACAACCCTTGCTCAAGCTAACAACTTACCAAGGCTTTCACTGCTCCCCAAGAAGTCTAGGAAAAATACGCAGAAGCCAATGTAATCATTATAGTTGCCACAAAACATTCTGTGTGAATCGATTGGTACACAACTAATATACATAGAGTAGCTATTATTTTAAGTAGTTTATGATTGAAGGCAACTTTTACTTGCACAGTAACATTAGTTTCCACACTGTGTCTTACCCATCATTTATAAAATTGTCTAAGGAGCACTTGCAGCATGGAGAAAAAATAAAAATACAGGTTATGAAATGAGAAATCAAAACACAACTCACAATAAATAAATAAACATGACTACAAATTAAGTGCTTGCATCTTCCTTGACTCGAAAGCAAGTCAGGTAGTAGCTCAAATACATCTAACAATGAAAGAAAAACAAAAACAGGGAAGTATTTTTATACACCACAGAAATTAAGTACACTAAAACTAAACTAGACATACAGTAGATGAAAACAAGAAAAAAAAATATAAAGTCTAAGAAGAAAAAAAGAGAGGGAAATAAATGTATGGACACAGTATATCATGTCACTTTTCATCCTAATCACAAGGAAAATTAACGGAACACTTTATTATATATAGAACTGACCTTAGATGTACAGAATATATGTGGTTCTCCTTCAGGCTTTAATCCAATTATCTAAAGGAAAGAAAATTAAAATACTTACAGACTTTATTTCTCTTTCTGCTTTTACAGTCTGAATTTGGGCTTTTCCCCTACTTAAAATAACAGAGCTCATAAAAGAAGCCAACCTATCTAGTAGCATTTTTATATGAAGCCCAGTTTTAGACTAGGAGTAAGATCTAAAGCACTGCTAAGTTAAATCTTAACTAGTTACAGCAGCCACAGAAAGCACAATTTTCTTATTTTATATTCAGCATAAAACATTAATGCCTTGATACAGTAAAATTCTAGAGTTACAGAATGCATGACATTCTAATTACATTTCTAGAATGCAGACATGATGTAAACCACACTTTGCTTGCATAGTGGCTTACAATCTATTACATGTTAGAACAGCAACCAAATCAAAAGAGCATCGTACTTAAAACAGGGGTTTTGGATATTTTGATGCATTAAATCAAAGCAAATACTTGTATTAGAACCCTCAAAAAGCTCACTTCATTTCACTCTTTGAAACACATGAATTGCTAGATGTTTCAGCAAATTACATTATTCCATAAATGCAAGTATCTTGAGAAGTAAACTGAACATGTATTTCAGTGCTCTTCTACAGTCATTTTTCATACAGTAGTAGCTGCGAGCACTTACACTACAAATTAAAAAAAAAAGTAGGCACTTACTCTGTTCACTTTCACGAGCACACAGGGAGTTCCTTTAGAATAGCCAAAAGTCTTATCTTCCTTTCCAGAGCACGGCCCCAGCTCAGAGAGGTTAAAGCGACATGCCTTTTTAACAGCTACATCATTCTGATCAAAAATACTTCCTGGTGTACAGTTTATGTTTTGGGATTGCTTTGAATCATCATATGCTAAGAAACACAAACAGCATGTAAATCATTGATATAAAGCATACAAGTGGCAAAAAATTACAGAAGCCTATACAAACATCTGATTTATGGTTGATACTTGTCTGGGTGTCCAGAAGTTTAAATTTTCAAAGGACTATTTTCAGAGCACCCTTTTAACCAGTTTTCTCTAAGTCTATTAAGAAGTGTAATTGAAAATTAAATTAAAATGAAAGTATAAAGAGTATTACAAAAGAAAGAATGGTTGTCCTGCTTTTTTAATTCTATCAATAACCACAACTTCAACAATTTATATAAATAAATTATGTATTCTAAATACTGAGCTCTGCTCCCAGGCAACTACTGACAGAAGGAGAGGGTATGGCCTGAAGCAATGCCAGGGGACATTTAGGTTGGATATTAGGAGGCACCTCCTCACAGAGAGGGCAATCAGACATTGGAATGGACTGCCCAGGGAAGTGCTAGAGGCACCATCCCTGAAGGTGTTTAAGGAAAGACCAGATGTGGCACACAGTGCCATGGTCTAGCTGATGTGGTGGTGTAAGGTCATATGCCGGACTTCATGATCTCAGAGGTCCTTTCCAGCCTCAATAATTCTGTGATTCTGTAAACTAGTAATGTATTAAAATATAAAAATCAAGCTTTTACACCTGAAAAGTAAACCAGCTTTCCTGCTGCATATTTCTTTTATAAATATACAGGAAAACTTCAAGTATTTCCATGACTAATATCAAATTGCCCCTATGTTCACATCAGATAATGTAACATATATCTTGTTTCTCACATTCTTTGTGTTTCACAAATGCACAGACACAATTGTCACAAACATTTACGCATTCACATTTAACACATTTTTAAAGTACAAAGTGAAATGGTAATGAAAGTTCATCCTCCATGCAAGAGACAAAGCCCACTGATCTACAAGAGGGGCAAGTAATAAAATGTAGCATTCCTCCCAGAAGCCCTTGGCAGAGCTCTGATTGAAAAGCCTACTCATTCAAGTGTTTAGTAGGCACCAAAAAACACACATCCAGATAGATGCAAGTACAGCTTGTGCACTTTAGAAAGGTATTCAGGCACACAGGTGAGATCTCACAGCACCTTCTCAATTCTTACTCACAATTTCTGAGGGGTTGACTTCTGTACTTCTAGATAAAGTATATATTCATATACATTCATAACATATGACTTAAACCAGTGATTTTGTCATCCTACTGTCTGGTCCTGAACTACCTTTTCTCCATGTTTTAAATTCAGAGTTCCAATATTTCTATCTGATACTGTGTATCAGTATGAAATTTTAAAAATTGCAATTAATTTAATCTTAATGTGCCTCATTTTTTAAACAGACAAAAACTCAACTTCTGCAAGACTAAAGAATTCTCACTCAGTTACCAAGCCAAATAAAGACTGGTAAAATTTGCCTCCAAATACATGACCTATGTAATTTTACACTGAATTCTTTTGGCATACTTAATTTCTATATATTGTAGTATTTAAACAACCATGTCACCACAACACTTGACTAAGACACAAAACTCTCCATTATATACTCTATTTTTCCTCATGCTCCCTGTCCACAGTAGGTACTGATACTCACCATTTCCTGTAAAGTAAAGACTTTAAACTAAAGTAAACACCACATATCTAGAGTAAGATGAACTTGCATCTTTTTTCATTAGCAACTGGTAAATACAAGCAAAATAGAAAACTAATGTACCCAGCATTAAGAATCCTGAATTACTTGGGCAGTTATAACTTACTTACATTCAAGAAATTTTTTAAGTGTAGAAATATATTCTGCATATGACATGGCATCACTCTTGTTGAAGTAGAATTCCAATGCAGTGTCTGGCTTTGGTGAAATCATAAGTCCTTAAAAAGAAAAAGTGCAAGTAAAGAACCAAACAGCTTCTCTTCCCCTACACCACTCTAGCCTACTTAGAAATCATATCAATATATTGGAAATTTATTTATCTGTAAAAAAACCATCAATTTTACCCAATATATTCCATAGTACTAGAAGGTAGCTTGTATTTGAAGTCACTTATCAAAATCAGCATTAAATCTAATTAATACTTCAATTCCATTCAATGTGTAACTGCAATTCACAAACCAAACCCAAGTGATTAGGAACAGCAAAATCACAACTTAATCACTTTCAATAAAATAATTTTACTGATTCGCTTCCTAGTTGCCATATTGAGCAAATTACACTTTAAAATAATTGAAAACATACCCAAAACCACACCCAGAAAGGCTCCAGTTAAAGCAAGGCTTCAAAGCTTTTAGGCAATATAGTGAAGCTATGATTGTATTAATCTCATAGAAACCCACAAGATCCAAAGGATTTAAAAAAAAATTATAACTCATAAAGACTGCTTGAAAAATTTCTCAATCAAAACAGGCAAGCAAAGTTAGCTGTTAATCCTTTTCTCCTCAATCAAAGTTGAGATGTCATTGGTTTCATGGAGAATGCAATAAGCTTTGTCAAACCACTGCACACGTCACATGAAAGGGGTACAATTTAGTCAGGCTGTGGTAACTACCAAGACTCTCGACGTGCCTCCTGGGCACCGCTGCAGTCAGGGTTCCCCAGCCCACTGCAGTGGGGGCCAGCAGCTGGCTTCATTCAGGTGCTGGCTGAGGGCACTGGAACAGGAACAATCTACAGCCAGGGAGCCAGGACCAGCAGGAGAAACAAGGACACGGATTACCGAATTGTGGAGTCCAGCTTTGTGTTGAAGGATGAGAAAGGCAGACACTGACATGGAGTTTGGGCCCTTGATAAAGGTGAACTGTCCTTCTTCCCAGGATATGGGTAAAGAAAGGTACAGAGGTAAATCATAGGGGTTTATTTTGTAGCAGGTGAAAGCAAAAGGCACACTCTCTCCTACTCAGTACAGCCCCGCACCATCAGGAGGGTGTCACTAACATGGATAGGTAATTCATCTCAGCTTCAGTAATAGAAATTGCATAAGACATTAAATCTATTAAAAAAAAAAGTGCATAATCGATTGGTTTATTCACACTACCTTAAGGTAAATCTCATTTAATATAAGGAATTAGAATACATAAAACCCTTGAAGTTGTGAATAACGAATAATGAGTGAATAATGAGTGTCCATGCATCTCCCTGTTCAAGTATAGCTGAGAACTAACAAATACTGCAGGGCTACAAGGGAAAAAAATACAGGAAAAAACCCAGCCTATTTTTAGATTACTTTTTTTCTAAGTTAGAATACTAAAATGCTTTGAATCAAATTTAGCATAAGGAAAAAAGTGTAATTACAGCAGCAACTCTATCAGTTTATGTCATGTAGTTTCCTAATCTATGGAAAAAACAATTAGAACAAGATTCCCAAAAGCGTAAAATTTAAGGCAGAAAACAAAAACCATTTTGCAAAATTAAAACATAAAACCAGACCTTCTTTATAAAAATAAACATTTAAGAAGATAGACTATAGTGGACAGATAAAGTTGAATAAGTTGTCTTATTGATGGATTCCTAATACATTACTGTATTTGATCTATCACAGTAAACTCTTGGAAAAAATAAATAAAGTGCAATTAAACAGCCTTGGTCTTTTAGTATTTACCTGTAGAAATGACCAAGCTTGTAATCTGAAGGCAGAAATTATGACAAATGCTTTAAAAAGTTATGTAAAATGTAAAAGCAACAAGGCTGAAAAAATCAGAGGGGTTTACCACAGCAAGTGATATTGATGAACAAAATATTGTTTGTATCTGTAGAATTCTACTGTAAATAAAGGATTCAAATGCTGCTTTTCAAAATGAATGTCAAAGTAGCTAAACTAGTCATCAACAAATGAAAAAATAATTCAAAGAGATTTACTGCTTCAAGGGAACTTCAAAAACCATCCTAAGAGGAAGGGACTGCTCTAGTTCAAGTGGATCACAGTCTGCATACTGACTATGCTGTAAATTCTACAGAAAAAGCTATTTGAAGAAGGACTGATACATAGGATGTGAGAAATGCAGGATTTAGGCTTTTCTAGAGGAACAGAATTAGCTAGAAAACTCAACATCTATGACTGTAACAAAGATTACATTATCTTACAATATAAAGAGGGATATTAAAAAAGGCTTTTAAATCAACTGGATTTGACTGATACTATTATATCCCAGTGGACAATGTAAGTCAAGTATTAATTATACATCAGCTATGAGATTTTTAAGTATGTTTAACACAAGAGTAAAACCTTTGACCAACGCCATCCAGGTTTTGTGTGTAGATTTTTTTTTTTATAATTTAAAGTTTTACAGCCAGGAACATGACATGTTTCACTGCAAGTGAAAAATGACAGCGTTAAAGAGAAACACTAAAACAGAGCAGTTTTATTAACTTAAAGTATCAGTAATATGTAAATTAAAATTAAATACACAAATTGAATACATTGTTAATAAAAAATTAATTCAGAAATGTTATAGGAATTCTTCAGCTAAAAACTAAATGTGACATACAAACATTTTTAAGCAAACGTATTTTATTACTTATTTCAAAACAAAGCAAAATACCCTCAATTGCTAGCGGCATAAGAGAAAAAATGCCACTGAAGTCCAGCATTAAGTCACAGCTCATCTCCAGCTCCCCCACTTAAATCTTTAGGAGAGAAAATCATTAGGTTCTTTTTTCCCAATATGGAGATACACCAAAATAGAGCCTATGACATAATTTTGTAACAAATCAATCTTAAACTTAAAAAAAAAAAAAAGTTAACCACCTTATCATTTATTTTTGCTTGTGAAGGTGTTTCTTTTCCACCACATATAGTTCCTTGAACCAGTCAACTGTGGGACTGGATGAGCACATACACAAAGGAAGCAAGTTCCCGGAAACAAGACAGCACTTTTAGTGGCACCTAAATGTTATGTGGACCCAGCTTCATCATAAAATGGGACTTTCTCTGTCCAGTGGATCCCTATATAATAGTTCAAAAACCCCTGGGACCCACAGACATTTAATGTTAGTTGAAAGCTACCTAACAAAAAGAATTAAATAAAGCCACAATGAAAACTCTGGAAATGCCTTGAGCAGACTACCTCCAGAGTACAGTCTTCCTGTACTTTCTTCCAAGTACCAAACAGGAACCACAGGTGGCCTTCCACTTGATCCAAGAGATCTGGCTTATAGTATCTTTAAAGTAATTTGATTAGAGGATAATCCCACCTCTGCAAAATCCTGCTGTGTGGACGTGCCAGTAGCAGTCTACAAACATGACAAATTCAGCAAAACAAAACAGCAAGTTAGCCTATATGTCCAAAAAGCTATTGACTGGATTTACACTATAAACTTAAATAACGTCTCACACCAAGCTTTACCTTTGAAACACATAATTGGATAATAATCACAGTTTCCTGTAGGCAGATCATGCTTCTAACAAACTTTCAAATAAAAGTTAGCTATTAAACCAAACAGAGGTTTATGAAAAAATAAATACACTGTTACCTGGACTAGCAATCCGGTCACGATATTTTGGTATATCATTGCTCAGTGTCTGAAGCATAACCCACATCGTGAATGTGAAGAGTGCTGCCAGGAAGCCATAAAATACCAGATAGAATAGTAAGATCAAACCTGTAAAGAAAAAGCTAAATTTACTATTTTCATTTCAGCTAATTTCATCACATATTTTGAACATAAAAACAGGAAATAAGCAATACAAAGTTTGCTCTTGGTTGCTCCCTAATCCTTTGCCACTGATAGCTAAAGATCAATATGTGTCTAGCATACATATGAAATCATGGTGCACAATCATGGGTGCACAATGGTTTTCTTCATAGTTTCTGGCTCTTAAAATTTACTGGGTATTCTGGCTTCTCCATTTTTTAAGATAAAAACATTAAAACCTACTCTTTCGGCTACACAGCAAAACTGGTAAAGAAGACTAAGCAGTCCATTAGAAAAAATTAATTTCTCTTGTTTAAGGGAATTTTTGTTTAAGCAAAGTTTTGTATTGGAAAGGAAGGGGTATTAGGGAAAATAAAAGAACTGAGTGAAAAAATAAAATGATCACACTACATCCAGAGCAGGTAGGAAGCAATTGGTGTTTTAACAATATACACAATATTTGTGAGAACTCCACACAGAGCATTCATTCACATGTATATCCTGTTACAAAAGACTTCTCAAGGTGGAAATGCTTTCTGCAGCATATTTTGGAAAACAAATCAAGCCTTCTATTCATACTTATCAAAAGTGTTTGCCTAAAGAATGCACCCACTTTACCAACCTACACCAAGGACCCAGCAACCTTCTTGGAATTCACCAATTACACAGATGTTACAAGCTTCAACTTGACAGTTCTTAAGGGAGAGCTCCTCAGAACCCAGGGAAACTGCCTCAAGGGAACAGTCTATTACAACACTGTACCTCTCCACCACTTCACTGTAACAAATAGGGAAGTGTTCCCTGTTCTCTCTCCCCTCCGACTTTTCATTATGCATGCACAGACATGAACTCCAGATACACAGATGGGTTGTTTATGGAAAGGAGAAGGTAACAAACAGGTCAAAGTTAAAATCTTACTTTAGAAACTATAGGGATTCAGATTCACCCTCGTTTAAGGGCCTTTTAAAATGAATTATTTTAGTTTATTTTTATAACCATATTAGTATAACAAATTTATGGAACAAAATAAGAGTATACTGCTTAGTACATTTCCTTGGTTTTGCTTTCAGAAGTTCCGAGAGCATGTATTGATCATGACTATTGGATTACCTTTTAAAATTTATGTTTATCTGGAGAGAGTTTCCAACTAAAGATGAAGCATGTATACCATACAGATGGAAGACTTACCAAAAGACATTTAAACAGAAATTGTTTTATTAACTGAATACATTAACCTAAAAAAAAAGTTGTGTGCAATTCTGTTTAAGACTGAACACTTGAGACTTAAGGACAAATGGATTGTCAAAAAGAAAAAGAGCTATACAAGTACTGAGAAATTTAGTTATCATCCTCAAAACCTTTATAATTCAAAAACGTAACCAATTACACAAATTCAATTTTTGTCGTACCATAAGGCTGCGATCAGGAAGCCAGAGATACAACTTCAGTCAAGAAAAATACATCAAAATGATTATGCAATTTTCTACCATTGACACTCAATTCTATGAGAATAAAGTGCAGTATCTTTCACCCTTCCATATAAAAGGAAAAATCAAAAGCAAAAAAGACTGTACCTGTGATGAGTACTGCACACTGGAAAATTACAAAAGGAAGCCTAACGCCTGGCTCCTGTCCCAAAAACTGTGCTTGCACGTAGCAGTAGTTTTTTGGTTTTACATTAATAATTTTCTAGTGTACTACAGCCCCCAGCAACCCAGGACCGCTAAAGATGCATGTACCTTTATCACTTCTGAAAGAATTCAGTGTACATGTACTAAAATCATAATAATAATGTTCCCAAATTATCTTTACCGTAATATGTTCTCAGCAGCAACCAGCTCAATGTTACAAAGGCCGTTAGGGAAGCTGCATCTGTATTTGGCACACCAGCAATTTGCTTCAACTAGATCCAAAATCGAGCAATGATCTTCTGATCTTAATATCTGCTGTATTTGGGATACCACAAAAACAAACAACCCAACACAACTCCCTTTCAAAACCTTTTGATCTCTGCAAATTAATCAATTCTTGAATACACTTTCAACAAGCAGTCTAAAAAGTACACTTTTCATCAAGTGACCAAGACATTCATCAGGCAGTTCCAATTAAAGAAAAAAAGGAAAAAGTTTTTACATTTACTACAACACAAGCACCTTCTGCAGTAATAGATAAAAGCAATGAAGTCAGGGAAATCTTCACTGAACTATGTCAGAATACATGCCTATTTTAAGTTCCAAAAGATGATATCTAACCTCACTGGGAAAAAAAAAATTAAAAAATAGCTGCCCAATTGTTTATTGCTTGTGGCCACAAGAGCAGCATGGTGGTGCACTCCTAAGTAGGTATCATGGCCTTAAGTATAGTACTGATTTGGACCAATACCAGGGTAACATCTGCAATACTGGCCTTGGAACTCCATTTTGAAGCTCTCTGAAGAGATGATCCAAGCCTGCCACAGCTCTCTTCCTTTGCACACTCAGCCCAGGCAATGGTGCCCACGCACCTACACAGCCTCCCTACTCTACCACCCAAGGGGGCTGCTAGGACTTCCTCCCCTGCCAAAAGCTGCAGCTGGGCAGAAGTGATATGTGCAGGCAGTCCCTGAGGAGGGTCTCTTGTGCCAGTGCTGGGCAAAATGAGAAGGATGCCTGTGTCTAAAACACTGTGATCGAATCTGTGGGGCAGACTGCAATGTTAACAGTCCCTTTGGGAGGTTCTTGTCCCTTCCAACAACACCCTCTCCACCAGAGCTGCATCAGTAACATGGCTACAGAATCTATTCACAGCCCTGAAACTCCACTAATCTCCCACAGTCCAGCAAAGCATACACAGATTATTTTTCATCTTTATTTTACTAGCAGAACACTGACCACTAGACTAAACTGCCCCATTTATACTACTTTGCCACATTTAAAATAGGGGAGGAGAGGGAAAACAAACCAAACCTGCAATTTCCAATGGCCCCAAACTGAGTAAGCTGCTCTTTATGAGGCTATTAGTATTAATTAACCTAAGCTAATCACAGTGAACATGCCATAACTTGTCAAGAAGCTCTGCCAACATAATTTCACATAACACTGGATTTCTTGTCAGGAAACAAGATGCACCCAAAGCAACAGTGGAAAGCAATCCTCCACATGTACTCCAAGTACAGCTACCACATCTAACATGGAAATCAATTCAGTTGTCACACAGAGTCTTGCTACATCAAACCCATCGAGTCTATCAGTATTTGACCCTAGAACTACCACTCAGGAACTGTCAAAACAAGAATTCTGCATCACACTTTAACCCAGTTAAGTTTTTTGGTTGTTGTTTTTGCAGAGCCCCACAGTACCAAAAACACTTCATATCCTAATCACACGGATAAACAACAGGTAAATCCAGGAAACTTCTACTTCTGAACCAAGACGTTTGTGCCATCACTAGCTGAAGTTAATTTGCAGGGATCAAAACATTTCTCCACTATGAAAATTAAGACTTTCTGACTCTGGTGAAGGCAAGGTATCATGTTCCATGATGAACACAAGCTATCCAAACTTTACATGGAAAATGAGATAAAAGGCATGCCATCTGGCATAAACCAGATGGGCAGATCTGCCTATACACAATACATAGGCAGATATATACTGGCATCAATACAAACACCCTCACAACAGACATGGAAGCAACTATCTAACATTATTTGCAAAAATGAAAATGAAATGCTGTTGTTATAGATTGCTGAATTCCATGCCATGTTCATCTTGTCACCTGCATGATCCTTCTTTAGTATTAACTAGTGGGACTTAAGTACCTAAGTAATGTTACTAGTGACTACCACCAGTGCCAGTGACATAAAGAAGGACTTCACCTGCAGATGGATTTCCTTGACTTATACAAATGTAACTATTCATATTAGATAAACACTAATGATGGTTCAACTTTATTTCCTAGATACCTGAGAAACACTGTTTTCCAAATCTGGGGGATTTTAAGGGAAGGGAAAGGAAGAAAGAGGGACTGAAAAGTTCAGAAAGAAAGAAAGCTTTCATCCTGTGTTACAGTTGATTTCACGATAAGCCAGGGACTCACATATATCATGGCAAAACTATTCGAGACAATAAAAACTGTCAAATGCAATACCTGCAAATAATCATAAAAGCCAGTGCTTTTTTTAAACATTCACAACACAGAAAATCCCAAAACCTTAAAATACCCTCACTGTACCACCAGAGCTTACTGATACCTGCAACAAGAGAAGGCAAGCCTTTTTTCTTCCAAGGGATGTGCGTAAGAGAAAATACAATATTGCACAGATTTCTCAAATAATCACTTCTTACATTAGGCAGTATCATGGAAAAGTTTAGTAAGATTTTGACTGCTGTCACATTTCTGGCTTTGCAGGGATTTTTACAGGAGCTATGTGCTGTAGTACTAACAAAGTGCAAAAAAAAAACCCACAAAAAAAATTCACAACTTGGATGTCTAAGAGCTTCTACTGCAATGGCAGACAGTGATGTCACAATGTTTAATAAAAGACTACCTGTGAAGAAAATTAAACCACAACAAAAGCCTGTTCAAAACACTGCTAAAGAAACACAGAAAAATGAGGTCAAAAAAGCAGTTAAAACATAGATGGCACTGTATGCCCCAGAAAGATGTCAATAAAGGCTAAACAGAAGCAAAACTGGATCTTTTGTTACAGTCACTGACTTCCAAAAAATAAAGTGCTGGGGTTTTTTAGTGGATATTTTTGGTACATTTTGCCTGTTTAATATAAAGCATATATTTGAGCACTGAAGGATACAGCTAGCATTTAAAAGAATATTCTGTAGGTCTAAATTTCTGTGTACTTCAGTTCCACCTCTGCCTCGAATACCTTCACACAGCTAGCTTTACAGAAATGCTCAAGTAGACCTGACAACTAGTGTGAGCATAAATAAGTACTGCTAGAGTCTGTATTGCCCTTTTGTTGGGCTCTGTTTAGGCCTTTGGATTAAAATTATTTTTCTGCAAACTTCAGTAAAATTATTTCACTGTCTATATTATAAGAATATGCACACAACTGAGGATGTAGTGAGCATCCTATTATAATATGTTCAGGATGCTCTTTCTATATTCTTGCAATATTCAAGGCAGGCACAGTACCTTGACATCACAGACAGAGCCAGATGCTAAACTTCTTTTCACTTACAGAAGGCCCCACATGGCAGTCTTCCAAGTTCTCCTCTCTCTGCCCTTCCTGATGACACCCCATGTGGAACCCCAGGGTCAGCCCTTCTTCCCATCACCTCTTCAAGGATCTATGGCACCACTTATGCCTTGTTGCTAAGATCTTCACCAACTCAATAATCAACAGGTTTTTCCCAATATTTTCTGTTCCTTTAATGTAATAAATTATTATGCCAGATAATTTGTAATGTAAGGAGGTTGGTGGGGTTTTTTGGATACTATTTTGTGAAAGATTCAAACTGAATTATCTCTCAAGGCGGCAAAAAGTAAAAACATCTCATTTTTTACAGCAAGGACACTTAGTAGAAAGTTTTTACCAAACTGTGAAAGGCTACTTTTTACCAAACTCTGAAAGACCAATTACCTCTGTTACATGACAAATGAGCATAGGAGCTTATGTTAGTTCATTTTACAAATCCTGATGCAGAAATGGCAGACAAAGACGAGTACTCCAATTCCACAGCACTCAGATTCACAGAGAATCACTGCCTTGCATTAGCAATTCACTTAAGCCCCCAGGGAAAGTCTCAGGCTAGGGCAAAAAAACCCAAACGTAGTGTGAGTAAGTATTTAACAGTTTCTCTTCGGCTCCTGTCTTACTACTTATTTTAAGAAAACTCTCTTTTCTGTCTTGAGACAAGAGAAACATGCATGGAAGAATAAGAGCCAACTGAACTCATATATATCATGCTATCCCTGAAGCCACACAGCAGACTGGCAACCAGAGCTCTCCTCTCCTACCTCCCCACTTTCAGAGGGGAAACTGGCAATAGAAAAGGAGCAATTGGGAGATACTCAGTGTTCTGCAATTAAAAAAAACCAAAAAACCAACCAACCAAGCAAAAAACCAAACCCCCCCCCCCCAAAAGCCCCACACCAATTGCCAGAACAGTCAAAACCTGAATAATTTAATATATCTTCTTAGGTAGTTTATGTATTTGCCAGGACAAATAAATATTGACAAAAAAATAAAAAGTCAAGGTATAGCAAAGATGAACAATCATCCATCTCTTACGTCCAGGCTAAGGAAAAAGTATATAGCTCTAACCACTTACTAATCATTTAAACCACTTAAGAAAACTTACTAAGTGAAATCATCCCAACTGTTATTGAAACACTACATACTCTCCAAATGGACAAAAAATTGCTCTTTTCAAGAGAGCTAGCTGTAGAAACTCAATGGTTGTATCAATTTCAAGTGTTAGCTACTGGCCTTGGACTAGCACAGACTAGTAACATGTGACTTAGGCTTCTAGATAGTTTAAACAGAGAAAGTTACTTCAGCTTCACTTTCTTTAAAAAGCTGCAAGCTATTTCTGATGTGCACAGTCTGCGCTCGTCAGATTCATGACAGAGACGCGCTTCTGCAATCCATACACCCACCCATTCATCCAGCCCACGCACTTCAGGAAACCTGCTCGTACAGAGAGATCACTGAACAACAGCAGAGTGGAAATTTCCTCTCCTTCGCTATTCAACCGGCAAAGTAGCTCGCAAGCTCCTATTTCCATCTGAATGGGTAACTCATGTCAGAGCTAGAGCCCTCTCTTGACAGACAGGAGACACTGGAACCGCAAAGAAAGAACACCCCATGCGTAGTCTGTTTAAGGCTCCTCCCCACTATTTCAACATTAGTATTCATTGAGATTGTGTCAAGGCCAAGGATGTATTGGCCTGTTCTTTTACTCCACGCTGAGATTCTTGTTGGTTTTGTAAGCACAACTATTGAGTATCCCAACTACGTCCAAGATGGGAGGAGATGCATTACTTTCTGAAGTCAGTAAATATGTCCCATGAGGCCTGAAGAAACATCCTCAGATTAAGCATTTATACAACTATTTAATATGAGAACACATACTCAGAAAATCCAAATATTTTTACTGGAAGCAAAAAGATTATGATAACATGCTTTCCAGCTCCGAGGAAAGCAATGGGAAGCCTACCTGAAAGGAGAAAAACAAACGCTCCTTCACAAGCTTTACTGGACAACTTTCATGTAAAAGCTTCGTTTTAAGAAAAACAAAAGGCTCAGAAGCCCTGCGCTGGAAGAGATTTAGCACAATGACACACAACTATAACTCTTTAGTGGACTATTTGGGACCGGTGCTCATAAACTTTCTGGGTTTTGAGGTGTTTATTGCTTTCCGTCTCTGATCCGCAGCTACCGCCTGGAAGTACAAAAGCAGTTCGTGCTCATTCAATATCGATGCCAGAGGGCAGGTAAGGAACGAATGGAGACGAACAGCTGCACTGATATGCACGCGAGCTGCCATCATCTGCAAGAGATAAGCGCGGGGCGGTAGCCGGCCCAAACCTCCACGGCGGAAGCCCGTCACAGGCGCACCACTGCGTCCCCTGTAGTCGTCGCCCACCCCCCACATCTCCCCCCCCCACTCCTCCCCCCTTCCCCCCCACCCCCCGCCCTCAGCGGAGCAGGCGGAGGAGGAGCCTGCCGCCCCGCTAACTGCATTTGCGTACTGAGGCGGGAGGGAGGGTGAGTCAGCTCGGGACGCGCTCCCAGAAACTCCTCTTCCTCCTCCGACCCCCACCTGCTCCGGGAGAAACCCCCGCCCCCTCACCCCCCGCTGTCACGGCCGGAGCTATTTTTAGACCGGCGGGCGGCGGTTGTAAGGGCTACGGGGGCGCGTGCGCCGCGGCCTCACGGGCCGCCTCACCTGCCCGCCGCGGCCCCCGTATCCCGCTCCGCGCCTCCTCAGCACCGCAGGGGGGCAGGGGGTGGCTCCCAACGCCCCCTCCCACTTTCCCTGCCCTCAGCCTCGTCCCCCGTCGCCCCTTGCCTTCGCCGGCGGCCCGAGACGGCTCGGCCGCCCGCCCCGCCGGAGCCCTTACCCCAACTCTTAGCGGTGCGCCCCAGGAACTCGCCGCTGTTTGGGTTGTAGATGAACTGCCGCCACTCGGTCATGGTCTGGCGGAAGGGCTTCTTCGCTTCCTTAGACATGGCGAGGGGAGAAGCCGCTGCGTCGCACACCCCCGCGGCGCAATCTTCCAGGCAGAGAAAGCCGCAGCGAACGCCCGCTCCCAACCGCTAAGTAACTGCTGCCGCCGCGGCGCCCGGCGGGAGAGAGGGTGGGGGCCCCGTCAGGCAGCGATCGCCCCGCCCATCTCGCTCCGGGCGGGGCTCACCGTGGCATCAGTCCCACCTCGCCAGCCAATCGCCGCCCGCCGCGCGCCTGCCCCCTGGCGGCCAGCGGCTGCGCTGGCACGCGGCCCAGCCTCGCGCCCTCTCCGGTTCGGCGCGTACCCGCCCGTCCAGCTCCCCGCGGCGGGGGGGCCCGGAGGGGCACACGAGGGGGCTGTGGCGCCCCGGCGGCCTTTCGCAGGTACTTGGGACCGTATCAGACCGCCCAGACACCGCCGTCTATGGAGGCAGAGGCGCAGCGGCGGAGATATCGCCCTACATGGCACCTGCGCCGCCCCCCACACCTCACCCGGCCACCGGACGGCTCCGCCCGGGGCCCTGGCTCGCCTCAGCCGCCTGCTTGTCGTGGGGTGAGCCTGGAGGCACCCCTAACGTGACCGAACGGCCCAGCTCCCATTAGTGAGTAGCACCGTGGTGTTTCACAGCACTGAACGGAGACCTTAGGGTAGGGTAGTGCCAGTGGAAGATGAGAGATGGGGTCTCCGCATCAGAAGACAGAACTGTTAACAAGCGAGATTCCGATCTTGGAACTGCTTTTAATTGTGCCACCATCCTGAAACCCTCGGTAAAAGAACACATGTGTAAAAATGCTGTAAGAAGGGATATTGATAATACAACTTATGTGAGCATGAGACCTCGACAACCCATTTCCTATCACACTCTTAAAGGCAAAAATAAGACTAGAACAAAAAGTAATTCTCCATCTCTGAGCTGACAGCAAAGGAAGAGGCTCTGTTTACCACCCCCTCAAATTCCCTTTTTTCTCATTACTAAACAGAGCAGTGCCAACCACTGCACACCACCAGCCCCATCACTCCGTCTTGTGGGTCAGATATAACATACCCTTCCTAATCTGCTGATGAAGTAAATGCTGGACCATTCCTTAGAGGGTTTGCAAAACTCAAGTGTAACAGGAGAGCTACTGCATCAAAGCAATTCTTAAAATAGTCACTCAATAACACAACCATCAAACCTGAGTGAAAAAGCTATTACAGAATACATCTTAAAAATGTAAGAGCAACAATATAAGATGGCTCAAACAAGAGGAATCAGGTACTTATCAGTCTGGAGAGTTTGACTCTATGACAGTTGTAGTATTATTCATGCCAGAAAGCAGTAAATGTGAAGCATAAAATAGAATAAAACTATTTACCTCCTGAGTGTCTGATTCAATAGTCTATGTTCTTATATTACATGTTCTAAATCACTACCCTAAAATAACATCAGAAAGTATCACACCCTACTTTTTCTTTGTCATACTTATCATCTAATACATTCTATTTCAGGCCCAAAATAATAATTTTTTTTTTCCCTCTAAATGTCACCAAGTAAAAGACTGAATGTCATTCAATTCTAACAACTGCTTTGCCAAATTATTTTTCCTACTTTATCCAAACAGGTATCCTACACTCTTAAAGAATAAAATGCCAGCAAAATGTACCCATAGCACCTTTTTGGATGTGGCACCAGATTGATTTAATAACGTAAAATTTTACTAGACACAAAGTCTGAGGAGGTCTGATTGACTCTAAGGAACAACCATGTGTTACATTATGCAATGAAATTTCAACATTTAGATATATTCATATTTTAAAGCAACATTACAGAAAATGTAAGCCCAAGTATTAGAGGAACTAGTATTACACAGCAACCACTCAAACTCTTCAGTATGCTTATGAGAAAACACAGGAATCTTTCCATGCTCTGCTCCATTGAGTTCAGAAGCTCAGTTTGACTGCAACAACGATTATACTTATTTTCAAAAATCATCAGTCTCATGCACCACAGCCTCAGCTGGATGGAGGGGTATATCCTCATCCCCAGTTCCCCAAATGCAAAAGGGTAAATATGGGAACTTTTAATGACTAAATGTAATTGCACTTGATTTTAAACTTTGATTTTTCCAAGCTATTGATTTAGTGCCACAAGACATTTTGATTCACAACACCTGATATATATAGAAAATACTGGACTAAAAGCTGGCTCACTGACATTTCAAAATGTAACGGTCAGTAGTAAGAAATCACTGCACTGATGTGCTTCTAGCAGCATCCTTCAAGATGCTGATTCCTAAGCTGAAGGTATTGTGTGTTAGTAATCTACGTGGCTGTATGAAGTCTTTGGTGATAATCTCTGGAAAGGTTAGAAAAGTCAGTGTGTTCATTTGTTCAGCAAAGCACCGGCAATGCTGTGGCAAAAAGTACTAGTGCTATCTAGTGTGCACAAAAACTTGTCTTATAGAAAAAAGATCTCTGTGCACATATTGGTGAAGAAATGCTACTAAATAAACTCACTTCTGATATTTGTACTAGTAGAGAAATAGAAATACTGTAATTCAAAGAGTACTGGAAAATTACCCAGGTAGCATAAAACAAACTAAGTTGCAATACAAAGCTTCCACATCTCAACTTATTCCACTTCTGGAAGAAAATCCCTGACAAGAGACTTGATTACTTTGAACAGATACTGAAATATAAAGAAGAGCTCTTGATAGCAGGAGCTTTTCAACCTCACTGACAACAGCAACAGTATCCATGTGCTGGAATCTGTAGCTAAATAAACCTAATGTTGACATTTCCTGACCAGGAGGGCAATTAAATATTTAAATAGCTTGAATCAGGAAAGATTGTGGGTACACCTTTGCTTGAGTTTTAAACGTGAGATTAGATATATTTTACAAAGACAGGTTTTTAATTTTGCTGTGGAAGAAATCCAATTGTGTGGGAACAGGCACCCAGACTTTGCTTACTGTCAAATAATATTGCAATGTTTTAGGCCAGAGGCAGCATTCTCTTATTGCAGACTCCATCCAGAAAGCCAGAGCAATTGTCTCTTCCGTCCACAGGGAATTTGCCCACGCTTGTTCAGATGGTTATTGAAATCTTTGGTAGGGTTCCATAGAGAGACATGAATGAGTGACGTTTGGTGGTTCTATATACCAATGCCTGATGATTGTCAGGTTTGGGTTTATCACCTCACAGACCACTCAGCAGTAGGAACAGTCCTTAGTTTACAAATTCCTCTATCTCTGGAAAGGCAGTTTTACCTGTGGAAGGTGTTTTCAAAAGCACAACTGGAAGAAAACCACCTCAACTCACTAACAAAAAAATTATGTATGATGATGATAAAAATGTAAGCCATGTAACAGAGAAGAAATTCAGACTTAAAAAATATGAAATAAAATTATTACAGATACCAGCTAAGTTCTTTAAAAAAAAAAAAAAAGAATTGTCATGTACAATTTTGGGAAGAAAAAAAATATGATAGGAAGAAAATATGACAGTTTTTAGTACAGAGACTCTGCAAAGGGCAGTTATTTAGCACAAGCTACGTTTCTTTGTGTTGCTAAACAGGACTTCACTTTGGCCCATTGGAGGGTGCCTGATAACTAGAAAGCCACCCCCTTCTTTTCTGGTTTGAGTCTAGGGTAGACCACAGCATGACAGAATTTTGGCAACACTTGGATGGCTCCCTGGGGCTGCTGTAACTTCCACAGGGATCTGCCCAGTCTAGTTTCAAAGCAGCTTTTGAATTGCAAGAGATGTACGAGTAAGTTAGACCCAAATGTGCTTCTTTATCCACAGCTAAGTTTTAAACTGGAACTAGAAGATAAATTGTAAACTCAGGAAGGATCAACTTCAAAAATATTATGACTGAGAAACACTTTCTGCTTCATTGTACAAAATACCAAGTAACATAAGACACACATTTTCATTAGGGAAAAAAAATACAAAAGACTTCCCACTAAAAATGAACAAGAAAATGTCTGTCATTGTGAGTGTAGAAAGAGTACAGAAACAGTTCTTGTGTTTGGTAGTTTGCCAGTGAATCAGAAAGAGCTAGTAAAAATGCATTCATTGTGCAGAGCCCCCTCACTCTTGAAAAAAACTCCTTTATTCACAGAGGCAAGATTCTGCTCTCACATATAGCACGACAGCTCTTGTTAAATCTATGCGAGTTCACTTGCATTACACAGTGGAGACGTTTCCTAGATATTCAGCATATTGTTTACTGTAGGAAAAAGAACTTCCATAATTGAAAATTATTTCACTGCTTATTTTTAATATGAAAGGCTCAAAAGCAAGTAAAGCTCTACTTGTAAGAATTGTACTTCATTACTAGTTTTATAACATGCAGTCATAGTTCAGTTTCAGATTTTTTTCATGGACAAGTAAAACAGCTTTTTAACTAAATCTGGTTTGAGAAGAGTTTATAAAAATAAGATATCTGTCATAATTGCTGAGGATACTGAGTGGGAGACCACAGGCACTGTTACTGACAAGCTCTGCACAGGAGACCAGTGAAGTACAAATCTTTTCCAACCTGAATGTGTCAATGATTTTACCCCATGATGATCTGATTTAGAGAGCTGCACTCTAAGCAAAACAAATCAGGCAAGCTGAGTTCCATGACTCGGCTCACAAGGGAAACCTGGGCAGACAGTAGAAGGAATGGGACTACCCCTTTCAGTAGCAGCTCACAATTAGACTGGCAGAATCACATCCTGAGTTCAGCGGGGGACCCAGGCAGGAAGCCAAGGACAAAGTCAGCACTGGCTTAGCCAGGAGACTGAGGCTGAAACGAAGAGACTATAAAGACAGAAAACTGTTGAAATATTGATGTTGGAGGGAATGAAAGGCCTGGAAAAGTGAGGTAGGGTTTGGAAGGAAGGACAGAGTAGAAAGCAATTGCAGGCATCTGTCTCTCCTTGCTGGAGCATTATGTCCTGCCCCTAAAGCTACATTAGAAAAAGCTAATTTTCACTATTTTTTTACCATCAAATTTTGTGAAGCCAATTACAAGCTTGTGTATGTTTCATTATCTTTTGTTATCACAGAATATGGCAATTTATTCTTGTCATCAATAATCTATGCATGCAAAAGGCAGAAGTTTTTTGCAGTTACCTATGATATTGATAGAAGTGGTGATACCATACCAACATGATGGTCTTACGGTAGCACTGATGGATCTCCAGGTTGATAAAAAATGGGAAAGACATTTTAAAAAAATTACAGAGGAACTGTGAACACCTGTAAATCAGAAAAGTCCTAGAATCACAGTGCCTATAAGTTGGTTAATAAACTACTGACAACAAGCAAGGAAGACTCATTATACAGCAAAACTTTCGCCCTAAAAGTGCTACCTACAAAACCAAATAGCTTTGAAAGACATTTAATTTTTCCTGTTCTTTATCTGGTATGTCTTTTTAGACACATCAAAGTGTTAATTTATTGTTTTCATTCAGTTTTTGTTCTGCATCTACATTTCCCTACTGATGTAAATTTAGTCTATACAATGCTGGCAATTTGTGCAGATGACTATGAAATACAGAAACTTGCCCCTCTAATTTACTTAAATGCTACTGAGAAGTTGTTCTGCAATGGGAACTGGTATTTTCAGTTTTCCCAGTCCAATTTTCTTCTCCCAGTAAGTCACTGATTCCCTCAGTGATCTTGTACAAATAATTAGATCTAATTACACCCATACCAAGCCAGCTGGATAACTAAGTAAAAAGCAGCTCTTTGCTGAAAACCAAATGCTATGCCTAAACTGTGCCTTCTCAAGTAAACAAACACTGGTGAGACTAACCCATTCTCCCTTGGGACCATTGTGAGGGACTCAAGCATTCCAAATGCATTTCAAAACGTAGAAGATGGGTTCAAGTTTGGTCTTAAAAGGCATTTTTGCTAATCTAGGAATTAACATGCTGGTTTTGCATAGAATTGCATAGAATCTTAAATATTTAGAAGCATATTATCATAGTGTTTATAAAGGATTCACCATTTTTTGAAACATATTAATTTACTTATTCACTTAAAACAGAACAGATCTCAACTGTTATGTTTTTAAGACACTGGTGGCTTACTTAATGAATGCTTGTGACTCATAAGGCCTATTATTAGTCCTTCCGAGCATACATTAGCTAAAAAAAAAATTACAGCAAGCTAGATATTATGTACTATTTAGCAGAAAGTTCATGGCAATGAAGAAACCATTTCCATGTAGTTCACCTTTAACTGTTAAAAAATATACTGTAGTCTACTTGCTTTGAGTATGTTTCATTTTACTTTCTAATCCATATAGGGTATGTTACATACATACACCTTAGTGATGGTGGCATCAACTGAAGTTATAAAAATATTATATAAAATTATATAAAAGTTATAAAAATATTTAACCTGCTGGTTACAGGAGCAATTCTTGACTAGTATAGATATAAATATATATATAGATTTATATATGAGGTTTTTCCTAACTCTGTAAATATTTCTGCCACCCACGAGAGCTAGATTTGTTAAAATACTTGCCACCTTCATCTCTCATTAACCATCAATGATACTGAAGATGCTCAGCAATTTTTTGGTTTTTCAGTCCTGGATCCATCTCTTCTTGGTAGAGTAACTTTTAGGGAGTATCCCTACAGTAAGTACAATTACAGAATCTAGTCACAATCACAAGGCTTACAAATTGAGATGTCAACTTTCTATGTTATGCAGTCAGTCCATGTATTTATATGATTCAGAAAGAGGAAGCTGGAAAAAAAAATCCTGAAAATGGAAAATGACAGCATTATTTTTTCTAGTCTGAATGTGTGGGAGTTCTATCGTTGCTCTATTTTTGGTCTGACTTTTTTACAGCATTTTTGTAAGATAAAAAATACAGCAAATTATTGAATAATTTTAAATTTATAAATTCTTTGGAACTCGTTTTTGTTGACTTTCAACTATCTGTAGTTTTGAAAGTATATTAGATACTCTTTGTAGTCCTTAATATGGTTTTATGAACAAATACTACATAAAAAAATATAAAAGAGGATCAGACTTACATAGGATCTATATGCCCATTTCTCTTGATTCTGTGGCCTCCTGCATGTTTCATTCACAGCTAATGCTACTGGATTTTCCTGGAAAGGCCACCAATAAAGGCTTTAAATATTCTTTAACTTGTATTTTCTAATTTCTCTCACATTTGAACAAGCACATACAACTGGTCTCCCTTTCCACCGCACTCTAATGATAATACAATCTAACAGTGTTCAGTCTAACTCCTACTATCAGATGCAATCCTTTGAAAGCAAATCATACTTAAACCAGTACATTTAACTGATACTTTAAGGGCAACAGTGGTTACTACCATCAGACAATAAAATGCGAATTTTTAAATACAAAGTGGCTCAGGGAATTTTTTCCCATTCAGGAGCTCCCATAATAAATAAAACTGCTGTGTCTTCTCCCCTGTTCCAGGGGAAATACTACCAGTACAGGAATGGGATATGTCCCATATAGGAATTGAAGTATTTAAGTGGGAAGAGGAGGCTTTAATCCACCAAAAACGTGAAAGAAAACCCTGTCAAACTGTGGTCTGTTATACTCAGAGAGTCTGTAAAAAATAAAATCTGAAACTACAAAAAACCCTGAGTATTAAAAAATAGACCAAAATGTTCTACATCCTTTTTGCAGTTTTCTGCTGCTGTAATTGTAATGGGTACTTTGTTGTTATAATACCATCAATCTTCATTTTTTATTTATTTGCTAAATTGTTTGCCAAGAGAAGAAACATCATTTATAATAAAAGCCTATCTGCATAGATTTGTGAAGGCATAAATGCACATTCTAAAATTCAGTCCAAAGACATAATGGATACATCTGAGATCTATTTGTTAATAGATGTGGGGGGCACAGAAATGGTTATTATATGACATGAATAAAAGAAAGTACTTATAGTCATCCTAAGGAGCAAATCTGGTTGTGATTTCTGGCAGAAATCACCATGCAGCTTCCCTGTGTGGATGATGATTTATGGGGCTGAAGGAACTGCACTTCGTATGTGCTATGAAGACGAGTGCTGCGTTCTGAGCATTTAAGCACATCCCCAGCACAGGTGGTCACTGCACTGAACACACCTAAGTTGTTGTAAAAGCTGCTGTCCTTGAGCTCCCTGGCAAGTTGGACTACTGAAACTTGGCCCATAGAAAAAAGGCTATTAACAAGGTTCTTAAAGGTTACTAACCGATACTTAACAGGATTGACTGCTGTTCCCTTTAGCAGAAAAATACAGTGTGTAACTTCAGCAGAAAAATACAGAGTTAATCTCATTTAAAACCCCGAGGTCACAGAAGAGGAAACAGTTGCATAGGTTATTTCAGAGGACAGCAGACAATTAATTCATATCCTTAACACAATGTATGCTTTACAGCAGATCTCTCAAATCCATTATATATTGCCCAAAGCAGTGTTCAAATAAATATTCCACCAGAAAATACTAAAAATTTGCTTTAATTTTGTCCATGAAATACAATTATACTTGTTCCCTCTCCTTTTGTAATTGTCAAGTGCATAAGGTCTCAACCAGAGCAGAATTTTTTGTCTTCTAAATATCTGTTCTGTGTTTTAAAACTTTCTTAGAAAAAGGCTTCATTTCAAATTTTTATATTAAATTAGGACTCTTCACTTAAGAGTTAAGAATTCAAATTACCAAGATACAAACCCAGCTCATCCTCTCTACATACACTGATCTACATATACATACCCTTAATTAAACTGGGAGTCAAATAAGAAACAGTATTTAGATAGGAGGAAGAGTTGTTTATGCAGCAAAAGGAACAGTCAGCAATTATTGTTAAGCAGTATTCTTAAACACAGACCTAAGAAATTATGGATTTAGGGGAAGCCAGTGGGGCTTTGAGTTTTGCCACTTATGCTATTTCTGTAGTAGAAAGACACAAAACATCATTTGCAATGCTCAGCTGCCAACTTTGAAAGAGCTTGTATCTTTGTGCAAAAATCATAACTCAATTTGCTTTTCCTGCATTGCACTTATTTACATAGCTGTGAATATTCTATTTTTATAATTGTCTTCCCATTTAAATTACATTTGGGGCAGATTTCTTACCCTGTAACTAACATGTAGGTGGAGAAAGAGCATGGAAGAGTTAGTGAAGGGACCAAGATTGTATTTATTTTAGTAATTTGCTTCTAGCTTATGCGTAGATTCTACACGTATATATGATCTAAATGTTACAGAGAGCAGAGAGACTGCCTTTTCCCTTATTCTGGTGGCAGCAGCCTTCTGAGCAGAGCAAAACTCTCTGCAGAAGCACTGACCTTTTTGGTGAAGCAGCTCTGGAGCAGAGGGTGGGGAGGGCAGGCAGAAGCACAGCAGGCAAGGAATAGGCAGCAGGAAAGCTGAAATGAACAAAAGGGTTTGCTTACAGCAGGGAAAAGGCTCATTTAAAAATCTAAACCCAGGAGATAAATTCCCTACAAAGGATGTCCTGAAGGGTCAAATATGTTCTCTATTGTTAATCATACAGAAAGTTTCTCTTTTAAATGTCAGAATTGTAAACTCTGGAAAAAATTAGACTATTGTATTTTCTTACTTGGCTTCTGTTATACTAACAAATATAAAATCCCCTTCTGACATACATAGTCTGCTGCTTCCTAGACATATGATTTCAACTTCTTTTGGATCAAATCATACATGATAAATAAGTTTTGAGAGACAATTATTTGTCTAAGATTCTTATTAATGAAAAAATTCCTTCTTTCATATTACTTACTTCTCTGGGTTTGCATGCAGTTTGGGTCAAGTAGCGCTGGGTTCAGTGCACCTCTTTTTTTGCTTTTAAACAACCTAGAATAAAACCTTTTGTCATCTGGAAATACGAAGTATTCCTTCACTCATGGCTGTTGCTCAAGTAAGAAAAACAGCATGTTTTTTTAAAAGGGAATGTGTAATACTAAAGACATTTCCTACTGTTACAGTAGGAAATTTAACTGTACAGTTAAATTTTTTTTTCCTAAAAACACTGCTGCCTGAACTTGAAGTAGTAAAATAGCCTTAAAAAATCCTGAGGGTATCACTTACAATTACACAGATAAGCATCTGTTACCACAGAGACTCTTGTAATAATAAAATTTTTAATTGAATTCTACTGTGTCTCCCTTCCCGTTGCTTTGCTTCTTCAATGAAATAAAAACCCTCTAAGTTGACAAAAACATTAATATCTTAACTGGAAACAGAAAACTACACAAAGGGCTAAATCTTTAAATCATACTTTGAGCAACTGAGAATCTGGCAGGTAAGGCATCCATCTGCAGAATACACAAAACATCATTGTCATTAGTTTTGTATGCACAGTTAACTTAGATGGCATAGTTTCAACTTCCTGGTTGTAGGCTATGTAACTCGTTTTCACTTACTATTCGAAAAGAAACTGATTTATTTAAAACAGTCTAAATACTTTCATATCATCTGGGTGACCCAAAGATATATGTCAAAGTTTGAAAGATTTCTTTATTCACTTATTTATCAGTTCTGTTGGCAGAAGCATTAATTGCTATCTATATAAAGGAAAAAACAAATTAGGAGAGAATTTCACTTAGCTTACTATAAATTAGAAGGTATTTGCAAGGGAAAAAAAAAAAGACTCAAAAAGCATTTCCTCTCTTGCTATTGTGAAGAAAAAAAAATCATTGTTCATTTAAAATAATAGCTTTTACAGAATGAGACTGTATTTTCCTTACCGGAAGATTGCAAGAACAAAACACAATTAATGCATTTGCTGCCATTCCTGATTAAAGTGAAGATTTAAACCCCTGTATATCCTGTCTTGAACTGATTTTAAAAGGTTTATTTTACAGATAATGTCAAGATGATGGTAATTGCAGAGCAACAGAGTACAGTCTGGAGCAGCGGCTGTTCCGTGCACCTCACAATAACATATTACCCCTGTGTCCATCCAGACACAACTGGAAGATGTTTCCTAATACAGCTCACTGATTACAACTTCTCCCCTCAAAAGTAATGATTTCCATTACTGTTCCAATTTATAATTCTCAAATGAAAAACCTTCCCAGTATTTTAGTTCTAATATAAGGACTCAGATGCCTGTAGCTGATTAATCCCTCTATTAATTAGCCGTGCACAAATACAACTGGGACAACAGGCTGAAGGCATGCACAGGATTTATGCTCTATTGTGACACAGATCAAAATTTCATCTCAAATGTCTGCTCTTAGGTTTATTAGCATAATAAAGCTAAAAACCTTAAATGGTAGCCATAGCCAGCCTTTGAGTTCAGACTTTACCAAACATCATCATCTTCTCCTCCTCAAGGAAAAAAAAAGAGGCAAAATATCTAACAACTTGTGTTCCACACCTGCTTAGAGACTGCTCTGAAATCACTTTGGTAAAAAACTAAGAATACAGTGTAAACTGTATCATAGCTAACTCACCTCTTTTGAGGGAGACCAAGTATCAGAACTGTTGCATTCAGTTCACCTCAAGGAGTTCAATTTCTTAAATTTGGTAAACCTCTGCATTTTTGTAAAAGAACAGAATATATGGAATCTTGAAAATCAGGGTCCTATTTTTATCCAACAGCAAAAGCAGTTAAATAATTTTTGTGCAGCAGGAGATTAACATTTGCAAAATGAACAACTTTCATGAACTTAGTGAGAAAAAAACCCCCAGCTTTGGTTCAAAACTATTCAAGGACACCCCACACATAAAAAATGTTTGCGCATTCTGGTCCATACTTAATTTGAATGTGAATCAGTCTCTTGGTTAACTAGAGGACACTCTTACAGTGATGCCATACTGCAGTGTTTCCCCCAGTGCTGTTACTTCCACAGATGAAAAGGAGCTGTTTAAGGCGAGGAAACTGTTGGCAGCAAAATAAATGAGCTTGCTAAGAAATCAAGAGGTTTCAATCTCTTGGCAAGAAATCAGGTTTCCTTCCTTTGTTTAAAACACTTGATCTACCATTCTCTGTACATGGCATACAGAAAATTCAGAAGACATTATTCATTTCTTGATTTCTTTCCCTGCCTGGAACCACTGTAATATAAGAGCCTTTTGAAGGACCAAATATAGGAGTACATATTCAGTTTTAGTTCTCATGGGTGGTATAATCTGGATTAGTATTATGAATTAATGAATTAGAGGACTTTTGATCCAGGATCTGTCACCACATTTTCAGTCACATCAAAAAGAATGCAATATTTTGATTCAGTATCCACACAGAAAGTTGGAGCGCGAAGAAAGAATGTGTTCACCAGAGAGATGCAGAAATGAAAAAAATGGAACCAATTCAGGAGATCCAGTTTATGCATATTTGTCTATTGCTTATTTTAACAGAGAAGAATTATCACCATAGGGTGTCTTATACCATGAGAAACTACTGATTTTTGGGTTCTGTCAGACAATGTTACATTAGCAGATTATTTTATGCAGCATATGAAATATTCTTACTATTTAGTAAGAAGCACATTCTTCAGTATAGTATGAAAACATGCATGCAGTCGTGCAGTACAGCTATAGAAAACAGCTGCCCACATTTCTGAACAGCTGCCCATTTTTTTCTGAAAAAAGTTATGAGAATATTGCTGCTTTTACTATTTATTAAATGAGATCTGAGTTTCAATAGCTGCATAAATATCAAATAATTACACAACCTTTTCTCAGCCCCTCAGAGCATCTATACTTTTCAGTGCAATACCTTAAACTTTATTTTTTTTTTTTAATGCAGTGTGCTCTGACAGCTCATTAGCTCTATGCTATGTTCCAGATTTCAGCATTATCATTTCTCACTTCCAGTATGTAGCGTGGGAAACCCGAAGTTTACATACTTGTACAGGGCTGGCAGCACAGCTTAGTTGTTTTAAATATTTTTCACTTTAGGCAGCAACATACTTAAATTGGTCTCCTCAAAGCTTACTTAATATTAACAATACATTTCAGTATATGTTGGTTTCATATTTTTTATCCTTTTCAACTGTTAACTGCTGATCTCTCATTACATTTTCAAGGTAGCTCTGGTTTTACCAGCTCTATCATGGTTTTCTGGTCAAAAATAGTCTTTTACGTGTTCACAGAAATTCATTAAGATATAACGTCCTAACAGGGTATGGTACAGAATTCAGTCTAGAGGAAGAGAGGAAACTCTTACTTTGAAGAGAACAACAAGAAAAGCTTCCGGTATTTATCAAAATAATTGTCTTTGCCTAATGACTGTTTTTAAACCAGCTTCATAGTTCTTGAATAATTAGGATAGAATAAAACAGATTTACAAACCAGATAACGTTTTTGAGATTATTATTCTGCCAATTGTCCTTCTGTATGAGTTCACCAGAGACTTTCCTCCTGTTGTTCATGATATCCTGTTGGTATTATGTTTTGGGAATAGATGCAAAATTCTTCTTGGACTGTTTGTGAATCAGGCATCAGTCTCCAATTTACTACAGAGAGACAGGCTACATTGGTAATTGGCACTAGCCAATTGGTCATGATGGTCATGATGTTGTTATTGCTGATAACGATAAAAATTTTCAATGCTTCTTACAGTGCTTCATACAATGAAGTAGAAATCTGAATTCTTTGGGGGCCTTCCCTACTTTGTATTGTTGCAGATATTATTTCACCAGGTCCTCTCTGATCACTCCTTTCTATCAAGAAGCAGCTCTACTGTCATTTGAGCCAGAGAAGCAGTTCCCAACTGTATGACAGAACTGATTTGATGCATCTTGCAACATTACTGCTTTTCTCCATTTTCATATTAATAAAACCACATCTGACTAACATGCTAATGATGTCAGAACCAAGCATCAACCCTCAGAAACAACCACTACGTTCATATGCTCTGCTCTACATCCTCCTGAGAAGTCCAGACTATCAGAGCATCTCTTTGTAGTTCCATCAATGTCTTCCCACAGACTGACAAGTAACTGGGCACTGCAGGCTAGCAATGCAGTTAACATAAATCTTGCAGTGATGTTCAAAAGGTGTTCCATCAGAATAGCATGTAGGAATACACTGCAGGAATGCCTGCAGATAGCTCTGTTTAACAACAAATCTGTTCTTACTTGCACTAGACTTTTTATCCCAGCGATTCAGAAGTCACAAGACATGTCTAGCACCTCCCATGTCATGCTTGCATGAAGTCTTGCAAAGAAAACATAACTGAACATTCCTGTACAATAGCTGGTTTTTTTTAACAGTTATTCCACAATTGTTAGCTGACCTACACGTTATGACAACTGATAGATCCATAGTCATCCCTTTGGTATTCTTTATAAAAACATTAATCACAGAAACATTCAATGTGAGGAACTCCCATCATAAGGACATGTATACAGCATGTCATTCAGCCTGGCTGTATCCTTCCACTCTGTGAAATGTAACTGTCAGAACAACGTGAATGAATCGTATAGGCCAACATGCAGCTTTGGTAAAGAATAACACTGACAAAACACATGTCAAAATTAATTAGTTGTGTTTAGTTTCAAGTAATGCTTGTGTGCAGAAGAAAAATTAAAATTTTCTTTCTTCATAAGTCATTCTACCAAACATTGCAATAGCACAATGTTGGTGTACATTAATCAGAAAACAAACCACCTGGAAGAAATTGGCCTACTGACAAAGCTCAGACATTGAACAGCATGGATAAAGAGCACAAACAGGATAAAATAACGACTAAAACAGATTGTGCTTGCACTTGGCCAACAGGAAAGGGAGGAATTAGCCACTGCAGCTGTCCCAAGGTGGTCAGAGGAAAAGGAAAAGAACTAACATACCCAGAAGCCCTTTCAGAGACTCACTGGTTTCTTCCCATGTTTCTGTGCCCAATGCCTTTCATCACTTGGAGCAATGCTTGACTGAAATGGTGTTGACAGCTATTCTTTATGGCACCTTTTGTCTGCCCAAGCTACAGAGTAAACATTAAGTTTCCTTGAAAGTTAAAAGTGGCTTTCAGATTTGTGCCAGCCTTCTGAATGTAGAAGGTACAGATGTGGGATAAATTTAAGAACATACCATGTCATATAAAGGAAGTGAACTCAAGAGAACAGTATGAATGGTGCTACTTACAGATATCCCTAGTCGGGTTTTCCCAGGTACTTTCACTGTAAGAGACACAGTGACACAGCTTTTATTCTTGTTCTTCCCCTTTTCCAAGCAAAAAGTGCCTAAAAGATTTTCACCCCCCTATGAATGCTAAGCATTTATTCACACGTTCGCAAATGTGGAGGGATAACTGGTAAGAATTCTGTATTAGCTCTGCTCAGGTTCAGACAGTTATATAAAGGAAAGTCAAGAGAAATACCAATCAGTGACTTCCTAATAAACATTAATCTTTTGGTCTATTTTTAAAATGTAATACTAGATTTAGAGTTACTTACAATGTCTAATTATATGAAGTCTATGCTTAATTGAATTTGGTTTTAGTTTCTGCCCCTGCATTACTTAATAATGAAGCTCCTTGAGGCTATCATAATGCAGTGTTTCAAATGTACTCCCTAAGCCACAATGATAATAGGTGACCTTTACCCATAATGTTACAAGTGATAAGTCTCACACTATAAAAAGCCAGTAATTCCTGCCATTCATAGGTTTAAAAACTGATGGGTTAGTCACTTGAGAAAAAAGTATACTTTGCTTTTAGGAAAATCTCCAGAACTGGTAGGATTTTCAGTACTTATGTGGTGCTATGAGCTAAAGTTGCTAATACCTTAATTCTTAATTTAAATCCTACTATAAAGAAAAAACACTGCATAATTACCACAGTTTTTTTTTCTACAGTTCATTGCTGCATATATAAAGGAATTCAATTCTTTTGGTACTAAAACATTAATTATAAAAAGGTAGAAATAATGATCATAGTGTAAAAGAAGCAATCTATACTTTTTAAGATAAATGACAAGCGTATTTGGATCAGAAGAATGTTATATATAATTAAAAGCTGTGAAAGCAATAGTAGTTTAAATACAGTATCATAAGCATTTTATTTCTTAAAAAATGCTGATATTAGAAGTATATAAAACCCTCTACCTATACTGCACAGTCACAGTCATCTTCTCTGACTAGAGATCTCCATTCCATTTTGCTTTCTGTATTGACATCTGTCTATGACTGAACAAATAACTATCTTAAGTACTGTGTTTGCTAAGAGGCTCTTAAAATAAAGCTGCTTTCCCTGACTCATGCTACTGGATAGCTGGAAACTGCATGCAGGTTCCAATAACTAAATCTATTAATGGAATAGAAAAGTTAAGTAGTTGCTGCAACAAAAGGTGTTTATAGACCAAGAGAGCCTCTGCCATGATACAATTGAAGGTGCCCAGCTAGAGCCTTATTGCTACTGATAAATAATCCCTGTGAACAACTACTTCACTGGTTTCCTACAAAACCTCATTTTGCCTCTTTGTGCTCCCAGTGAAACTGGAGGGGTAACAATAAGGATAACAGGGATGGTATCAAAGAAAATTTGTACATGATGTACAACAGAAAGCTTTTACTTTTATACCCACCCTCTCAGTGGCAGTAGCCTTTTCTTGGTGCTGTCCAGGATACTTTAAATAATGTTCTTATAAAAACATATTTTAAACCTTCATTTCAGCATTCTTCAGCTGAAATCACCAAGGACTTATCAAGCAGTACTAAGTAAAACAGAAAAGGAATGACAGGACTGTTAGTACAACCACCACAGAGTGGCCAGGGCACATGCTGACCTTTCACAGACAGCATTTAATGCAACAGAGTTCACAACTCAAGTTTTTTTAGGTTAGATTAACACTCGAATACCTGAAAATGCATGTGCCTGAAAAAGAAGCACAATGACAAGTGACGCACAATGAAGCCGGAAAAAGGAAAAAGAAAGACAGCTAGAAGAAAAAGTTAGTAGCTTCATATTATATCATTTTCTTTTGCCACAAAAACTTAAGTACTTAAGTAACCACAAGGTTATTTTTCTCCCACAACTTCATCCCTCATTTGCTATCACAAACATCCAAGGACTTGGCTAATGTTTTTTATTTGGGCCCTGATCTTGCACACTTGCACATACACTTTAGTTTACTCACATGAGTAGCATCATTGGCTGGAAGAAGACAATTCATCAAGTGCGTAAATCTTTTAGGATTGCTGGCTTTGTTTTGTTAAGGTGAAGCATGATCCTAAAATAACTTTGTTCCTGAAAGTTTACACTGGCAAGAAGAAGAAAAGAACCAATCATTCCACAGATTCCTTGAAAGAAACTGAAATATATTTTTAAAAGATTCACTGAAAATTCTAAAAGTAATATAAAAATAAACTTTACTCTGCATGGTTTCTTCATAGTGTGAACAGAAGTTGCACATATTCTGAAATAGAGAATATTTGAAAATTAAAATCAGTAATTTCAAGCTAACATTTTTCTCTGTGATACAGTATGCCAAACAGTGCATTACCAGAGTACTTACGTGCTTTTTTGAATACTTAATGGAATACTTAATATTACAGCATCACACTGATATAAATTCTACTAGGGTTAATTGACACTATAACACTTCTAAAACTACATAAACCTCATGTTGTGCACATATGATTCCCTGAATTCACACATCTCAGTATTGAGATACATTTTGAAAAATGCAGACTTGCTTCACCCGGTATCATAGGGGTTATATGATTCTAGCATGACATTAAATTTTGGTTCTGTTTATACTTAACCTCTTTCCATATGGGAACATGTAAATAGTCATGCACTAGAAAACCTATAGATATTTCAGAGTACTGCTTTATGGCTCTAGAGTGTTTGTGAACTGGCATTTCTATGGATTTGAGGGGTACCAATTCAGGACAGAAGTCTGATGCCACTAGCACTAATAGGTCTCTCCCAGATGTAATATGGCAGGGGTTGTTGATGTTTGTGTTTGTTGTTAGTTTTTTTTAAATGTGTATATAAAAGTTTTCAGTCTGGGTTTAGCCTAATAACCCTCTGTGAGGTTCTTCTACAGTTGGAAGCAATAAGAAATCAAATCACAATTTCAGCAGTAGAAGCACTCTCCTAAATCCATAGCAAATGACATTACTCTTTCTTCTCAAACTAGTCTGCTTTTCAAAATCCTTCAGGATCATTCTTGCTAATTAAGAGTCAGAATTTAGCTTATATTGTTTTAACTATTTGACAGAAAGTCTCCCTTCCACAGGCAAACAAATTATATGTTATTATATATATATATAAAATATTATATTAATTCATAAACAGAATTACCAATAATCCTAAGTAACATCATTCTTGAAGATTTTCACTTGAAAATTAAGTTCATAAAGTATTGGGAAAGTAAACTTTAAAAGAAAAAAGGGAACCATTATTTTTCTACTTAAAACAACAAAATATATTAGCAAGGTAGTATATAGCTACAACTAAATAACTTAAAGCATTTAAAACTAAAGAGTTTTTTATTACTGCAGTGTTTGGGAGGAGCTATTAGATTATAAATAAACACTACAGCTGTGTGCTGCATGATAGACATGACTGTAGCAGACATCACATCTATTGGTCTTCATCTTTTAAAGAGATGTACGAGTTTAATCCCAGAGTCTAAGGAAAGAAACTATTTCAATTCAGTAAGAGATTTGTTCTACAAAAAAATAGGAACTAGAGCATTCACACCCTTCAGAACTTGAAGGAATGGAGCAGTTTCAACTTCTACTTTAGTCAATGGAAATCACGGCTAGATAGATGACAGTAAACAGCATGCAGAATCAGTTTTAAAATTGTTGCAACCAACTACCACCTATTTTCTTACCAGACAAAATCAGTAGGATGCATCTCATGAATAATATGCTTCAGCAGAAGCAGGCACTCAGATAAATGTTTCCAATTAATTCAATTTAGGTTGTGATAAAATTGAAAAATAAAACACAAAAATTTTCATGAGAATCAATGAACATTTGAAAATGGTGTCAACTTGCACACATAACCTTTCTAGTACTACAGCACTTAATAGTATCTTTGCAGATATTAACTAAGCTCATACTGCAATGACATCATTGCCTTGTAAAAAGCCAGTTACAAATTGCTTTCTTTATCTGTAGCTTAATTTACCAATTAAATACAGAAAAATTATCAGAAAAAATGATAAAAGTTTAAATTTCTTTTTTGTATATGGCATTGTCACTTAAAAGAATACACTTAAAAATAATAACAAATATATGCTTTATTCAACTTTGATGCAAACTTCATTCTGTTATAATTAATTTTGAAAAGAGTTTGATCCTGTTGGTCCTACTCCTAGTGATATGTACAGCTTTCTTTTACATTTTACAACAATTTAAACATATTACACTGAAATAATTAAAAAACTAACAGAAATTAAGAAAACAACAGACAGACTGACTAGCCAATGAGATTCCAAGTTTGTAATGGTATATGAGCTTCATTGTCTAACTGAGAATATTACTTGAAAGTTAAAAAAAATCTTCCCTGAAAACTGTTGAACAAAGAGGAAATGTTAGTGGAAATAACAAGAAAAGAGAAGAAAAACCACCAAGTGATTGTATTCAAAATGGTACTCAGTTACTTTCAGAAGGTGTGCCTCTTCACTCTATTACTGCTTTTTGTATCTGAAAATTTCTACCATTCTAAGTCTCTTAAAGAAATATGGCTCTTCATCTTTATACATCTCCCGTTAATCAAAAATATTATCTTTTTTTATTATAGCAAAGGAAAATAATATTGTCTATACAGCTGGTGGTCCTACGTAACCTGTCAATGTCATATTACATTGATTGGTTCTTCTTAAACAGATGCACTGAGTTTCTGAAACACTGTCAAAAGACAGAATGTTCTGAGGTGGTTTCTACTCTTTTTGTTAATGATGTGATGTTTACAACAATAAACAAACTCCTGACTTAGCTTCACCTCCATTTGCATATTTCCCGGATTCTACTCTGTTAGGATCATTCAGTTCTTCAAACAGTCCTGTTTCAATAATTTCTTCCTGCCAGGGTATGGGGACAGCACCTGTTGCAAACTTTTGGAAGAACTTCTTATCTTTGTCATCAAACTCAATTCCTCGTACTTCAGAGAAGTCAGCAATGTCTCCAATATCTTTGGCATAGACAACTGATGGATCTGGCACAAATGGAGGGTCAACAAGGTTTGCCTCTAGCCTGTGGAAATTTATTGTTTTGAAGAAACTATGTTTTCTTGGGTCATCATCTTCATTTCTGCAATAAAGCAAAAGTTTGCCAATCAATATGATGGTTTGATTTCAGGTGCTCTCAGGTGTGTCTGTCTTGTACGCATGTATTTTGAAGAAAAAAAAAATATATATGCATATATATAATATATATGTTATTCTTTTTTTTTCATAACCAAAGAGTGCTGCATTGCACAGTACAAGCAAATCTGAAGCAGAAAACATCCTGATCCCATTATTCATTACTTTACCTCTCAGGGTAAATTAGTCTGGGCAAGGTGCCATGCAAGAATCACAGTGCTGCTTCTGGCAGCACTGAAATACCCATATCTACAGAATCACTTCAACCATAACTGAAGACAGACCAGGGTGAGGAGGGGGAGTATCAGATTTACTGCCCAACAACCATTTTTTGTCTCTGAATTACCTAGGGTAAGAATATCTATTAAACTCTAGATTGGATTAACACATCTAGAGAGTGACTCTAAGGAATAACAGTGAACAGGCAACTGGTGAAAAATCCCATTTCTGGTTTTATGTTAATTCAAAACAGCTGTGTGTTTTACATCATAAAACTCAACTATAAAGACTCTCAGTTTTAGGGAGTCTATTAATTCAAATTAACTACCCTTATAAATGAGCAAAGATTTTAGGGAAGAGAGTCATTAATATGACATTAGCTCAAGTATGTGTGCCAATGTCACAGTCCTTTATTAAAATTGTGAAAATCCAAAAAGAAAATCCAGAAAGGACTAAAATAATTGTAAATATTTCTTTTTAAGTACATCTTATGAAAAACAAGTGCAGACCTCAGTAAGAACTTCTGTTGTAAAATGAGCATTGAATTTCATTAGACGCATAGAGAGACTTGTAGGATATTCTGATTATAAGAACAATTTGAGCCTCAAATATGTGTTCATTAAAGGATGACCAAGAACCACAGGTTTTGAACTGGGCCTCTAGTGCCAAGGCTCTCAAAGTTTGAGTTCTGAATTCTAGTGACAGTAGGAGCAGAGAGGTCCACTGTAATTGATACATGTAGGCATTCTCTTCCAAGGATCTGCAGATGGCACTGGTCTTAAAAGTGGTAATATAGAAAAAACAGGTTTGTCTGGGTTTTGGCCTCAGAAAATGTTAAGTAACTAACATGGTGCTTTTCTATTTTCCACTTCCTAAAAATCATCTATTTAGCAAAGTGTAAGCCTTCATGTATTTCTAGACCATGTTCTTGAACAACATGTAATGCAAACATTTGTGAAGTCTTTTTAGCTTTGCAAATAAAGAGAAGCAACATACAGAAATAGATTTGTGTGACTGTAGAAAATCTTCCTTTTCTAGGACCTTATGCCACACAGGCAGAACTCTATCTTGATGCTGTCAGTTCCCCATGTGCTGCCCTGCCATGCTCCTAGCCCTTACTCGAGCACAGCTGAGATGAAACTACAAGCTGTGCTTTTCATCTCCCTTGTTAAAAAAATGTTATTTTGTGCCTCTGCTGACTAGTTCTTTTGAGCAGGTCCCCACCAGCCACTATCCACTGCATACCACCATGGCCAGAAGAATGATAGATGCTGCCATCTGGGCATGCCATCTGGACAATATAAAAATGAGGTTTTTAACCAAAAAGAGCCCTTTGAACACAATTATCAATGTTTAGATTAAGCCAATAGGAATCACGACCTCTGCGTACCCATAGTCTTGCAAAATCATGTCCTAGCTTGAATAGCCACTGATAACCAAGTACTTGAGTAGCCCTGGAGCCTGTGATTTATTTACATTGACCATTAACCTGAAGTGTATGAGATTTGCTGTTCAAGTTAATGAGCATCCTGGGACACTAGTGGGCTAGCAGTGCTGACAGTCCTGCTGGCCAGGTGCCCTCATAGAAGTTGCACTTTTAACCAAATAACATAAACCAAAAATTTCTAGAAGCTGGTGAAGGCTCCAGAATGGATTGCTGCAGCCTTTCTCCTCCTGATTTATTTTCTGACACCACCAAAACCATAAAAAGTTAAAAAACATAAAGCTACAAGATCGCCATCTACTGGAACAAGCTAAGGCATCTTCCAAAGAGCTCAAAAGATTTATCTCTTCCTGTGTAACTCATGTTTCTGTAACTTAAAGAGCAACAGCAAATGGACTCGTAAAAATTCAGTCAATTTGATACTCCACCATTAAGAAAAACAAATTCACTTCACAGACTTGGGATTAAAGATGTCAATCCTAAAAAGCTTCAGTGGAGAATAAAGGCTACATCTTTCCTGAGCTAGCAATTGACACTGAGTCTTCAGGAAAAGAGTGGTGTATTTTAAAATGTCAGGTGTACAAAGTAAAGCTGTCCTTGAGCAGCTTTAACTTATGCAACAGGCACTTATGTAGATAACACAAGGTCTTGTTGTCCTTAGTGGAATTACTGTGCTAATCTTTACGTAAGGATCAGCTGTCCTGAATAGTATCACCCTGTTTAAGATGTACATGCAGGAATTTTTCTCTATCATGCCCAGGCATAGTATACATCTGAAATAATAGAAAATGAAAAATAATCTGTGCAATTACCTTTCTGTGTACATTTCTCCCACTGCTGAGAAATAACGTAACAGTCAGCAGACAGCCTGATTTAAAATTATTCCCTTGGCAACAGCAATGTGGATACAGTAAGTGAATAGTCTGTTACTGGCTTTGTGTCAGACTTGCTGAGTGAACTTCACCAAGTCACTTAGAATGTCTACTTTTAATTTTCCCCTACTCTCAATTTTGTCTACTTCACAAAATCCTGTAAGACTAGATGTCTGCAAAACATGATGATTTGTAAAGCAGGATGCTCTAAATGCTTTCATACTACATTTTAAAATAAGCTTTTAAAACATTAAAAGTAACAGATTTTGTGTCGAACATACTCTATGTGCTGTTGAAAATACTTTTTTTTCTGCAGCCTTGCAGAGTTGTTGGGAAAAATCAATCAGGCACAAAGAGTAGTTGTCTTCATTTATCACTGGAATAATAAGAATGTATATATTAATGATATATTATCTTTCATCAAAGTTCATTCTTTCAGACAGATGTGTGAGTAACATTTTGCAGAAGTATTCCCCACAGCTATAAACCATAAATTCAGAAGACTATCTCTGAGTTTGCACTAAGTCCCTAAGTCTATTCCACCTTTAGCTTGGAAAAGTACCTGACATGTATATTTGTATACACAAGTGATTCAAATCATGGGGTTTTGAAGACGGTACTACCACTTTCCTATTTATTTCTTACGTTTTCATTATATATATTTTGTTTATATTGAAAATTTCCATCCCCAATCTGCCTCACTAGAAATGCACTAAGAGATTTATATATATATATGTACACATACAGGTATCAGACATCAGAGCTGCTAAATATGAGAATGTCTAGATTTCCATTTTAATCCTTCTTGAACAGTTACATGAAATTGCTAAGTCAGAGACCCACACATTGGTCTTCACGAACCCAAAGCTACCTCTAAAACACAAAAAATGTTTCGCTTTATAAGAATTTATGCCTCATAATAACCTTTTCGTCCACTTTCTCCCTGGGATGACTCAGAATGACCAGAATGCCTAAAAGGGTTTTTTTTAAGTACATGAGTAAAGCAGAGGGGTTAAGGTCTATTCAGTACAAGCAAATGATGCAGTCTTACAAGTTAGATATCTGCATGGAAGAATATTCACATTGCAGATTTGGATTTTTGCCCACATCATTCCAGTAAGTGATATAGCCCAAGATTCTGCTTCAGTCTGTGGTAGCATAGATGCTGATATCTACTTGAGAATCTTTTACCTTTAGAAAAGAAAATGCAAGAGAAACGGGCTGCTTCCTATCTCAAAATACCAAGAAGGGAACTCCTAATAGCAGTCTGGGGTGAGGATGGATAACCAGGCAATTGCAACAAAATTCCTTACTGCCCTACTGTCTTCAAAACTTTCCACCTTTCCCTAGAAGTCAAAGGGAAAATTCAGTATTCTGTACAAAGTCAAGATCTGACCTTTGTGTATTATGTAAAATAGTAACATTGTTTGTAGCTTTAATTTGGCTTTTACCAAGTTTGAGAGTAAGGCATACCTGCTTCCTAAACGGTTCTCTTTTTTCTTGGCCAAAAACAGTCGGCAAATATCTTTTGCTTCCTCTGAAAAGTTGGCGTGTTCAAATTTCACCTCATCTTCCAGAGTTCTTCTTTTAACTTCATCTTTATTCACCTTTTCTTTGTAATCTTTAAATGGTGTTCGCCCAGCAATCATCTCATAAATACTACACCCCATAGCAAACCAGTCCACAGGATAGCTGTAATTTTCGTCCTTCAGGATTTCCGGAGCCATATAACCATTTGTCCCAGCCTATTGCAAACACATAGACAGATTTACCATACAATGTCAATAACAAAATACATACAATTAAACAGACTAGTTTACAACGCTTCAAAAATATTAGTAACTCAATTTTTGTTGTCTTGTACCTAGAAACTCTGTGTACTTGATACATTTTTTAATCTAGAAACTCTGAAGTATAACTCTGTTTTAGCACATGGACTACTTCTCTCTTTAAACATCTTAGCATATGGAGAAAACTGTCTCAAATATGCTCTTCAAGAGGGAAATGCCTTTGCAAATTCTGCCTAAATGTGGATTCTTTTTAATTCATGTTTATCTTGTTTTCTTCTTCCATGCTATTTTTTTTCCTGTTGAAGATCAACACTAGCACAACAAGCAATCAATTTTAAAAGATTTTAAAAAGACAAAAATCACACAGAGAATCACCCACTCCCTCCCCAGTCAGTGCTTATAACTGGTCCAACATGGGGGTCTACTGCCAATGAGAAAACTCTTATCAAGCTGGTGGCCAAGCTGCATGAGGAAGCTCTCCCACAAGCAGTCCCTGCTAGCTTCTGGGAGGAAGTACTAACATCAAGGGCCAAGAAAAACTCTTAATATTATTGAGAGTGAACTATAAAACTGTTATAATTACATGCATACAAGTTGAAGAATGAAGATTGATATTTGTTAACTGAAAAGAGCTCTCTGAATAAAGACTACCAGTATATACAGCACTAATGGACCCTTCTCCAAGAGAACTGATCACTCTTTGGAAAGGGAATCTGCCTGCTTTGTTCCCAGACCAGGCCTGGCACAGCATCCAACATAACTTCCTGTTGCTTCTCTGTCTCTAGGGAATTAATTCACCTGAAAGGCAAGAGAATAAGTCAGCTTCTGCACTTCCTGCTGCCTTGAGAGTGAGGATGTGAGATTTCCACTGAAAGAGCATTCCCTCAGCTGACCCAACACTGCCTAACACATCTGATGCGTAATCATGTAATCATAACCTTATTTTATATATATATTATATTAGTTACCAGATTAAATTAACAGTAATAACTGTATAAGAAGTTGCTTGAACATCTTTTTTCATATTTTTTTAATACTAGGACTGATGAATTAGTACTATTTATCAATTAATTAACAATGAAAAAATATGTCTGTGCAAAAAATCCCACTAATGGTCATCCAAGATGTTCACCATTACTGATACCAGAACAGAAGTAGTGACAGAGTTGTAACTGTAACTACAACCAGATCTCATTTGGGTAAATTATATTTGATAAAAGCACAGCTCAAGATATTAAGCATTTTATGGGGCTTGGGTAACTCTTCTAATTTTTGCAACTTGAGGTATTTGTTTGTCAGGTCTCCCTATAAATTTATAGGTTATGCCACCACCTATTATGGAACATACTCTACAGTAAACAACACATGACGGAGGGAAAATCTTAGTATCAATTACAGTATAAGCCTAATAGTCACAAAATTAAATCCAGTTCATTTTCTTTATTTTTTTACCTTCAGGGAGGATAACCCTCCATTCGGTCGAAAAACAGAAATGAGACAAAACCAAAAATATCAGCCAGATTGAAAGCAAAAGAAAAGGCTAAAAGCAAACTGCTGCCTCTCTCACTAAAACCACAAAGTACAGAGGAGCCATATAGGCTTTGCAGCAGCTGATATCATTCCACAGCTAATTTGTACTGTTTACACTGAATTTCTCTAAGTTAAGATAGAGAGAGAACTTGATGATTTTGATTTTTTTATTTGTGATTACTGCTCCACTCAGAAAGGGGGACAAGTGCTTGAATATGGACCACAGAATCTAGAATCCATCTGGCCTCACAAGATCACTAAATCTGGAAGGCAGAGGAAGGGTTGAAAGCAATGGAAAAAGTTTGGTACAAAAGGACAGCCATAAAGTTCATTACAGGTTAGTGAACACAGACAGTAAACAGGCTTCTGAATGTTTTTTGTCTCTTTTTCTTCTGGGAAGCAATAAATATTCTTAGTTTTACTGAAATAAAGCTGGGGCACTAATGCCTTGAAGAACTGATGAGTCATACACTCACCAAAATGCACCCTGACAGAATAGTCTTTCTTATAAGACATTACTTTGCTGCAACTTAAATCATCATACAGAAACTGAATAAATATGACGTGGAAAAGCCAGAATTCTGCAATCCTAAATGTGTCTCAAGGTAGCTCTTTTCAGGCTGCCCCTATTTCCTTTCACTAGTGTTCTTTCCTCCATAGTTGCTAAGCAACCTTAGTGTCTTTCATGAGCATGTTCCACATAACCTTCAGTGCTTGTGTTTCACAAGAACAGAGAAAGCAACGCTGTAATTGCAGACAAAAAGGACTGCACAACCACAATTTAATAGAAAATAGAGATGGATCAACAACAGCTTCCATTCAGACTGTAATGAAACTGTGGATGGAGTTAATGTGAACAAGAATTAAACTTCAAAATTCTAAACAAGTAGTACTCAATAATTTGATTAGTGAAGGGAGTTTTTAAACTGTACAACTCTCACCAGCAGCAGTGGGATTTGAGCAGCAAAATAATAATAATAATGTATCAAGAGGAAATTCTGATTCCCAAAGCAAAAGTGAATCAAAAAAATGAGCTAAGGTACTTGCAGCAGGCCAAGGAGTAAATAAACATACTGTAAATTATACTCAAAAGTAAAAAGGAAAAAAAAAAAAGACAGAAAGCAAAAGAACTAAAAGATATCACCAAATAGATAAATGTGTTATTTCTGAGAAGGGATCAATTTTCCATGGGCTAGTACTGAATATCTAATTAAGTTAAAATTGCCTGGCCATGCCTCAGCACTGGTACCTCTAAATATGTTATTGGTATGTCTATCACTCAAAAAATCAGTAGGTTTACAGCTTTGTAGTTGTTCTCACTAAATACAATTTAGAAGTAAATTCAGAAGATGTGTATTCACTGGAAAACTCTTTTAATTAGAAGATCTTATTTTACATGGATAAATTTCACTCTTTTAATAGAAATGAGCAAAATAAAAAACACACTCAGGAAGTTGAGTTGTCATCTTGTCAACTCCGTTATACTAGGTTTTGACTAAGACCAAGCACAGTATTTTCTTCTGTCCTATAGGATTTCTGGTAAGACCATTTAAACATAAGTGATGACTTCTCAAATGATCTTACACAGACACATAAATACTTGGAATTACCCCTTCACTGACCTGAAAGTGTCTAATGGAATATAACCTTAAAAAATATTGTACAACAGAGGCAAAGAATATTATCCCAAATTTCCTACAGAAGGCAGATATCATATGCCATTGCAGAGGCACACAATTTTTTCAAGTGCAGTTAGTGAAACATTAGCTATTTTTTGCTTGCTTTTCACCTAAGACCATCTTCTGTGACGATGAGCAGGGTTCTTATTTGCATAAGGTATTTGAAATATAAGAAGTCATTAAATTTTAAACAGACTTGCTTTTGAAAAGGGGTAAAAAGGTCTGCTTCTCCCTCTATTTCTCTGTCTTGAGAACAACACAAAATACCATTTTTCAATAATCCTCTAAAAGGTAATGACCAAATGCTGTTCTTGGATGCCTTAGTCCAGAAGTTCAGTAAAGTGGAATTGTTGCTTTGAGTGTGGTTTGACAGGGCACAGTAGAAATGACTCATCTGAAATTATACAAATGTTTCTTTTGTGAAATGTGATCCTGCATAAATTTTTAAGAGGTCACATAATTATAATCTTTTAATAATACAAGATGTGATCCTGAGAAGCACTTAGTGCACTCAGTACCCTGTACAGTCAATGGGTACTTGGCACACCAAAACTCTGAGAGTGAGACCCGTGGGGGAAGTATGCTCATCCATCCTATCCAGATTGCCGACTCAAGAAAGGGAAGTCCCTTCACTGATACTATTATCCTAGATTCTAGCAGATACCAGGGAGAAAGAAGCAGAAATCTCTTGAGTTTATCAGCAGAGAAACAGACAAATGAGGAGAAACAAGATTTAGATCTCTCTACCTTTTCCCACAGATCTTTGCAAAACAAAGTCAATTGCTATCTCAAACCAAACAGTAAAGCAAATCAGAATGTCTATCTTTTGTTTGCCATGGCACAAGAACTGTTGAACAGAGGAAAAAAAAACAAGCTGAGTTTAGTTCCATCAGCTGTTTCCTGGGGCTCGGTCCTTCCTTCCTCCAAGGGGTGCCACTGCCTGCTTTGTTCTCTTGTCCAGCTGTTCCTCTGCTCCTTCAGCAATGGCCTTAATAGACCCTGCAGGAATGCAGCAACAGACCACAGAAAACTCTTCTCTGCAGATGAGCTAATAGGTCCTATGCCTATTAGGCACAGGAGGAGAACAACATGCAGAGGAGAACAGATCTGCCTCTGTCACCCACTTTATAACGCTCAGTTTTCTCCTAAGAGCCACTGTGAGGAGGAACTGAGCATAATTTAACTCAATAAGTCAAACAGAATTGTAGTTACTCCACTCTTTCTTACCACATTATTCTTGTTATTAAAGTAAGCCAGATGACGAAGATAAAGTCAAATCCAATTAGAACAAAAGGCACCCTTGAAAAGTCTCACAGGACAAAGATTTTGGCATATTATTAATGCTTAGCATGGGGACCTTACATGGGACAACCCATCAAAAACTGATAGGCTACTGATTCAGAACAGCCTCTTCAGTGTACCAGGAAAAGCTGAGAAATACCCAGTATAAGCTCAGAAGCTACCAAATCCCACATGCTTACACCTAAGTCAAGACCAAAGGTTGGGTTTTTTTTTTCATTTTCACAGAGGGACAGAATTTCATCAGAGAAAGTTATCTGCTGCAAAAAAAACTCCACACAGATAAAAGCACAAAAGGGACAAACAAAATTTCTGCTGTATTAGAAATAAAGTAAACAAAATAGACTCTGTATTCCAAGTCACTAACTGGACTAGTAAAAAAAATCCACAACTGGTTTTAACTCTTTCAGGCTTAGATATCAGCAGTCATTGAAATCAAGGAAATTTCATAAATGACCACACAACATGATTTCCCCTTCACTTTCCCCTGACCATTTCCCATTTACAGTGTGGGTGTAATACTACTTTACTTCAGAGTTGTTTATGGTTTTATTATTTAATGACTACAAAATATTCCACAAACAGTATTAGAAGGGACAAAATTCTCCATCCACATAGCTCTGTATGTATGCATGTAGCTCTTTAAAATGAATGCAAATAACATACCAAAGCACAATGCAAAGGTGGCTTTCACAATATGGGGACATCAAAAAGAAACTCTGTCCAGCAACAGCCTGAGGGAAAAGATGAAAGCTGCCTTGAAAAGGGGACGGGCCCTCCAGTGCAGACACAGCCCCTGTAGGTTAAGCAGTCCAAATGTGAATGAGGCCCAGTTATTGCCTACCACTGAAATCCATAGGACTTCATCCACCTTTATCTTTCAGGATTGTGACTGATACTAGAGGTACAATTCTTTTACATTTAACCAAAGGAGACAGTGTAATGGCTGCATCTGACCAGAAGCTCATATAGCCAGTTTATGGTCTGTGAATTGGCAAAAAAAAAAATGGATGCATAAGGGAGACTGTGAAAACCTGGTATGTACACTGGTATTTCTCTAATAGTTGACTCCAGCTGTTTGCAGCTCAAGGGCTTCCAGAGACAGAAATGGTTTCTCTCAACGATGCTGTCTTTCAGCAGTTGTCTGCTCTCCATTGAAACCTAGATTAATTTTTATATTATACGACATCTTCTGCAAAAGAGCACTGTGGTAAGAACCTCCTCCACATATTCTGAACCTGCTACCTTTCACTAGCAGATTTTAAAACTGAACGAGGAGCAAAACCAAGCCCACTGTTATCACTTGCTTATATCTGTAATGTCAGGATTTTATTTTGTTTTAATTCAAAAGTCATTACATGTTTGTTAACTGAAATTACTCAGCACAGGGAGTGGAATGGCACATGTGGCCCACTATGAATGCAAGTACTACATTCCTCACCATCCTTTAGCATACAGTTCCTGCAATGCTGCTTCTGGTCAAAGCTGTCAAATCAACAGTACAAACAATCACACTGTCAGCCAAGTGTTACATTTCCTACCCAATAAAATAAAAACAATCTGATGATACTGAACAAGCAAGTGGACAGTTAGATCATTTACCAATGAGATCATTACAAATCGTATATTATCTTTTATAATATAGAGTCTCAAGAGACAAAGGGACTAACCAGTAGTATTTAGCACTTACATAGCATTTTTGCATGTTCCAAAGAGCTTAGTTAAGCTCTCTACTAGCTCTAAAAACTGGATAAGGAATCTCTTTCTTTTTACAGAACATAGTATAGCATTAATTACTGTCACATTAAACTGAATAAAGAACAAGGATAAAAGTCATGCACAGAGAACTGATGCTACATCTTAGAGTTCCAATACCTTTTTCCAGACAGAAAAAACATGTCTGATGGGTGGCTTTTCCCCTGCAAGAAAAGCATTTCATGGGACACAATGCATTCTCATTAATTTCTAATTACTACAGAATCCTTTCTGCCATCACCAAAACTGAAGAAGGCAGAACGAGCTAATAAAATAATTTTTGCTCTCCTCACTCTTATGGCCATGGCATTCATAGCGGCCAAGAACAGATTCTGGAAACTTTGTTTCAGAGATCTTAAAGATCTGAAATACCTGTCATGATGACCAACTTCACAGCAATTGGGAATATCAAAATCTTTAAGAAGATCTCTTAGTAAAGCATAACCACTTTTACATGTCATACTTAAAAATGCATAACAGTGGGTCTGAAACCATAAAAGCAAGTCACTTCAATCCTGAGCAAATTAAGAGCTGTCATTTTTCAAACACAAAAGAAGACTAAATCTTTACAGAATCTTATTCAATAAGAATGCCATGTGATAATGATCAAAGGTCAACTGTGGAATAGCTTGCCGAGTTATTTTTTATTTCAGAAATCTGACCCCTCCTCCAGCTTCTCAATTGCCTTGTAATTAAACTGCAAGTTTCAGGAACATCTAAATAGATATTCTTATGTTTTCCTAAGAAATAGAATCTTATAATAAACAAACATGCAGGAGGGCAAAAGGACATTTTGAGTAATATTTTAACTAAAACATGTTTTTCCTATAAAAATATTATGATGTCCTTCAAATATATAAAACATAGCATAGGAAAACTGGGAAGAAGCCTGAAACCTCTGAAGATAGTAATGCACTTTTATAAATACTACAAGAATATGTTAATCTGATTTTATTTTTCACAATTATGTCAGTATTTAAGTTCTCTAGTTCACATGCATCTGCACAGAAGCACTTCATAATTTACATGCAACAGCTGCTTTGCACAAAAAGTCATACCCAGCCAGGGTATCAAAGTTATTTCCAAAATAAACAGCAAATATGCAGTGACTTCAGGAAAAGCAGAGTTAGGTCCTGTATATCTATGTATCTGGAGGACATGCTCACTTTTCTCACAACCATTCTCATGAAATGAAGTAGTATTACTCTTTTGGATAAGGGCAGGGGCATTTGACTCACATACAACAAGTGAATTTTCAGTTTTATGATAAAAAGCTGCATAGATTTCAAGAAAAAGGATGCCAGGTTAGTGTTCAAGTGGAGAAACTTGGGATGGAGGCCCCATCTTTGAGTCAAGTAAAAAGAACTAGTTCCAGATCAGTCAAGTAGGTAACATGACAAAACATTTTACCTATGGAAAAGCCATCTTTGCTGGCTTTCAGCTCCCCCCTGTTGCCTACTTCAATTATGTAAAACAAAGAGATTAGCAACAGTTAAAAGGGAGTAATCTTAAAATACAATCTAGTCTATGCAAGGTATGATCAACACAGATGCTACAGGCACAGGTGTGCAACAAGTCATGATGGTGTTTCTTAAAGTTCTACAGTCATTACATGAATTTACAATGTATCTTTTACAATTACATTACATTAAAATAAACAAGTTTATTTCTGTTTCCAGTGATGATAGTTAAGAACTCTGCCTAAGTATACATGCACACATTTCTAGGCAGATTGCACAGATTTTTTTTATCTACATCAGAATATCCCATATAATGCATGTCTGTTTCATGACGAAAAAAAATACACTGCATGTAGATTTAAAATGCCTTACACCTCTTTAATTTCGAGTGTTATTGTGCAACCTTGTGTATTTTAATTTTTTTTTCAGTTCCCTCATTCTAAAACCAGCTAGCACGTCTCATATATAAATCAGTGCACCTTAATGAAATTGAAGTTTTTTAAATTCTGTAATTATTACTGTACCAATTACAGCTGCCTATAAATGTTCAATATAACATTAACATGGGAAGGTGTTTCTATTATAGAACAGGTTTTTTATTATAGTTTATTATAGTTTTAAATTATAGTTTGATAGGAATCTTCACCAAAAACTTGGAAAATATCTAAAAGGGGTACTCTTTAACTAGTCTCTTGTACCATGTGACAGTGTTAATCACCTAACAAGATTTACAAAAGGGATTTATGGATTCTACAGCCAGTGTATGGGTGATGTGCATTTATTTATATGCGAGAGTCTAGGATTTTTTTTTATGGTTTGAAGTATCTATCTTTTTGGGTGAGAAGAACCCAAACTTATACAATTACCTTGTCTCATTTAGGTTCCTGAACTGATAACATTTCAGTAGCTATATTCAAAAAGCATGCTATGATAAAAACTTCCTGCTTATAGTAAGTGATAATGTAAGCATGATTAGTAAACAAGTTAATTTAACAGCAGTATTTTTATTACATGGGTACATGGTAGAACAATGCAACAAATTCTGCAAAGATGTTTTAGGTCTTCCTGCATGTGGCATTACTATAAAAAACAGTAATATCTAGCTCACATACTGGTTTTTAGTAGAGGGTTTCAAATTACTCAAATAGGGTCAGTTTATAGAAATGCAAAGTAATACTGGGAATCAGTGTTAATTTAACTTCCTCATAATTATGATATTGAAAAAAAACCTCTTCCTTCTCCTATTTCACTTTCCTATATAAATAACAGTTTTCAACAGAAACTCCTTGTAACACAAAGTTGTGTAATACAGAATTCATTTTTGTTTGCCCTCTAATAAGAGTGCCCATATAACAGTGAATAGTGCTTCTAAAAACAGTGAACAACAGAGGGAAAATTATTATAGCAACTGGGGGACTTTGTCACAGAAACAATTGCCTTGCCCACTACTGCTTTGAGATTCTACTAATAACAGAAATGGTTAGACATTTCTAAATACACTTTATTTTTGCTTTCCTTCTGCCAAAACCCCCATATTTGCAAGTAGCAAAAAATATCCTTGGACAATTCTTTTTCTCTGATCACAATAACTTTATGCATCTGTAACTTGAAAAATACAGTAAGGTTTCCAGCTTTAGGTTCACTGATCAAAATGCCGCCTTCACAAACAAAACAACAACCCCATTTCACCTAAGTTCTATTTAAAAACTTGCCTTAGCTTTCACAGAATCTGTATCTAAAACACAACAGAACTTACTTTAAAATTATTTCCTATCTATATCAGTTTCTGTATTTTCTTTCACTGAGGAGTAAAAACGCCTAAAACAAATTTTTAAATGGCAAGGAAAAAATACAAGTTACTGTATGAAGTAACAATGTCAGGAGTGTGTACCTCAAGCATGATGCAAAAGGTAACTACCAGGTCACCTACTAAATTTCTACAGATCTAATTGAAAGACTTGGGGAGTTTAACATAAGGCAGTGAGACCTGTTTATTATGTTGCTTCCATTTCTTCATATTCTCATTGACTATTTATATACACTTTTAAGCTCCAGACACCTTGGGAGAAATACACTTTTTTCACAGTTAATCTACATAAATACATCTTCCTTGTGTAAAACTCATGACTTTATTACCAATTTGGTGTAGTTTGGGATGACTATAGGCACAGCTGATGTGCTGCACAGCCAAATTGACACAGAAGAACCCAGCTGGTCACTCATCTCTTTCTTCCTACACATACAATACACACAGGCACCAACATTGCAAAAAGTCTGCTAACTTTTTCAGGAATAATTTGTGAGGGGAGGAAGGACGGTAAGTGTTTATTGTACAACACCAGGAACACCTACAATACCATCAGTAGCATCACTTCAGAGAGATCTGTAAGAAGAGTAACCTGGAAGAAACTGTATTCTTCCTGGAGCAAAAATGGAATATGGAAGGAGTCATATCTTTAACTGCAGCTCATTATTTAAACAATTAATTGGTTAAATCCCTGACTATGCACTATTGCTTAATGCACAAGGCACCTCTGTTAACCACTCTGAAATGACTGGTTCAAGAGTTTATCTTAAGAGAAATAGCATGTCAATTTGATTCAGTGTAAGAGAAATTATTTTACTGCACAGAGAAATTATTTTACTACATATAGTGCCTAGAAAGTTAATCAACCAAATCTTCTTACCACCTGTCTCTTAGAATGAAATGACCACATAAGGTCCTTAGCAAAGAACAAATCCTAGGGAATTAAGCCTTGGGATCATAATGCATTAGAAATAGACCAGCTCCCCTTCCCACAGCCCAGGTTCAATGAATTTGTACTCACCCTCTGATTGATGGTCTTTCCCTCTTTAACTTCCACTGCCAATCCAAGATCAGACAGTCTGCAATTACCATTATCATCCAGGAGGACATTTTCTGGTTTCATGTCGCGATACAGGATCTTGATAGAATGGAGATGCAGAATCCCACAGGTGATCTGAGCTGAGTAATAGATGACCCTGTTCACATCCAAGCCCCTTTCTCCCACGTTGTAGATGTGATACTTCAGATCGCCACCATTCATGAGGCTCATGACAAGACACAGATGGGTTTTGCTCTCGTAGGCATAAGCTAGTGTGACTATGAAAGGGCTGTTGACCTTCTCCAAAATCTCTTTCTCCAGTAGTGCCATCTTCTCCCCACCCTTCTTTTTCAACCTTTTCTTATCCAGTTTCTTGCAGGCATACATCTTGCCTGTATTTTTTACCTGGATGGCACAAACCTAGGGAAGCAAGATGCACAAGAAAAGGTAATGAAGGAATTCTGCATATAAGAACTGCTATATCCAAGGTAATAAGAGGGAGGAACTGGGGAATCAGACACATATTAATAGCTGTTGATGCTAAATTCTGTGGCAGAGTATATTAGCAGAGAGAATAAGGAGAAAACAATCTTACAATCTGTTCTATTCCAGAGCAGTATATGGTGGACCTTATGCAAGGTTCTTGAGGACACCATTAGTAGAAATGCATCGGAAAATAAAATAAACAAGGACTCATTCTCTGACTGTGAAACTAAGTGGCATATATGCACACACCTTTATAGCTAACCTCTCCTCCACTTCAGAAAAAGGTAGCCTTACTCATACTCTGTTTTGGGCACAGATTCTCATCTGGGCTACTCCCTAAACAGCACCTGGGAATGACCTGGGAGTTAGCACAGGCTGAAATGGTCCCAAGGACCAGACAAATAATTAACTATATGAACACTAATGCAAGCTTTTGCAAAGAAGCCTGCTTTTTACTGGAAGTGTTAAAGAACAAAAATTTTGGAGTAGCTCTTCACTAATAGGCATCTGGAGTCTGTAATACAGTACAGCTAACAAATTCAGCCTAATTTCTGGGAAATGGGCAATCTGAAGATACAAGTTTTGCAAAACCTTAGACAATTTCTTAATCCATTTTCTGAGTTCCTCTTTGCAAACCCATCTGCTGGTCTTGAAGGGGTTGACCCACATCCTTAAAAGTACAGCTCTTACCTCTCCGAAGCCGCCTTTGCCCAGCACTCGGAATTCATAGAAGTATTTCTCAGTTACCGGCTGCTTCTCAAAAACTTTCCATTGGAGAAATTTGTCATATAAAGGGCTGCTCTGGAAGTCCTGGAAGGGCTTGTCTTTAAGGAACTGCTTGGTTTCGTCCTTCACCAGCTGTATGATAGCCTCATAGTCTTTTGCAGTAGCTGTCTGGCATTTGTTGGCCAAGTCAGAACTCATGAAAGACAAATAGTTTTTGGCGCCTGTCTTAAGAAAATTGGTGAATATATTCTCCATGGTACTGCTCTTGATGTTGTCCTCTGCCAACTCCCAGCTTGACACCTCATCCAGGAAGTCCCTAGCTACCACATATTCTGGCACAGTCTCTAAGAAATCTCTGAAGAATCTCTTGCCAATAGGCTGCTGCTCACAGATGCTGTCATAATCAGCAACAAGAGACTGTCTAACCTCTCCACATTGCTCAATCTTGGGCAGTGAGAGACTCCTACGTCTCTTTTGCATCTCCTTGGCATCTGCATCTCCACTCTTCCTTGCCTGCAGATAGGCCGTGTTGGCAATCAGGTTGTCAAGTCCCCCCATGTCACACATTTTGGCAAGCTCTTGGGGTGGCAGAGCCTGGTTGAGAAAAAATGAGTAATTGGCCCAAGTGCTGTGCTGTAGCTACCCTGCACTTCTCCCTGCTAGTGGTGTGTGGGGACTTCTGAAAAACACCAAATAGATTAACTGCTTTTGCATTAAATACCTCTCAAGGATTTTCTCTAAGTACCTTTAGGTATACGCACCATTTGTGGAAAGTGACTGGTAAGAGGTTTCTCTGTAAGTAGCTTGGGGTTTGCTATGAATAGCCAAGGGATGACATCCTAGGCAAACCACTGGCAGAACCAAATGCACGAGGTTCAGCTGGTGTTTTTAAGAATTGGCCCTGATAGCCTTTAAATGTGCCAGAGATTCCCTCTATATGAGTTGTCCCTGGCTACTGAGAACATGCCAACATGCACACTTCAAAATCAGTGGCACTGTGGCCACAGTTAATCCAACAGTCTCATATCTCCCTCGCTCAACAGAGAGAATGCCAATGTACTAAGAATTACATAAGTTGGGATCCATTTTATAAAAAGCTTTTATCACAAATCTGCCATGCCTGAAACAGAAGTTGACACAGATGAATATGAGTCATTGAGCTTTAAATTATCACACAATTCAGTGCTTTCAGCATCTATCCTTTCAAAGCTCAAGTTATACACAGCATCAATGACTCTGAACTCAACAGACACTTTGTGCACACCTTGCTGCCTCATGTGGCTCTCTACCTGAGAAGATTACGTGCTGAGGTTAAGACCTGCTGCTGCTCTAAAAATAATAATCCCTAAATACAAAACAACATGCAGTTCTGACTTCAGCTCCTACACCCAGAAAAAGGAAAAACACTTCAAACAACCAACCAAATCTTGCCAAGACACTCCCATATGTTACTGTGGCCTCATTTTATTTCCCTGCTGAGATTCATGACAATACAAGGCAGGATGAGATGGTGGCAATAGTGAGGTGAGGTGGCATCAACAAAGGGACAAAGCTGATTATAATCAAGTGAAGGCAAATTCCACCTGACTTCATTCACTGGCTGCCTACCAGGAAGCCCCTGTCGCATTTTTTTGCCAAAAGAATAAAAATCATGTGTGGCACTTACCAGGCCAAGCCCTCTTCTGCTGTGGGGTTGTGTGATTCAGCTGCTAAAACTTTAAATATAAGGAAGGTATCATGGGAACAGGAAAATCAGTCCCATGATTCTTATGGTAGCAATGGGGTGAAGCTGTACTCTTGAGGTCAAGGTCAAGTTTCCTTTTCTCTTTTTTACTCTTAGAGAAAGCTGAAGAACTGAATCACAAGCACCTCTCAGATTCCCTACAGTAATTACTGAGCTGCTTTTTGTCACTCCACTACTATGCAATACTTTGGTTTTAAATGCTTAATTCTATCTGAATTGAATCCATTTGACACATAACTCATGCTTAATACTCCACAAAATTACATTAGAGGTGTGTTACTCTAGCTGTGACGGAGAGGTCCATCCACTGCAAACTGCTACATGTGCACGGAAATATGCTGGACTCCAAGGCACAGTATTTTCAAGTCTTGCTTTGTGCAGCCATTGCTCATTCTACCAGGTGAACTCAAGCACGGGGCAGGAGGAGGTTACGTAAAGGACTAAATAACAGAGCAGAGCAAGCAATAGTGAACAAAGTCAAAGGAAAAAATTGCAGGATTTTGCTGATGGCTTTCCTAAAAACAATGCCCACAGCAACATATTTGTGTAATATCCTGGGTACAGAAAGGCAAGAAGGTAATAAAAGCTTTAATTTCAGGTCCTGAAATCCTGCAGGGTCTCTCTAGACTTAGCAAGGATACTACCACAGCTCCAACTTAGAGCACCAGTAACAGATGGCTGGTAACTGGGGACCTAAAGATGAACTCAAGCTTATACCACCTATTCATTTACTCATATCTAGGCAAATCAAGAAAATAGCCAATATTTATGGTATCTGCAGCAGACACGTTTTCAGCTCCCAAACCAATTCTGCTCCATTAGTCAGAATCTTCCTCAATTTCTGTGGAACAAAAGCTTTCTCTAAAAAAACGTAACTTCATACAAAGCCAAGCGAAACAATCTAGTCCTAGGACACACATTCATTACTCCACTCACTTTTGAGAGAAGACTCTAGCTAGATCTGCTGAACTATCCAAATCCACCCAGCATTTAATAAAGAGTGTACAGAAATAGGTCAACATCAACCTATCAGTTGATAATAGCTACTTAAGTTTGTGTTACCTCTTCATAAGGCAGTATGTTTGGGTGAAAAGCAACACTGCTACATTTTGCATGTACAAGAGGTGAACAAATTCAAGACTAAAGCTGGGTACATATCAAGACCTATGCTAATAGAACGCCAGGATACGATTTGGTACAGAAGAAAATGTCTCTGGTGCAAAGCTTATAGAAAGACTGGGACTTAAGCTAATCTTCTCTAGATCACAGAGAAAATATGCAGGACTTAGAGTTCACTACCTCACATTCTAGGCGAACCTCTAGTTACTGGTCAACAAGATACTTACACTGCACATATATCAGCTGCTGATTTCAACAATAACTTTCTTAATTCCTCATTTGTGTTCAAGCTGACCTCCTCCGTTGGATCTGACACTTTGAAAAAGTTATACATTTGTAATTCTCAGCTACTCTTGTCATGCACATGACATGAATTGAAAGCAAGGTGAAAACTAATTTGGTACTTTCCACATACACCTATAAAACAAAGCAAAATGAAAGAGTAAGTCCTCAGATGGGACCAGACGGAATTAGAAGAGGTTAGAGAACAGAGCATGTGACCAAATTTTGGCAAAGAAAAAAGGTAGTAGGCAAGATAAAAGTTTAACATCTACTGCTAAAAATTATTTCCACAGCCAACTAGATTTTCTTTTGCAATCATTTTGGGAAGAATCCATTTACACAAAACAGAAAAGCTAAGAGGAAATACTCCACAACAAGGGAAATGCTACAGGCACTTCATTATTACTGTAAATCTGTTTTGTATTTGTTTCCAGTTTTAACACAGACATTATCTGGGATAATATCAACCAACAACAGGTACTGTGACAGTAACACAGAGGATTTGTTTTTTTAATCTCAGTGTGTAATGAGACAGTATCTGTATTTAAAAATATTCAAACTTTTAAAAACAAGATTACAAGTATTAAACAGAAACACAGTAAACTCTGCATGTATGCTTGAAGACAGATTGCCACTAGGTCTACCTTATACAGTGAAGATAAGCCTCTTCAAATATATTACAATAAACAGAACTAGACAGAAATACATCTGCTGAGAAATGCATTAATCCTAAACACTTTAGATGTTAACTTTGAAGTAAGCAATGATATACATATAATACTTCTTTAATTTTGCCCAGATTTATTAACCATTTTATTGAGCCTGAATTTTACAGACTTAGAAGTCATAATTCAACTCTCTATTACATATATTAAAGAAAAAGCCCACAGTGTTTGTTTAGATTAATGGTAATTACTTTGGATCTTTAGGGAAAACACAAAGTCAGAGGCAAGTACTTAAATATTTGTAAGAAAATGAAATCACGATTCATATAGAAAAGTCGACATATTGACAATTTCCACAAAAATGAAACATTTCCTCCCACTTGCAAAACATTGTAGCCAGTAAAACAACAATACAGAAATTTCCATTAATTCTATGAAACCGCAATTTAACTTTTTCCCCTAGATTTAGTTAGCACCTGCTTTCCTTGGGAAATTTAAATAATCAATTTTGTTTGCTTTTTATACTGTCTGTTTGCTTTCTGTACTAAGTCAGCTAACCAGTGAGATTGTTTATACCCCTAGTTAAATGATATCAAACACATGTCTAAGCACAAAAAGTGTGGATTAAAAATACGTCTCTATGATCTTTAACAGATAGATAAATAACAAAAATTCTTAATGTGGTTAAATTTAATACTATGGGCGTAGAAATAATGTATAGAATATAATACCACAACAGACTTAGAGATAAAACAAAATAAAATTTTCTAAAGTCATAAAGAGAATCTAAATTAGAAATCTTTAGTATACTGTGATGCAAAAAGCACAGAGCAAATGCTTTACACAATATTTTAGATGAAAAAAAGGAAAGTTTCTCAAAAGCTAACCAACAATGGTTTTGTATACAATATTACTTAGAAAACTATTTATTTATCCTGACAGTAAACTATGCACTGTTTCAGACTTAAAGATGGGGCTGCCCTTTCAAATTATTTCATCTATGCAAAAACATTAAATAAATTGTACTTGGGGTATAATCTTCATCATCACATTTTTATGCTCTGATACAGTCAATATTCAAATGGCAACAGCTGTATCTGCTAACGATGTAGTGTGTCTCTTCAGTTATGCAAATATCTGCAGTAAGACTGACCATTCATTGCCTCCCTGTATAGCAAAGAGCATGGAGCAATACCACGCTGTCCTTCTAGCAGATAAATTAAACAAATCCTGCCATGATTGACATTTCATTCTTTTGTATGAGAATATAACAGAAGACATACACTATTTCAACAAGTTCAACAGAAATAAAAAAAAAGAAAAAAAAGAAGAAAAAAAAAGCAACATCCAGTGGTTTTATTTGCCTATTCTTTGGACTACCCAGTCCTGCTGGCAGAGAGGACAGCGATTATTCTGTTTCACCCACAAGGACATGCAGCAATTGTGGAAGGAATGATTGCATTCTCCCCAAACCACTGAAAGAGAAGAAAGAACATGTTCCAGTCACACTCAGCTGTCCAGTCAACTCCTACAGCAAGGTCCAAAATATCCTTCCCAGATGTTTATGTAAGCTTTATAGACAAAAAGGGTCATCACTGATTTATCCTCCAAGACTAGATTATTATGGTCATTTTGATGATTATTAGTTCTCCGTCCTTAATCTTTTTATTTATTTACACTTATAAAAAAAGAAAAATGCATACAGTCACCTCCTTGTATAAAATAACACACCTCTGTGAATGTACAAATACATTTATCAGTTCTATCAATAAAGAACTGGAACTAAAGTTCTTCACTTTATCTTCCCTAGAACCAAAACAGAGCCAATGTTACTGACTTATTATCAAGCAAGACAGTTTCACCAAATTCTCATCTGAAGTATCAAGGAGGGCACTTTTCACACAGTCTAGAGTCTCAGAATGGGATCTTAAACCAGAAGTTATTCACAGGCTACAGTTGTCTCAACACAACAAAAAGAGTTATGCATTGGCCATCTACTACTGAATAGTATTTGTTACTTAGTTTTTTTCCCCTTATTATTTTACATTTTCCTTACTGGAACATAAGGGTACCAGTCAAAGACATGTAAATTACACTTTTCTTTGTCAAAGAGACTATCTTACATAGGACATTTAAAGCCTTACAGACAACTCAATGAAAAGTCAACAAACAAGCAACTGCCTCCTCTATGTCTGAATTACAACTGGGAAAACCACTGCTTTCTAACCCAGAAAAATGTTTAGAATTTTTAGTGGTATTTTCATTGTGTGTTCCGGCATGCGTTTCAGAAGAAAAAAAAGAAGCCTTTTCCTACCCACTTCAGAAGTGTACATTATAACTTCAGTTATGCTTAAGGTGAGAGAAACTCAAATGGCTCAGTTGCATGTGTCTTGACTGCAAATTTAAACCTGTTTTGTTCTAGAGAATGTCTGAAGTGAAAACTAATTTTAGTGCTCAAAAATAAAGCATAAATTATTACCAATGTAAAGATATGACACAATACAGAACAAAACACCCGTTTACTTTTGAGCATTAATAACATCAGTATTCCTTCAGAGTTTAAAATGCACCCTACTGAGTGAAGCTTCAATTGAAAAACAAGGGAATGAAATCACTACATACCAACACAATCTTCTTGTTTGTTTTCAGCTTGACATCTAAGACAGGCATCTAAAAGTAAACAAGAACAAGACTCAATTTGATTCTCAGAATTCCATCTTAAGAATAGGTTTGTCAGAGCAAAATATAAACTTTAAAACCAATTTTCAAAGGTAAAAATCCCAAGTTTTGGTGTGCAATTCATCCCTTTAACACTGAATAACCCCCACATAATTTTAAAACAGTGCACATGACAATGAAATATTTATCTGAAAGAGATCAGAAGGACTAAAAACTGTCCACAAGTTTTGTTTATTTTCCATTGCTTTGGTATTTTCATAACTTCTGCTGAAAAAAAGCCTTCTCCATTTTGTAGATATAACAACCAGCAGATTTGTGCCAAGGCACTCAAGCATATTAAGACCAGAGCAAGCACAAAGCCAAGCCCTAATTACAGGACTTTGTTTTTCAGATGTCAGCATATCCTTTTACAGAAATCATTCACAATTTTGATATTTTTAGGCCATACATCTCTCACCACAATGCCCACCTCCTACATTACTTTTCTATATAGTAATTTTCCTTAATAAGTACCTGCATGTAATTTTCACTGTAACAACATACACATGGAAACATAATGGTCAGATTGATAAATTATCATACAAAAATAGAACAGTATCTTATTATTTATATCTATCATATTTAACACTCCAGTCTGTGGTTATAGGAGTGTATGGCAAGGTTCAGGGCTCAGAAAGACAGACAAATTACAACATCCAGGCTTAAATTGTGTCATACACACACAGTAGAAAAATGCCTCTTTCTCCTTTGCCTGACATAGACATACAAGCACATACTATGCATGACAGAAAAGTGTTCAGCTATTGTGGGAGCAAAGACAAGGTAAAGAAAGCAAAGACCTCTAAAGAAAAGCTAATAGTTTAAACAAAAACATCCCACATCTTAGATCTAACTTACACATCACTAGTTGGACCACCTTTTCCTATAAGACAGAAGCATAACGTGCTGCAGGAATTTAGATTTGAGTATTTTAGCTTTCTATGCCAGATAGGGCTGGTACTACAACTTTGGATTCCTCTGTCCAGGTATTTCTCACTTTCTCAGGTAGTAAAGAACACAGAGGGCAGAAACTCTGAAACAGTTGCCCTTTACTCACTGACATAAAAGCAGTAAAGTTTCCACTTGTCTGTCCCTGTAATTTTTATTTCCATAGCACCTAACGACCAACCTCCAGGAAAGACTCAGTCAAACTAGTTCAACTTGTATCACGGTACATTGAAACAAACTGACCTAGGGCAACTTCAATACGTGGGGCAGTAAGCTGTGACAGTCTAGCAGTCACTAGAAAACCTGCTTTCCTATCCTAGAGCTAGATTTGCAATTTTAGGCAGAGAAGCACTACGGTGAGCTGAGGACAGAAATCACTACAAACCAAGCTATCTCAACCCCTGCATCACAGCCTTAAGGGTGTCAGGTAGCTAAATATTAAGCAAATCTAAGTCAGTACCATTGTAGCCCTGCCCATCCCAGATAAAGCATCAATTTTTGCTCTTTTTCCCTTGTGCTTCTGTGATTGCTAAAGCCCAGGTTGGTTCAAGGAGCTAAACCAATAGAAAATTAACCCAGCTAACTTCCTTCCCCTACAAAAATCAAAGAAACTAATTTTCAACAGGTGCCAGCTTGAGCCTGGCAGTGCCTCTAAGCTAAGGTTACTGCAGACGCAGTGGCTCTACAGGAGCCAAATCAGGTCTGGCAGGGTCAATATGAAATTACTAAACTGAAGTCAGTAATGATCAAGTTTCATGTTCTAACAATGTGGTCTGTTCTCCAAAAAACAGTTACCAGATTTTTCTGTTACCAGATGAAAAATACTCCATTGGACTGGTTATGAAAAATAATTAACTAACATTAAAAAAATACTATAAAATATCTGGATTTTGTTCACTGAAGACTTTTTTAAAGTACTCTGTAACAGGCTTACTCGAACAGGGAAATACATTCCTAAAACTATGGATTACATGGCAGATAAAACAAATTTATTTCCAGAATTTATTTCTCTCTCTTCACTATACAAAAGCAGACTATCTTCAAAACATGCTTATATAAGCAGTGAATCTCCCACCACTTCAGTCTGGGCTGAATCTTTTTTTCCTCCAGTACACCTTTTTGCCTTTCCTGTTCCACATACGATGATCAGTAAAAACATGTATGAGAAATGACAGCACTGAGTATTTTGTCTCATTTCTGTTTAAGCCCAAACCTAGACTTGCAGTATCACACATCCTAGGCCTACAAAAGCAACGTGCTCTGAAGGGAATCCTGGTCGTTTCTCCTGCCAGACCATGCCAAGCCCAATTAGAAAGGACAGTTATGCCTAGGATGACTCAGCATAATAATAAAAATTTATCCAATAAAAATTGGATATAGATATGCAGTATGAGAATGTAAAGGCTTCTCAAAGATCCACAATAAGCATCATATTTGTAAAAGATGCCAAAAAACAACAACGATGCTTTCAATGAGGCTGCTTTCAAAGATACTGTCCAGATTTCGAATTTTAGTAAACTAATGCCTTACTTGTCAGATTTTTTTTTTTTTTTTTTTTGGTACATTCATGTGTATTAAATTGCACTAATAATTAGGAGGCTCAGGTGTAAATCCTAAAGATTGTCATTTAGCGGGTTTGGAAAAACAGTTTATAGCTGCTTCTTAAAAAACCAAGCACAAACAGCAGCACAGCACATCTGGCCCTCCGGTCAGCTCGGCTGTAACTCCGCGACCTCCGGGCGCTGGCACAAGCTCGACCAGGGCCTCTCCCCACGCTGACAGACACAGGGCGAAGCGCTCCGGCCACCCCCCGGGAGGGCAGCCCAAGGCCGGCCAGGGGAGCCCGGGGGTGCAGGGGGAGACGCTCCCGACAGCTGCCTGAGGTGACCGCGCCAGCCTGCGCTGGCTGAGGCGCGGGGGCTGCAGGGCCCTTCCCCCTTCAGAAGGCGCGGGGGAGGAAGAGGAGGCGTGGAGAGGGCAGCCCCCCCTCTGCCGGAAACCGCGTCTCTCTCCACCACCTTCCGTGCGAAGGGAAGAAGGCAGGGCGGGGCAGCACCCCTCCCGGCCCCGGGGCTCGGCTTCGCTGAAGCGCCGGCGCCCCCTGCCCCACAGCGGCCATGACGGCCGGGGCCTGGCGGCCGGCGCTTACCCATGACCTGCACCCGGCAAATGGCGCAGGTGTCGCATTCCACATCCCAGCTCCACATGGCCACCGCGTTCCACTTCTTCAGAGAAAACATCTTGTCGGCCGCGCCTGCCTTAGAGCCCGCAGAGCCCGGGTGCGAGTGGGGGGCGCCCGGCTCGTCCCCGTCCTCCACATCGGCCATGGCGGAGGGGCGGGGACGCGGCGCCAGACGGGCGGCAGAGCAGGGCTGCAGCGCCCCCTGGCGGCGACAGCGGGGCACGGCCCAGGCGGCGCCAGGGTCCGAGGCCGGGGGCAGAGGCTGCGGGGCGGGGCCGCGCACGGGGCGGAGGCGGGGAGGGGACAGCGGCGGCGTGATGGTGGCATCCGCGCAGCAGCGTGGGAGCTGGAAAGACTCGAATAAAAGGTGGCGATGAGCCGCAGAGCGGCATTTTCACGGGTGTCCTGAGGGGAGCGAGCCCCGCTGCCATGGGACGACTGCACAGGAGCGTAGCCGCCCGGTGACTACGTCTCCTGTCCGAGAGCTGTCGTGTAAGTGGTCAGTTCTTCATGGAAATGGTCAATTCAATAGGGCCACTTTTTAGTATCGGAGCAGACGGTCTGAATTTACGTGTTAATTTATCAGGGTGAATTTGTGAGGGGATGAAAAAACATCAGCAGAAAATATGAAAACTGTGAAGGACTACACAGTCCTTCATGAAAAATATTTACATATAAAACTACATATATCTTAAAAACTGGAGCTTCAAAGCATGTATAAAACCAACTAAAACAATAGACATCATTATTTTAAAATATTTTAGAAACCTACATTTCTTTTCTTTACCCAAATAAAAGTATGCAAAATTGACCTTTCCAATATAGTGCCCTGTGTCCCTCAGCTCTTTAGTAAAACTCCCCAGTTTGTTTGTAACTTTGTTAAATAATATTGATATTCATGTACAAATTAAAGACAGTGTTCCATTTAAATTCAGGAGAAACAAATTAAAGGAAAATTTAAAAATAAAACCATCATAGCACTTGTGAACCTGAATTGAAAGAAAATATATACATTGTTTTCCTCTGGTATTTTTATACCTTTCCCACAATTATTAAAATTTTGAGTAGACTTGTTATAAAGTAAAAAAATTGAGGTTCAAGCTCATTAATTTTCCATTATTTAAAATATCAACTGCCTCTAAACAGAGATTTTTTGAAAAGTCTCTCTTTTTTTAGAAGTTACACAGTATGCTTGTTTGTTTTGTCATCTCTAATTTTTCTAAGTATGGATTAGATGGAAATTCTATGCAATAGAATCCACTTCTCCAGTTCTAAGAGTTCACAAGAGCAAACTATGACACAGATAATAATTGTTTGGGTGCTGAAAAAATGTCCCACATTTGCTGTGCATTTTGCAGTACTGGTTTTAACCTGTAACCATTCCCTGAACTTAATCACTTCATGATGCTATAAAGCAGTTTTTTCCTGCACAGATGGGAGGCAGGCAGCAAAAAAGTGGTTCAAGTATATAGGAACTGCTCTAGGATCCTATGGATAGAAAGAAGTCAGTAAAATATCAAACACAGTCATTAAAACAATGATGATCCCTTCTTTTAGTCTCCTTCTCACCTCCTCATGTAAGAAGCCATCAGGCATAACCAGCTCCTTTAATGAGCACGTCAGTTCAGACGAGATGCAGCTCTGAATATATTCCCAAGGACTAGGATAGCCTTTGAGAGAAGAGACATTGCCAACATGAAACACTGTATTTAGTATTAGGATGAAAGGGATGTTTTGAAAACTAATTTTTTCAAAATAGAAAGGAAATAACTTTTGATTTGAGTTATGCTTGTTTGCTTTGTCCTGTCTACTCTTCCAAGTAAAACATGCAGTGCAGAACTTGTATTAGCAGTGAAAGCTGTAGAGCAAATGCCATACAGGTACCTTTAACTCTGTCCATATTACCAACAAATGATTTCCTTGGCTATTTGACCACCAAAAGAGGTGTAAAAAATTTCCAAGCCACTACTCAAAATACAGTCCTGGCACTCCAGAATACACCTGTTCCCTACAGACACATAAGGCATTAAGCAGGTGGCACACAGGAGGATGGCACAAATTATGATAGCCCTTTTGGTGAGTTTTCCCATTGTACTTTTTCACTGCTTTTAACTGTAAATAAGAACTCATTATTTCAGGCTGAGCAGGAGAAGACTGCATTTGCTCATCTCCTTCAGACTTTGCTGAAAATGTTCTATACAAAATATTTAAATATAGGAACTTGAAGTAAGTTCCTTTCAGCCCATCAAGGGATTTTTCAGCTAGAATTCTAGCTGCTCAGCCAATTGTGTGCTATACAATGGGAAAAAAACAACTTGTTTGGCAACTGTGAATGGGGATATAAATAACGGCAGGCATCCAAATTTGCAATATTATTTTATGTTATACAGTTTGTAATAAATTAAATTTTGGCAATAATTTCACAGTAAGGATGCAGTGTCATTCATCAAGGATTAATTCTGGTTTCTGATGGTGTCCATGTCAAACAATACTCATTCAAAGCTCTAAGTGACTCAAATAATTGCCATAATACAGTTTTCTGTTCATATTCGTAATCCCACTTTAAATTATCTTATGGATGCATCTTCAACTTCTATGAGAAATTTTTGCTCTCTATTCACCTTTTAAAATTCTGAATATTGCAGAGGTAGTGGTTTGGGAGAATGTACAATGCCTTTCATAGATTTTCATGAATCTTAAGAATAGAGATCTCTGCAAACAACTTGACTTCATTCTTTTTTCTTTCATCTTTCCTTTCTCTTACAACTTTGAGATTTTTGTTGTTTTTTCCACAGCTTGCTTATTCTGAAACATAGAATCAAAGATTATTATTACTAATAACAAAACTGTTATGGAAATGTCACTTTTACGATAAGGCAAATAACAGTTATGTAAGCATGTGTGTACCTTGGGCAACTAATGCATGTGCTGGATTGTATTATTACACTTACTGTTTGTTCTGTCAGTAGACTAACATACATCAGAACATCTAAGTACTGTGTCAATCTACCCAGCAAAGAATAAGCACAGTTCTGTTCCAAAACTATTTCTGAAACTCCCGATCCTCTAATGCATCTCTGTACCATTTTACCAGTAGGAATATGTTAAATGGGGCTATTAATGGCCAGCACTGATAATACTGGTGTAGAGATGAGGCCTCAGTAAGGGCATGCAGGGAGTCTGCCATAGTGGAAGATGGCTCAGGAAATCGCACTGTATCAACACACTAGCTATCACTTGGGACAAAACCACCTGTAGTACCTCTAAGTTTTACTTAGCTGCCAGATGCAATTGCCAAAACAGAAAATAGACTTCAATATTAGTATGTACAGAAGCATGAAGCAGGCGTTCAGAATAAACAAACAAACAAAACCCTAAACCAAACCAACAAACAAAAAGCCCCACAAATTTCAGAAACATACTACATTTGTGGAATAAACTGCATGCCACTTTTAGACTACGAGGATCTCGCTGGAAGGGAGACTGGCATGAGGAAATCACAGAAATATCCAGAGTAGCAAATTCAGTTTAAAGAAGCACATTCCCACCATTTTCCCTATATTGCTGCATACATATGTGACTTGGGATAAACTTTATACAAGTCCAGGAGTGAGTTCAAAGACAAGGAAGTACCGGTAATTCAGGTTAATTGTACACTTATTGCATTCAGTGGAACAAATGGTTATCATGACACCCAATAATAGAAGGCAAATCTTTAAGTGCTACCAAAGAAGTTAATGACTTTTGCATGGGAACCTATCTGCTGTAGGTGGAAAACCCTGTCTCATAACAGACCAAATGGTCCCGATTTTGCTGAGCTACTTTAATTGAGTCTAAACCCTTGAAACTTCTCCATTCTTCATACAACACCCAGCCTTACCCATCTCTCCTGAAGCAGTTTTCAAGCCAGTGACACAAATGTGCCTAACTAATGTATCAAATTCTATACATACTCCATTACTATTTGCTCATTGTTCTACTCTCTGAAGTAACTCAGCTATTAATATTCCCCCAGACAGTGCAGATTTTCAAGTTAAAAACTTGCCTCATAACCCATGTATTAAAAGTTATTTGTGAAGATGAAATGACACATATTTTAACTGAGGCAAGCAGTTTGAGAATGGAACTCCATTATTAATTGAAAAAGGAAAAAACCAAGTGATTCTTCTGTGCTGTTACAACGGGGCATATCCCCCACCTATTTTTTAAAATTCTGAAATGTTTGTCTTAATTGCAAATAACCTGTTTTTTATAGGGTTTTCCCACTTACTAATTTTGCCTGTCACCTGCTTTTTGCCAGCTGAGGAAGGCTTATTTTGGTATCACCTAGCAACCAGTTTCATGGTGTCAAGAAAAAGCAAAAGCTGAACAGGCAGTGTTCAATCTGGGGAGCTCCCACGCGTAAGCTTCTGAGCTGGCTGCTGAAGTAACCCTGCAGTAGGTCTGGTGTCTGGACTCTGATCAAGGAGCACAGACCTGCCCACACACAAGTCTGGCTGGCTTTGCAGCCTTCTATTCTTATATACATACTAACATCCCTCAAAATACCATCTTCTCTCTCTGCTCCCTGACACAGTGTTTGTCACTGGAACACCAGCCTGGAATAAAGCAAGGGATATCCTGCATGCTTTGAGATACCAGAGCCAAAAATCTTCTACACTACTATTTCAGAGGGACCAGGTAAGAGATTTTTACCTTTAAGTCTTGAATTCAAGTCAGACGGTAGATTTACTTTAGCTGTTCTATGATTTTCTCAGTTTGTTTTTTTTTTTCCTGTGTGGGAACAATGACCAAAAATAGAAGATAAAAGTGGGGAACAAAACCACAACTCCTTAAAGCAAACTAAATTGTCTGTTTGGTTTAATAAAAATTACTATCCTTTTGGCAAAACTGTTAACTAGACTTTATAGAAACTGCCACAGCATTAACAATAGTAATTATACTAAAATAATTATGACTTCAAACAATTAAAAAGTTTGATCATAGAATTTCATGGAGCTTCAAATTGCATAAGATTTATATGGATGAATGTCATTTTATATAAACATTTATTCTCTAAAGAATATTTTAAAAGCTATTCAGAAAGGTTGTCTAATAGTTTTTTAGTTTTTGGTTTGTTTTTTTAAAGCAACAAAAAATACATTATGGCACTCAGTGGCATGGTCTAGTAGTAACCACGGCAGCAGTGGATCAAGGATTGGACTTGATCTCAGAGGTCCCTTCCAACCCAGCTGATTCTACAATTCTTAAAAACCATATGAATTTCCTGAACACTGCAGCCACAGGATCTTTTTAAACTGTTCTAACTGTGGAGCAACTGATTATCAGACTTCTGTCCCTGAATTAGGGACAAAATCTACAAAGTTACTTTTTAAACTTATATTTTTAAATTAAGTAATTTAGTTAAATTAGTTTTTATTCCCAGTTCTTATAAGTCTACTCACAAACTCAATCTTAATTTTTTTTTAATAACTTCCTATATTTCTGAATCTCAGGAATGTACCAAGTATTGCAGCAGCCTCATCACAGTTGAACACAGTGACACTGATACAGTTCTCCTTACTGCTATTAAAGGACTTCTAGTTTATTCAATCTGCATAAATCATAAACAACTTACTTAAATATACTTCTGTACCCATCTGTGAGAACCTTAAATAAATTGTATACATTTGTCCATTCTCCTTGAAGTTGCTTCTACTTGCTACTGGAAGCTTTTGCTTATTGGCCTAGTTTTTATTCCATATACATTTTTTTCCAAAGACAAGTGAACCAGACCTTATCACATGAATAAATGTTGCAAACTTTGTGCTTTAAATACATACAAATGAGCAGAAATTAGGGATGTCTTGCAAATAATTAATTTTCAATACATACTTCTATTTTCTGTATATAGTCTATAGGTAGACTATACAAAGGTAAGTATATATGCTCACCTATTACAGACTCTTAGCCTGCATTTTCTCAGTATCTGCATGTGCATGCAGTATCTGCATGGTGGGTCAATGATATAAAAAAACCACGTGAGAAACTAGAACACTGATTTTCAGGGAATGCAGAGTCCAAGAAAAAACTCTTAAGCTCCAGAGGCCTTATGCCTCAATGACTGCCAGCCCAGCCCATACTCAGAAGTATGATAAGCACAGAACCTTCACATTGTAAATGGGAACCCCCAGTGTCATGGCTTGGAGACAAATTAGCTTAATGAAACTATTTGAGAAGGCAGCATACTAGCAGTGAATAGAATATATCTGCTATATCTGCTATTATAATCATCACAGAATCCTTACAAAAATGTTTTTCATGTCCACAGAAAAAAAATCCTCCCATACTTCCAATTTCATCTGTAACTCCTCTTTTCTAATCTGGCAAAGGAATGTAGTGATCACTCAGACTGGGCCTTAATACAGCTTACCTCAGAATAGATAAAAATTAATTTAAAAATGTCTGGAAGGTTTGCTCTGTAACTCCTACTAGAAGTTTTTATACGAGCAATAAAGGAAAACAGGTCAGCTCTCTGTACAAGGAAACAAAACACCAGAACATTAAAACACAGCTGTACAAAATCATCTAACAAAAAAATGCCAATAGGCACATGAGGAGAGAGCAGATGGCTCTCTCCTCATGTGAAAAAAAAGTGCCCACATTACATAAAAAAAAGACTGAGAAAAGCAAAATTTTTTTTACATTAAAGTAAGTCTGACAAATTACATAGCCTGCACTGGTACAGAGGCAGGTAATGAAATCAGGAAGCAAGAAAAAACTCGTCATCATATAACACTAATAACATAGTACAAGATATCCTGTAATACAGCAGGCTACTGACTGCAAACATTTTAAAAACTACCAAATTACTAAAGTTTCTCTGCAGGCTGCTATGCTAAATGATTAACCATCACTTCTCTCTCCAAACACTGTGAGAATGTTATGATGCAGTGAATGCCCATGCAAGAATGCTCAATTTTGGTTTTTATTTTCTGTCAACTATATTTATCTTTCTGCATCCAACTTCTGTATGTAAACCCCAATTATTTCAGTCTTCAGATAAATGCTAACGTTTTAAAAAGCCAGGCCTCACAATAAACACACAGTATCTCTCGTTTGCTGTAATTTATTTGTGAGTTATTCTCAAGCCATGTTACAAAACATTTTAATGTCTTGATAAGAAAATAAAATTTAAATAAAAATACATTCAAAAGTACATCAAAATACAAATTAAAACTAATGATAATTTACAATCCTAACAGAACTAATTACTGAATAACATCATCTTTCTAGACTAATCACAATGAAGGCAACATGTATTATTAATCATCCCACTTGTACCTAATTAAATTCTAGACCATCTACCGCATTTTAAAACATTATAAAATGAGAAATGAAATCTTAATGGTCACAAATATTCAATGGCCTTTGTTCTTCTAGCAGATATTCCAGTACCAGAGCAAAAAAAAAACCCCAAAAGTGCGTATTTTAGAACAAATGTTGCAAGTGTACACAATTTAAGTTTTAAAACAGAAATTAAACTTTGAAAACAGGAAATGACTGCAAGGAACAGAGACTTTGCCTCAGGAATAATCTACATTCAGCAAAACCAAACTTCCGACACTCAACCACATCCAGCTTTGTTTAATGGCAACTTTCTATTAATGGCAATTAATCTGACCCACTTTACCTTGGCAAAACATATTTCTTGGCATTATATTTCCTCTGCCATACCCCCCCATTTCAACTGTTGGCAAATAAAAGCCCCTTAGAATACATCAAATATGTAAAAAAAAGAAAAGGCAAAAAAACAGCTGAGGTCATTACATGATTGTAATGCTGCAGACATTAGTACTGAATCCTGGATATTGTAAAATAGTTTGTCTGGTATTAAACTAAATAGTTATTCTAACAACTTACATTCATTCCAAAATAGATTTCAATCCTGTCTTGCCAGTTTCCTTCTATTACAGAAAGCTTCCCTAAAACAGTATAATAAATGTTTAGTAAATTTAAACAGCTTACAGTTTCAAGCATCATGGATTTATAATCTATTTTCAAGTTACATTCTTAATTAATTTGGCCAAATCATGATTGTAAAAAAAACAAACCCAAAACACAGAAATCTCAACAAAAACAAGAACAAAACACCCCGCAGCAAATGCTCCAAAAATAAATGTACCACATATAGTTATTATTAAAAACAATATTCCAAGAAGTACCATTGTATTTAATACTGATGAAGCAAAGTTGCCACCATAATACCTTTGCTTCTTTCTGGTTATAGAGATATATAACCATAAACCTAACTCCTCAGATGAAGTGAGCAAAAATTAATCTTACTGAAGTCAAGACTGCCCATTTAAAATTGTGTTAAGTGGCAAATATGAATCCATGTAACTATAGATATAAAAATATTCACTGAAGCATTGCTTAAAGACAACACAATGTTGATCATTCAACTGATCGTAACAAGCAGATACTACAAAGTATCTAAAAATAATCTGGGATAGTCCAGATATCTAAAGTGCTTTGAGTGATTAGAATAAGGATTATTTATTAGATTTGGAGTCAAAAGGTGAGCCGGACCTAGTTATTACTTTTCCATAGAATAAAAAAGTGAAATAACACATGGGATGATGTAAATTGATCGCTACTTAACCACAATCTGTTCACATCTCTATTTTTCTGTCTGTAGGCAAATTTACTTTAAAAGAATGTTACTACCCTGCATTTCTTTTGAGTAAGAAAAAAAAATATGTACCTTAAAAAAATTGTTAAGAAAAGAAATAGTGGTCTAATGTCACTCCTTATATTACTCTCCCCAAATGTAAACAAGAGGTACAACATACAGGTTCCCTGATTTCTTCTTCTTTAGTATTTAAAAACAACTAACACTGGTAACTGCTGACCAGATTATTTGCAGCATACTGCATGACTTTGTAAGACTTCAGCTGTAGATGAAGTCGTGACAACAGTACAAGGAGAAATGTCAGATGAATTGTGTGTGAAGCTTCAGATCTTTTCCATGTCATAGTATCTTGGGATTTCTTAGTCAAGATCCGTATCAGCAGGGCAGGCACTCATGGCAAAGTCATGCAAGTTTGTAATGTAGGTATTGAGAGAGGTAATCCAACCAACAAATGCTTTGTGGATTTTCTTTCATTAACAAGCTTATATATTCAGAAAGTTCTTTCCAATAAGACAACAGTGGCAGAACATTTAGATTTATTCACACCTGTTACTTTAAGAACCTGGAACTTCAAGTTCTTCAGCATAATGTGAATAAACCTTAATACCAGATTTCCAAGTAGATTTTTTTCCTATTAAATATTAAATAGATTGTCAACACAACTAGCATTTACATTCATTCTTAAATACTTTGTAAAAATGCATATTATGAATTTTAAAAAACAAAACCAAAACAAAACCCTTGAAACACTCAAGAACGTTTCCAGTTTCTTTTTTCATCCAAGCATGCCAGTTTTTCTGGCTAGGAAACTTTTCCAACAATTGGATTTTCTCTGGAAAAAAAAATATTATATTTAAATGTTTTTAAGGTTAACATTTGCTTCCTCATCATACAACTTTAATTTATTAAGAAAACCTATATATTTTGCATAATTTCTACCACTACTTGTGAAATTTCATGATTTGTGGAAAACTGAATACTTTCATGTGATACCTACTAAATCCAAGTCAGTTTTTCGTAACAACTTAGGCCAAGTACTAAACTGGGCAAACCTAATTGGGATTTGAGCATTCCTTTTTTTCCTGGTGAATCAAACCTTGTTGATGCAAGATAGAAAACAGGAAACTTGCCAGTGATGGTCCATGAATAACAGTCACGATTTAAGTGAATTGAAAGGATCTGCTCTGGAATAACAAAATACTCCGAAGAATAGATTTATTTTGACTATACAAGAAATCATATTTCTTATTGAGTATGGTGAATGTCTTCCTTGTAGTGTAGTTTCTGCAGTGTAGTTTTTACAGGTTTTTTGGTTTTTGTTTGTTTGGGTTTTTTGTGAATATTTTTTCTGAATTAAAAATTGAAATTAAAAAAAAAAAAAGACAGGGATAAATTTTGACTGCACTTCAAATGTAAGTTTGCAAGGAAACAACAGTCATTCACCTGCTTATGGCAATCTCAAACACCAGAAGACACAGATGTATCCCAAACACCAGAAAAATTTCTTGAATCTTCTACAAACTGGTAAAAAGCTGCATTACTACAAATAAATGATTTACCATGTTTTCTCCATGTCTCTGTGTTGTCTAAAGCTACCTCTAGCTTATTTATCTCCATCTCAACAAGCCTGGCCATGTTCTTTAATCATAATTTTTTTTTTAAAGACACATTTATAAATGTCAAAATTACATAAAATACTTACTCACTACCATATTTAGCACTGGATGACCTCTTCTTTTGGTATTTTTCATGCGATTCATTCAGTTTTTCTACTATTTCTATTATCTGTTGAAGTGTGTGAAAAGTTGCTACAGAATCTTCAATTGTGAAGTTAGAATAATCATCTGGTTCTTTCCGGGGACCTTGATAGACTGCTATACTTCCGCAAGCCTCTACAAAAGTTAACACAGTTAATCAGAATTTTGATGATTAACAAATGGATACAACTCTTACGTAAATGCTGATTCTGAAATGTAAAGTTACTCCAGTTCATATACAAAATAGGTTAAGATAAAAGCAGAAGGTAGTATCAACTATGTTTATTTATAGTTCTGTATCTTATTCACTGCTCAATGTGTTCAGCATCTTGAGCACCTAGCTCTCTCCTGTTCACATTAACAGAAGACCAGTGCTTTCTTGAAACTCAGCCATGTTCAATAAAATTCACTCCATGAGCAGGAAAAAGCAAAAAAAAAAACCAGAAAAGCAAACTGCTATAGTTGCAGTCTCTGTTTAGACAGCTACAGATTACTCACAGATGCAAATTCAATTAGAACAATGTGTATGCCTGAGGTCTACTGTTAAGAAATGACTGAAAAAATGTCAGATACCACAGCACTAAGAAGACAAAAAAATATGATTTCTCTCTATATATTATTTTCAGGTTAAGTGTTGTGAAAAACTGATGCTATAGGCCTAAAGAGTCAGGGCTGAACAATATCATAATAAATCTTTTAAATTATTACTTGAGTACCTTCCAACTTCTGTAGTTTAGACATGTTGATAGTGAAAAGTGAGTAAATCCTTTCTGTCTCTCTGTCCCCATCAATTTCAATTTGAGTATCAGCAGGAACACCTCTAAAAGGAAACAACAAGAAACTAGTAGTCAATATAAATAACTCTTGAAAGGTATGGGACCTGTTGAAAAACCAAATACAGGAATGAACATAGAGTATCTATGTATATTCAGAAACTTGTAGGATTTATACTGAATTCTAGAAAACAGATCTTCAGTCAGCATTATGCAACTTATCCAGTTAGAGATAAATTTTTTTTAAATATCAGAGCATTTTTCTGTTTTCAGAAATCAGCAGCTTAAAAAGAAGGCATGAATGCATTATAAGATGTTACTAATTTTCTTGATGTTTTCTCAGAATCTCTATTCAAAATGATTTAGCTGATTTTCTTCATATGCTGTGTTTAAAAACATGTGAGGCTAAAATAAAAAAGTGACTGTATAGAACAAGACAATGTCATTAGGGAAAGAGCCAGACTTCTAGGCTGAGCCCTCTTGCAACAAGGTATTTCCATTGTGTGATATAGATGACCAAGATGTGTCAAATTTCGGCATTCATCTCTTGTCATCTGAGTAAACATGAGCTGCTAAATCTATTATTCTGTGTGGAAAGAAATAAACATTCAATTATATATGATTTACATGCTGAATTGGTTATAATCATTCCATATGCTGGCTGGCAAGAGTAAAAGACTTGCTAAAATCCAGTACTCCAGGCCTTATTTGTAAGGCATGGTTTTAGTAGCATAACTTGCCTAATAAACAAGGAAAGCTTTACTTCCAGAGTTTCAAGTTGGTTAGTGTATCTTATATTACTTGTCCTACGTATTTTCACGTGTGAAGGAACTTACGCAGTGCAACGAGCACAGCCCACAGTGTTCTCTATTGTAGCCTTGCAGCAAAGCCAATTCCCATTCAGAAAAGCAGAAGGATGGTAAAAACTGAGCCTCTTCTGGTTGCATCTTGTTACTCGGCAAAGAGCTTCTATCCACTCACTAGCTTCTACACAGTTATTTGCTTGGATATAGAGTGGCTTTTCTCCATGTAGTACCTGAAACATCTGTAGAAGGAAGAAACATTACTCTGCTCATTAGAAACAGAACAGTTCTTTCAGCAACTTGGAATATATTAAAATCGATTATAAAGCTCAGGGAATTCAACGAAATCCAATGAAGACAAAGTGGGACAAGAGAGAAAAGATGACTTTTCACCTTTTTCATTTTAAAAATGAAAAGCCTTATTTCGAAGAATAAAGCCACAGCAGTTGCCCGTGTTCCATCTACACAACTTCCTCATACCAAAAAGAATCCTTAAAGATTTGGAACAAAAGGCACTTTTGTCCTCCTCATTCACATCTTTACATGTGACCTCAGACTTCGTATCTTGGGAATAACAGGAGACTCCCAGAAGTCTCTCCATTAGCCATCCTCAACCTAACCAACAGCTGTACTTTTATCACTGCCTCAGAATTGCTGATTGAAGTAACAGAAGTACCAACCTGCTACAGCACAATCAGTGGTGATAAAGGTACTGTAGAAGTTCTTATCGAAATGATTAAAGATTGGTAATATTACAGTTCTAGTAGCACATAATATAATAGTAATACTTCACACAGAAGTTTTGACCTTCATTACAGAAATTTGAGAAGGGACTCATAAAATCAGTCAGCAAAGATCCAAATCTCCAGGTTAAGTTCCACATTTAGAGTATTTGGAAATAATGCATACAGGTTTTTATTCTGGATCAAAAAACAAAGATTTTTTGCTGATGTGTTTAGTAATAGGGTCTCAGTAATGCTGTAAGCTAATTAGAATCTTTTATTTAAAGAACACACTGATAATATAAACTATCTTCTGACTCACATTTTTTTTGTTGAAGGAGTTCTCATCAAGTTTCTCCACTGCAAGGATGTTTTTGATTGGAATAGTGAAAATTGGTTCTTTATCTGTAGAAAATTGCAAATATATGAGCAAAATGATTTTTAAAAAATTCTTTTACAGCCTCAGTGCACTGATTCTGTAGGTTAAGTTCTCAAATTGTGCATTTTTATTATGGAACAACTTGTGCATGAATTGGACAGAAGCACGTGGTGATTAGGGCAAATGTAACTACAAAAGATCAGATGTCCTTTACGATAAGAAAAAATTTATGCATTTTAAAAAGCACGAATCAGATACAAACCCTTAGTAAATATTGAAAAACTAAAAATAATTCTAAAATAAACAGCTTACCTTGCTGTTTGTGGTAGGTAAACTCTCGACTTGTTAGACAGAACCATCGCTTCTTAAAATTCTTTTTACCAATCCGAGTCCTTCCCTGAGCTCTTTTGTACATTTCTCTGTAAAGACAGAAATCAAATTAAATGCAGCCATTAGTTTTCTGAAGAGCTTTCAAAACCATTTAATGAGATAGCAAAAAACTATTTCACTACTGTTCAAAATAGACCCTTAAGATTATCTTTTGGTATGGTGATTGTGGACAGGGTTCCATGCACAGGAAAGAATTTGAAATAAGCAGTTTTTCAGATCCACAACTCCAGATTTTCCCCCAAGGGATTAGGGTGTATCCAACTACAACATCCTTTCTCTCCTGTCTCTTTTTGCATGTGAATGTACCTGACCATACCTGGTTTAGAGACTGAATGTAAAAGAATGATGCTGCACATGACTCAATAGAAAGGGTGTTCAGTACACATTAAGCGTACTCACTGACAACTATTTTCTTGAGCAACAGCCATCCATTTGTGGTACAGATTAGCTTCCAAATTGCTATAATTCAGCAATTGGTTATAACTGTCACCTTAATTTCTATTTTTTTTTCTATATTCTTTTCTTGCTGTAGATTTGCTTCTCAGATAAAAATATTTTTCCATACAAATGTTGTTTGAATAATTTCACTACCTATTCCTGATGAATATAAAAAGATATTATTTTCTTAGAAAGATTGATTTTCACCTCTAGTGTTATAAATACATCATTCAGCATTACAGAGTAACTTTTCTCCCTACTTTAAAGGCAGAACATTTAACTACCTGGGCTTTCACAGCAAGCAAAGTAATTCTAAATTAAATTATTAAGTCCTTTTAAAACACACTTTCACAATCCGAATAAGTCACAGCAGAACATACACTGAGTTGTAACAGGAAGTCAGACAGGCTTTGATAGGTTTTAAGATGCCTTTAATTATTTTTCCCAAAGTATTTAGAAGATGAGTTACAAAAGTTTACAGCTGTTGGTTTAAACTATTCCTGCAAACTAACAAAGAATTATGACAAATCACAAATAAAATTATTTCTAAGGTATACCAAACATATCAATGAGCATTCATTTGTCTTTGGCATTTATGACAAAAGAGTAAATTCTGGTTTGCATGAACAGATTATAGTTGTATTTACCCTTCTTTTAGATGCACTGGTTCGCTCAGACCACTGGGCTCTTTACTTTCAGTAGAGGAAACATCATCTAGGAACTTAAGAAAAATTACACAGGGAGTACAAACTAATCAGAAAGACAGCACTAACAAAAGCTATTCTGAAGATAATAGATGTACAGTTTCTCTCAGAACAAAACAACTACTTTATGGAACAAATGAAATGAAAATGTATTACAGGGACTTGAAAGGCCCATAAACCACATGAGATTTCTTTAATTAGTTTCTGAACAGCAGGCCTAATAGAGCTTGTTTCAATTAACTTATACTTAAAAAAATAAATTAGTTTAGTCCACTATGTACAGCTGTTCCATTATGTAGATATTTAGTTTTTTGGTTTTTGGTTTTTTTAAAGTTCTGAAACAGTCTGCACTTTTTCTTGTTTTTCTCTAGTAGAAAAGTTAACAATAACACAGTGTTCTAATAGAATTAAGACTGATTAGATATATCAACCATAAAAAAAAACTAATTGAAAGGTACCTTTTTAACAGATTCAGTAAATTTTTCTTCTTGAAATGTTTTGAAAAACTCACACATAAACGTCTCCTTGAAACTTGACTGAAAGACAAGGTATATTGACATAAATAATCTTTCAAAGAATACTGCCTATGGAATAAGAAAGAATTTTAGTAGCCTTACAAGTTTGCTTTTGGTCAAACTTCCCCAGCTCCCCAAAGTCTGGATGGCTTTTGATATAAGAGTTAATGTTCTACAAGTCTGTGCATCCTATAACAAAGAAACAAAATTCAGAAGTAATTTCTTTTTTCCCCCACAATTCCAGGCAAAATTTTGATTGAAAACTGGAAATATCACAAAAAATACCATTTATACAATGTACTACATCTGACACATCTTACTTTCTTTTCTTCTTCACCCAGAGAAATGTGTACGCAGTGCTGTCCTCTATTAGTACTCATGCTTTATGAAAATATATTTTTTAAAAGCTTGTGCACAGTGCTTTGTATTTTAGTCATTAGCACTAGAATTTAATATTTTTATCTCTTACAGCACAAGCCCCTGAAGTCCTATAATTGTTACTACACATCTAATGCCTCTAATAAAAACTTAACACTATACATAACAAACCACTGCTGGAGAGATGGTAGAAGGTTTCATAACACAATGTGAACTTAAAACTTGATCTTTTAAGGCTTTTCCCTAATTTCTTTGTTACCTCACTACTTGCAGTTTAGTACAGGTTACAAACCCTTTAGATTGTCAGACCCTCAAGTAATAAAATCTTGTAATATCTGAACCAGATAATGTCATATGAATGTATTTGAGCATGTATATCTTTTTCTTTTGAAAGCAACACACACTAAAGCAGATTTTAAAAGCTAATAAATACAGCTCCCAGAGTGTAAGTTTTCATACCTATTTTGTATGTAGTGAATGTAGTACTTTATATGGAAGCTTTTTTTTTTTTTTTTGTGCTATATACTCGGTAATTTGAAAACAGAATGGGAGATTTGGCAACCTGTTGCAAGTAGTGAAATCCAGAATGAATACACATTATCACATAATTGTACAACATCTGTTCTGGCTACAAATGGAGAAGTTTCACTTAAAAGTGTCATCTTGATATTTAATTTCCACTGTGGAAGAAACCAATAGAGTTTAGACATATGCCTTAAAGAACTCTCACTTATGTCTCAATTCTAAGAAAGAAGAACACTCTCCAAATAGGCACAGAATCAGTATCAATAGTTATTCTACATCATTTGAGAACACCTCATAAAGACTGAGAAAATTTATGCTTAAGAAGAACTACAAATGTCTTTGTTCTTTTGGTGAGGCATAAAACTGAAAACTCAAGCTAGACAGATTTAGTACTCTTATTCCCCAGTTACAGACCCACTGAAAGTAACTTATGCCTTCCCAGATAAACAGATCTGAAGGTTATGAATAATAACAGAACAAAGCTTTACAGAACTTACTGGATGGTGAGGTCGTAAATGAAAAGTATGAGGTGAGACTACGGCTACAGCAAAGAAACGAAGAAACACAAAGCTGCTCACTGCAGAATACTGTACATGAGGGTCATCTGCAGAGAAAAACCATGAAATGTAACATGCACTGAACTTAACAGGAAATAATGACGACAGTCAACATAAAAATCCTTCAGAAGATAGCACAGGAGGCATTTATATTTTAAAAGAGAATAGAAAAACAATGAAGGGCATGAAATGGAAAAGGTGATCATGGTAAGAAATCATGTTCTACTTATAATGGAGACCTTATTTCTCTGAAAAGTCTGTTCTCATAAAACTGGCTCATCAGCTCCACTGAGAAGGAAGAAGGAAGCTTATTCAAAGTGTTGATTTGGTACACACCTTGCTCCTAAACAAAAAACATGGTAGCAGTTGCCTTTAATGACTGGAGCAATCGGGTTTATTCACCTGTAGAGCTGATCACTGATCAACTCAAGCACATTAATGCTGCCCAACAAATGGGGTCAACATGTATAAAAACTTTAACTCCAGTTATGAGTTGCATCAGAAAACCATGGTGTTACATAATTTTGATGCTGTAAATGAACTATTATTTAGTATTTTGGGTATATTTACACTTTCATACTGGGACATACAGTGGAATCACATTCTTACTCTAATGATCATTTCAATATGATCTGATAAATTAGCTATTCTGAAAGGAAAGTCTTAACTAGTGACAAATGTGAATCATAGAAAGGCTCCAGATTATGAGAAGTACATTCTTCTTTTGTAGCTTATTGCATGACATTTCAAATTTTAATTAACTGAAGTATAAGTGTATTTCAAATCCACCATCCTATCCCTATAATAAAAAAAAAAATCAAAACAAAACTTTTCTAATGCTAGTCACATTACAAATACATTAAATAGTTTCCATTATCCATCCTCCCCAAAACTACCTCCAAGTAGTAGTGCTGGGCACAAGTTACATATGTGCTAGTCATAGTTAACATAGTTGCACTTCATGTAATTAAGATGTAAATACCAGATTTATTTTTCAGTTTACCTCTTCATGTTTTTAGAATCAAAAAACCAGATCAGGTCTCCCAACCTGTACGTATCTTTCAACTACATCACTTCCTGGATTATTTGTGTTTTTCTTCTAGTGCCTCAGATTTTCTTCTAGTGACTTATTTGCTGCTGCCTTGCACTGTTTCTGAACTGGTATGTTTTTGTATCAGAAAACAGACAATTCTTGCTGATTGACTTCAAGGCTTTACTATAACTTACAGTCTGACAGAAAAACAAATTGACAATGTAAGAAGTTCAGGACAGAGCTCTGGAAAAGACAAGAACTCCACATACAGTAACTGCAGAAGGATTTCACTCTGAACATAAATTTAAGGTTTTCAGAGAACACTTACTTGGAAATCTTTTGGCAGCCAGATGCCTCAAAGAATAAAAAACATCACACATTAGGGTAGGACAACTTATACTTGACCGCACAATTTCACGGAATACTTTGTCTACATAATAGCGTAGATTTTCCTGCAATTACAAAAACAGGTATTTTAGACCATTATTATTTGCATTTTATGGCTTTTTCCTGAACACAAACAGAAAATTAAAAATCTTTTTGTCTTTCTTTTTTTTATAACACTAACTATTCGACTATGCATTTTAGTACAGTGCACATTTTAGAAGACTCATAATATTTATATGGGATTACTAGTGTTAAAAGATAGTTTAATGATGTTCACTTATAGTAAAGTATGTAAGCAATGGATGGCAATACACAACTATCTATCAAAACCTGGTTTTGTAATTTGACAACAACATGTTACAAGGAAGGAACGCTTCCCATGCATACATAGTGAATGTTAATTTAGTTTGTTGCAGATGCTCTTGCCTTAAAAGTCATCCTCTGGTAACAGGCAAGCAGCAAACAAAGCTTCAGTGGAAAGTATTAAAGAACTTCACAGTCTAGATGCTCTGAGTATAGATCATCAGGAAACACAACACCCGACAAATTGGTAAGGAAAACTGTAAACCTCTGTTTCTTCTCCCCATCCCATTTTCCCTTGGATTTTTCCTTTGCTGTTTTCATAAACAGGGAAAAAAATTTACTCTGGAATCAGAGAATTATTCTGCTGCCTAAAGTTACTCATTTTACATTATACAGAATTCCTTTAAAATAATGTTTATCAGATTTTGAGAAGGTTTCAAATAAGAAAAACAGATTAGGAAACTCACCATATTGATTTCAACATTGTCCCCTTCTCTTAATTTGACGGGATCTATTTCACAGGGCTTAGGAGACTCACATATCTGAAAAAAACCAAAACTATGGAAGTTCAATTTTTCAGACAGAAAGCATGGAAACACCTACTTCAAATCAGATTCTACAAAAGTCTACATAGGTTCTTACAACCTGTGATAGGAGGCAATAATCATCCTCACATTTGTGTGCATTTTAACACATTATGTAAACACATAATTATGTAAAGCATCATGTGGGTTACATCTGCCATGATTTAAGAGGCTGAAGCAACTGTCACTGACTATTTATATTCAAGAATCTGGAACATAAATGAAAAACAGCAGCTCCTCCCCCCAGACTGAACCAATTACTGCTCCATTTAACTGACTTTGCTCTAGAATTCCCCCAAATGATAGGGAGTTGTAAGAAGAAAGAAAGAGACAGGATACCACAGGGGGCTAAATGTCCTGAAAGCAGTTTCAATAGCTTAACCTACCTCATCAATAACATGTTTCAAAGTAACCTTTAGGTAGTGCTTCCCCACTATTTTCATCATCTCATCTACACATCGAGTTGCTAATGAATTGCCTCTGAAGACTGTGTTTGCTTCTCTGTAAGACAATAATCAATTTTTACTTAACCAGAAAAAAGTAAGGTCAGTTACAAAATCCGATTAGTACTTCATCCTACTATTGAATATTAATTTTTCAAAAACAACATCATTTTTCAGTCAGGAATTCAAGAACCTTGATATCCAGCTTGCAATGGCACTAAGGAACAGAAATAAAATATGTATATTATTAGTCATTACCAAAACTGGGAACATAAATATAATCATAAGGAAAAGCCTAAGAAATATCAGACAAAGGAAATTATAATCCAGTGCTGAATGTGATAAAGAAGTTGTACCTCAGTGATAGACAAGTCTTCCTCCAATCAGTTCTGGCGAAAAAAAAATCTTAGGACTACAATAAGTAACATAACAGCTACACTACACTGATAAACTCAGACACTTTAGTCAAAACATGTTTAATCTTGGGTTATGCTTCTTATTCACTAAGGTTGTTGAAGGACACTGAGAGGCAGCTGCAAAATAGATCCTTTTAATTTCAGAGATTTAGTTGAATCTTTCTTTGTTACAGTTCAATTATAACAAAGGAATGTGTGTACTACCCTGCAGTTTAGAAAATTATTCCCTGTGAGTCACCTTTTTCTACAGTCAAATTGTCTCACCTTAAATCTAGGAAAAGTCATCTCTGAAATGAACCCTCCTGTGGTGACAAAATTCTTTCCACATCTCTACAATCCAAGATTTGGCACCTCAGTGGCCAGTACTCAGGTCCACTTCATTCTCTTGTAATCACAGTGTTGTAAATTCAGAGGCTGTAAAAAACTCCTGTGCATGCTACTTGCAAAGCATGCAGGAAAACAACTACTTACTATGAGGGCATCTTTCAGTGAAAAGTAGCCCTCATTTAAAAGAAACAGGGTAAGGGGCTCAGCAATTTAAAAAATGTGAAGGACCAACTGAACATCTAGTAAAATTTGATAAGTGGCCAAATTAGGACATTTAAAAATTAAAACTATGGGCTCTTGATTACGGCTCTGGATTACCAGCTCAGGATGTTTAGCTGTCTGTAAGCGCCAAGAAAATTTTACAGAATTTAATCAAATTGCACACAATGATTAATTCTGACTTCCAGCTTCAATGTGATTTTAATGGATGTTAATATAAACTTGCATCAACAAATTTAATCAGTTTTACACAATAAGAGAAAGAAATGTGGCATGCTTAATTATCAATGTCTTCTCACGAAGCCCTTTGAAACTAAGAATAATTTACAAAGGCATGACATCACTGAACATGAAATACATACTGAGTGTCCTTCAGATCTAGCTCTGCCACTGCAGCAACAAAAGGAACTAGCTTATGGTGGTGTAGCAATAATCGCACAAGAGGCAGCACAGCATCGTACTTGTCTCGACAAACTTCACTCAATATGTAGGCAGCAGATGCAGAAATCGGCTGTCAGAAAGCAGAATATGAAATCATCAGTGAAGCAGTTCAATACCCTTCATGTCTTTGGCAAAGTACAGATCAAATATAAAGAGACTATAGACACAGCTTTACAAGAGTGTCAACATTTGCTGTATAACATGCAAATCAGAAGTTTCCATTCTGCAGAAATAGTTCATTGAAAATCAGTCTCATCTTCTCTATACTAGACATTTAAGAACAAAATTCACCATCTACTCAGCCTTCTTATTCTGCCTAAAGGATTAGAGTATGGTTTTGTCACAATCCAAGGTATTAAGAAACTGTTTTACTATAACATCAGACAGCTTTATGGAACTTCCAAAACTGTAAGAGTGATTAAAATACAGCTCTCACACTCCTAAAGTGACTGTTGCTATTCTCTACAGTTGGAAATTTCACTACAAACCCTGATTAAGTTATTTCATTTAAGTAAAAATGACAGCTGCTGACTGCTGCTAGCTACAAACTCAGCTCTTTGTGAACTCCCATGAAGTAATATTTGAATATGGCAAAAATTTTAGTCACGATCTGCTTCCTCTTAAACTTTCTTCTCCTCTGCCAGTGCTTCACTAGCACTGCAGTGAAGAATGGCTATAAAAGACCCAGGAATATAAAGCCCAGCTATTAAAATTCAATTACTGTCTCAGTGCTATGCTAACCATTTACTACACTTCCCACTTTGTCACCATGCCCACCAAATCCAGTCATGCTGAGTGAAATACTGGGGAAGACACAAGCAGTTGAGAATAAGTGGAATTAGACATCAACTCTGAAGCAGACCATTTTTGATAAAGGTGCTTATCTGCCCCTTTGAAGACAATAATGCCCAAAAAAACCTTATAAATCCAGGGGCAATAAGCAACCCATGGGAAAAGGCTCTGTTGTAAAGAGCCGCCAATGAGAAGTATTTTATCTCTTTGCACACAACACAGGCCATTTCAGTGTCTCTGCTGTTTCTTCTTAAGTAAGAAGAAAATCTTGGTAGTTTAGAGCAGAAGTAAATGCTTTACAAGCCACTCGTGATTGTGACAGAAGTGATTCACCCAAAGGAAAACGCAAAAACATTCTTCATATATGCATAATTCACATTGTCTCATACAGGATATCATAAATAATTTTAAGTTTTCATTTTAAAATAAATTTTCAACAAAAGTACCTGAACATCTGATGATTTTAGCAGCAAGTTTCTTAGAGATATGTAGCATTCAGATGGAAGTACGTAGTCTTCAGTATAACAGATATGTAACCTAAGTGATCCCAAATCATCAGCTTTAGAAGACTTGTTTCCATTTTCTCTTGGTTGAAGTAAGTACCTGAAAGTAACAATGCAACTCTAAAATATTAAATTCACATTTCATAAATTTGACTAATTATACAGGGAAGCAAGGTATCAAATATAATTTAAACAAAAACTTAATTAAATTAATATATTAATATTATATAATTAAAATTTAAAAATTAGAAGCATCTAATGCACCTTTAGCAAATAATGAAATTTATTTTCTCATGCATTTCTAAACAGCTATATATGATATACTTCTTTTAGCTCAGCTAGCATAGCAAGAATATATAACTTATGCTTGGACCTGCTGATCTTACATCTAGGGTATATTTAGGGTGTTGGACATTGCAGAAGGAAGAACTAGTGTAGAGAATTTAAATGTTTTACTGAAACAAGTAAAAATATTAACAGGTTGCATTCCTGAGAAATAAGCACAATTAAAATTTAAAAAAGCAACTAAACAACAACAACAACAATAAAAAACCCAACCCTGTTCTTTTTTCCTACTTTCAATACAAGATATCTATATATTCAGATACATTCTATTTCATTGGCTTTTACTGTAGTTTATCTGTATTCCAACAGGAGGTGCAGCCCTACAAAAATTTTAACAGCTTTCAAGCAGTGTCACAGGACAGTTAAAACATGAGCCTGACATACTGAAATTTCATTTTCAAATACTCTTTTAAAAACCTTTTTTTTCACTTTACAACAGGAGATGACGCATTTCTCTAATAATCAGATGGATTGGCCCTGAAGGCATGCTAATATCAAGTAAAATGAATTTACAATGAGAAATTCTACTTGACAGTACAACTCTTAGGCTTATTTTCCCAATATTCAGTGCCAGTGATATCATTTTATCTGCTGTACTCCAGCTATATTCAAAAACATTTAACATAAATCATTAACAGTTATTTTTAATCACATAACTGGTTTTGCTAAGTATATCATCATTTGATATGAGGACATTCAATAGAAGGTATGCCTACAAAGTGTAGTTGCAGACACAAAGCTCTCCATCAGTGCTTCAAGTGAACTGAACATGAGAGATGTGAAATCAAAAAGTTGTATGAACATAATAAACTGGTAATGAATCCATGCTAATATAACCCTTCTCCTAGCAGGCTTTTAGGGGAGGCATGTCATTATGTTAATATGGTCATACATCTTTTGATCAGTTCAGAACACTGGCAGAACAGGTCTCTATCTGCAATATAACACATAAAAAATTGAAAATACTGACACAAACATTTATGTTTAGAATTGCACTCAAATACTAAGAGTCAGAGTTCAATTTTGACATGCTCTAGACACTTGGAGCCTGAGGTGGATACATGGAGCTGAGATGTAGCAGTTCCTGGCCAAGACCTATGCTCCATTTAGTTCCTTTTTACCCACCTCCCCCACGTGTTTTCTAGGTGGATACACAAAGGCTTCCTCCACTCTATACTGAGAAGTGCCCTAAAAGCAGAATATTCTACATACTTTAAGGGATTCACATCTGCTGTCCCCTCTTCCTCCCACTAAGCATTTGGGAGAGTAAAAGTGCTAGAGACTGGCTCTAGCTTGCAAGAACTTCAGAAGGGAGGCCACTGCTATGTTGCAAGCAGAGGTGTCTTTCCTGAAATCCTTTCATACCTTCTACTTTCAGCTTTTAAACTTCTGTACCTGTTCCCTTGGAATGACATTGGGTTGGTTCCAGAAGACACGTGCTGAACCTCCCCGAGGTAATAAAAAAAACCCAAACAAAACACATACTTAGTAATCATTTTAAAATAAACTCTTCCATCAGTCATTCCGAAAGTCTCAGTTAAGATTTTAATTACAAGTGATGCAATTCTGAGGAGTTCCAGGTTTGCTGGTTAGGCATACACAGATCACTAAAATCCAGCAAGCTAACTGAAAAATAGTTCCACTCATTCTTCCCTTTCCTCTCTATCTGCACCTTCCCCTCAAAAGCATGAACTATTCTGTGGGAGTGGGCACATGGGGGGGAAGAACTAAATGATCCCTCTGGCAAAGTTAATGTATTGAGACCTTTTACCTAGTCTAGAACAGGAAAACCTATTTTAATGGATAGTTATAAGACATGTCCTTTGCAAAGAAAAATCTGCAAGATAGAAGCAAATTCACTTCTGAGTCACCATTTCTTACCATGCTTGAAAGGAATCATTTCTTAACACCTTCACAGGAACTTTAATTTCTCCTAGAAAGACGTCTTGTACCAAGTTTCCATTATTCCATAGGTCAACCCTGAAAATAAGAACATTGTTTTATTTTTTTTTCCTCCAGAGAGAAATAAAAATCTTCAAGTTAACAGTAGCTGCCTTACAGCAATAATCCACATGCACGCAGGCAGGAAATGTTAGAAATCTCACTCCATCTAATTAAATAGAGAAGAATCAAACAAGTGGCTTATTAACCCATAAAGAACAGATAAAGAAACAAACAGTGAGAGTTAGACTTGCAGACTTTGCATCAGTAAATAAAAGTGATATTGGCAACACATATGTATTCTGAGCAGTCTCTACCACCAAAACTGTGCACATTTTGACTCAGGTAAATCAAGTGAACTTTTTAACCAATATATTTACATATCCCTATCTAGTTGCTAAAATTTGGCACACTGCAATGCCACAACACATGCGCTTGGTTTCCAAACAGCAGCTCATATGCTTACAACCTCAAAACGGATCACAGACTCCAAACATGCACCTTGTTTTTTTCTATTACTTCTTACCTCTCTGACATTTCTGACAGACAGAAGAAGAACAAAAAAAATTAATACTAGATTTGTTGGGGCATGACTATTTTTCTAAATATATTTGGCATCTACAATGAAACATACAATTCTAACCAAGATAAGCATGAAGCTACTAATTAAAAAGGAACATACCAAGTTAGTTCTATAATGGCTATGAAAACTAACTTCTAGATTCTCCTTCTGCTTGTTAGGAAACATGCTAGCCTTGAAGACTTTTTTCCAGGAGATTCAGTGCATGTGCATGAGTACAACAAAGAAAAGGAATGGAGTACAGGGACTCTTAACTGTTGTAACTACACATCACACAAATACAGACAGACTGGCTCTGGGGCAAAGAAGCAGAAAAGGGTATTTTGAAGTATCTGAATTGAGTATTGAATTATGAAACTATTATGAAGGAACATATATAAAAAGTCTTTCTAAGAAGCAACACAAAACTGTACAAAACTGACAAAACGTTTTCCCTCTATTTTTATTAAAACAGCCAACTAAATTTGAAAGCAGACTAGCATCAGGTATGCTGTTATCCTTCAGGACAAGTTTTACTACCAATATTGTGAACAGACTAATACACATTAATAGCAAGTTCTCATGCCTCTACTCACAGGCACAGGAAACAAGTTTAGGCTCTAGCCACATTCCACCACTACTTACTTAAAAACAAAACCCATCATCTTCAGTAAGAAATATATTAAAAAATAAAGAGAAATTTTCTATAAGGATCTTTTCTACATGATCACCAGTTCATGGAGGTAAACTAAAATAAAACATTCCTTTATTGTCTTAATCATAAAATGATGTTTTTGGATGATTAAATTAATCCCTTCCCAATCTACATAACTTACCTGACTTCTAATTTCTCAATATCTTCTTCTTCCACTTGAAACTGGGACTTTTTGGTGTAACTGCTGGATCTGGTTACCTGCAAGTAAATTACTCATATTACAATAGTTCTTACTCTTGTAGCATGGATGTCAAAAAACAAAGAATTAGGTATAGCTTGTATATACTGGAATTATAGTGTAAATCTGCTAAAAAACAAAAACAAAACAAAACCCCCAAGTAAGTACGTGATGAAACAGGCAAGAATTTCTTTGGTTTAAAGCTTATGCCCTAAGAAAGCATCAAAGTTAGTTCTGAAATGTTTAAGGAGCCAACAAATAAGAAGTCCACTCTTCCTGCCCTAGTTATACCACAATTGTAACATCTTACTTTAATTTTCTTCATTTCTTGACTGACTGTAAATTCAGTTTAACTCCAACAAATCATAAGTCATAAAGTTACTGGAGCGGTTCAAATCTTTACCCTATGACATTACTTCTTAAGAAATTATACTTGGTATCTTGAGCAGGTCAACTGAAATGCATGCCATACATTAGTACTCTACACATACATACAGAACAATTTTTCACTGAAGTCCCATGGCAGGACCAGGATCTATACAAACTCAGCCAATTACAATACATTTGTTGCACATGTAATAGCTGCACAACTACTAACTCTCATCTGAAGAGTATAGTTCGCTTCCATGCAAATATTTTTCTTAGTGAGACAAACCAGATGGAAATTCAAGCTCCTAATTTAGTTGTTGTAATGTAAGATATGTAGAATTTGAATAAAGTCTTCAATAACAAGAGTTAACAAGCTTTGCAATAAAATAATAGAATTAGTCTTTATTGGGTATAATTGCTACATTGCTTTATTATAGAAATAAGTTGTGGGTTTTTTTCTTAGCACCATGTTCTTGAAAATATTCCACAGGATAGGTTTAAGCTCTCTTGATACTCCTGATGGCAACAGATGCTACGTAAGTAGTTCGAGATAAGAAATTATTTTCACCTATGTGCTTGTGAACACATTTTTCACATAGCACTTGAAGGGGAATGCTACTGTCTGGCAGCCCCCAGAAACTTAAGTATGTCATTCACTTACATTTGAGAAGCAAGAAAAAGCTCTACAGTTTGCTTCAAGAGAGCTTTCTGCATTAGGGTATTGCTATACAGTTTGCTTTATAATATTTGAAGGGTTGTATAAAATAGATAAGCAGGCAGAATACTACACAAAAAAGTTACCTCAAAATAAAATGTTTCGTTGAACTGTGGATTACTTGTTTTCTTCTTTACTTTGGTCTTCTTTTGGTCATTCCTGTTCCAATGTGGTAAAATTTTTACCATAGACAACTTAAACACACAATTATAAAGACATTCTAGTGTCAAAGACCCATGCATTTAAGTTAAAACATTTATTGTCATTGTAGAGATCACTTTGATGAATGAAGGAAATCTTAAAATGAGTTCATCTTCACAATATAATACAGAAAGTTTGAATTTGAAGTGCTATTATCTAATTAATCATGCATCTGCCCACCCTAAAGTTTCTATTTAATTTCACATGCAGGTGCAACTTACACATATCAAGTAAAATGCATCAAAAATTTCTAGAGCATTTGGAACTTAATTATGCAGACAATTTCTTTAGCCCTACTTGGAGGTTACAAGTACAGTTTCCTTGTCTTGTTCAACTGCCATGTTCTGTTTTTCCCACCCTCTTCTGCTGGGGAAATACCCACCATTTCATTACAGAGACTTACACCAACACCCTGAACGTTTTCTTTAGAAACAATCACTGCTAATGCTAGATGCTAAACAGCATAGGGTCAAACAAAACAATTGCTACCCACTCCCTCGTGTTTTAGATGAATAATATGGTTTTTTAAAAATTTTAAACAATTTATAAGAGAATACAGTCTTATTTAGTTAGTAAAGTGCTATGAAAGCATAAAAATGCTTTATAAGAGAAACAAATATAAAATGAGAAGGCAAAAACAGATGAGGGAGAAGAAAAATTATCCTAGACAAACTGTCTTCAGGCATTAGCCATATAAATATTTCAGTCATTGTACACCAGTCATCTGTGCATGAAGCAGGAAAATCTTAACCAGGAACTCCACTCAGATATGCACATATACTCCCACACCAACAAGGTTAATACTGGGGAGAACCTTCATTCACCCAGTTCCATCTCTATCACAGGACACAAACAGGAAATACATGTCAATTTGCCTTCTTTGGCAATGAACAACATGTTTCCTAGCTATAATGGTTGAATCTCCCTAGTCCTCTTCAGAAACACACCTCAACCAACAAAACCAAATCAAAACAACATCCACCAAAAAAAAAAACCCAGACCAGACATAAAAAAAATGCCATCATATATTACCAAGGAGGACAAAATGTCCCCATTCACTCAGAGGCTATTAGGGAACAATCCCTCCGAACTCAAGTGGCAATTCTTCAGTACCAGAGAAAGCAGACAGACTTAGGTCTGATGTTGTAAAAAAGACAGCTAAAACCTATCCTACTTTAAATGTTATCTGGCAGGGACTTGCAGGTAGTAGATGTGTGGGATACGGGATGTTTCTTAAATGAAAAATGCCAATATTTATTCAGGATTACTGGCTCAAAAAAAAAAAGGAGACATTTAAACTGTGGGGACTTTGAATGTACCACCCTAAAGATGAGCAAGATCTCACCAGAACCTCCACCCTCTTGCTTCCTCAAAACTGCTAAACACTAGCTGCAATGATACCCATGCATTTAAAAAAAAAACAAAAAACAAAAACCAAAACCAAAACAAAAAACAAACCACAAACAATAAAAAACCCCACCCCAAAAAGAAGGGAACAGAGGAAAGCGGGTGAGCAATTGACTACACTGTGCCACACAGGCATGAGACAAAAATTAACAGGAAGTACAATGTAGATATCAAGAGTCCAGTACAAAACGTGAGAAGAAAAAGAACTGAGTGACAAATGGTTTTTGACTACTGCAGGCCACTCAGACAGACCAAACACCTACATAACTTTGATAGTATGGTAGGAAGGGGAAAGTACTGTAATAGTGGATAATGAGATGAATGAAGAAAACATTTTAAGATTTTTCAGCCTTTCAAAAGATTTTGCTTAAAACCTTTGACTTTTTCTTCTTTAGGAATACAGCATTTTAGATCAATTGTATACTAAAATGTTACCTGGAAGGCCCCACAAGAGAGACTGTTGCGTAAGGGTCACAATTCTGTCCATTTATAAGAGGCAACCCATGGCACTCCTTTAGGCTACAAGAAAAAGACAATCAATTAATCACCAAAGCAACATCTTTAGCTTAAAAAAATGTACATGAAGTAGATTGTAATTACAGCTCTCTAGATGGTAATTTAAGGTAACACTTAAATGTACAATGAGACTTAGAAGAATCTGAGAGAACAAAATTTTTGAAATTGCTTCTGTGAAGACATTGCAGTGTCACAGATACATGGCAAAATCCTAAGTAAAATTAATTGCTATGTTAGGAGAAACTGCAGACTCCATTAACTTTTATATTTAATTTCCCAAGGCCCTCAAAAAGCTATTTGGCTTCATCCACATAGCAGCAACTACATTTGGAAAGCATTAAAATCGATTTAAATATTTTGTTTCAGCAAAACTCCATTCTGAGTTGAGTAAGCTGAGAAATGTGAAATCATTACCCTGAAATGTTATTTAAAATCAAGCATCCAGAACTATTAGTGCATAGTTCTAGGTTACATCCATACTACTCAGCCACACAGAGAAAACGAGTTTATCTTTGAAATAATATTTAAAAGTTTACTTTCAAACTCTTCATAATAGTGCAGAATGGAAATTAAACAACTATTTTTAAAAATACTGTTTTCTTCCAGAATCTGTACAGTGAATTGTAAGCTGGTGCCTAACAGGCACATTGGCACACTGTTCACCAACCACTCCTCATGCAGAACGGATGAGACATTTAGAAAGTAATGGTCATGTGGATTCAGACACATTTTTCTGGACATTTTCTGAAGGCCTGCAATCTTTTGGAATCTCCACAGAAGCAACACCACTAGAAACAGCTGGGTCAGCAAGCTGACTAAGCTTCAGATGCTGTATTAACATATGAATATTAACTGAAACAGCAGAACAAAAAAAGCAAAACAATTTGTAAATTTTCAGTAGAACCCAGATCTTCTAACAAAACAATGTTTAATGCAATCATACACACAGTAGTATTTATTAAGTCCAGAATTCACCAGATTATGAAATTTCATGAAAAAGACACAAATGAGATCTCAGTGCTATATTCCTGCTCTCTCTTTCTAAAATAATCTGTTTTGTACTGCAGGAATTTAACTAAAATCATGCAAGTAAGTTTTGGTTGCCATTATTAGCCAGTCTGAGTAAAATCCAAAACCTATGTTCATATAAATAATCAAGCTCCAATACTGTAATGTGAAATGATAAGCTGTGTGGATCGTTAAAGTTACATAGCAGCAACAGTAACTACACACAGTTGTTAAGTAATGCTTTCTATACTGTGGAAAAACAGTGTTAAGACTGTTGACAACAGTGGAGACACTCACACTTCTGCGCTGCCTCAAAACTCCACCCTCTTTGGAATATGCACAATTATCAACGAGATGGTATTTTCCAAAAAAAATGTCCCTTTGTCTTGGCCAGTTCAAGGAACATTTAGTGCTGAACCACTGCACAATCATTTGTTATTTTTCTTCCAGTTTTCAAGCACATGGCCTTCAGCATTTCAATAATTTTTAAATCACAATGAACCTTACAGTGATTTCAAACCCACCATTTAAATGGGTTTTGAAACATCCAGTTGTTTCATAAGCATTAATTGATTCCTCCTCCAACACACATGTGACATAGAAGAGTGGCAACAAAATTAAACTGTCTAGACTTTTCAGTCATTTGGGATATGGGATTTGAAGCAGCCAGGACTTGAATCATTCAGACTATGAGGCATTTTTTAGCACTGTCTCTGCAGCTCCCAGAGATTTTCATTTTCAGGTGTGAGTGAGTACCTGTAAGTTAGTCTCAAACTGAATCTCACAGGAAATTCATAGCACGTGGATCAAGTGAAATTTATCTAGATGGAATTCAACTATTTAACAAGAACAACACAGTTCTTCTACCTACAGCCTGTGTGTCCTGTTCACCAAGCTCCTGGATTTCTCCAGCAAACAGCTCTGAGTCAACAAAAAGCAGTTTCTTTCCCTACGTACAAAGTTTATCACTCCTTCCCCAGTCACTGTGTGAATGAAGCATATACTTGACAGAATGATCCTGTGGGAAAACGTGCACTATCATAAAAACAAACACTTTTCCCAGTGTCCTACTTTTGCTTACAGAAACAGCTTGTTCCAGCCTCCTTTGTTTTCCTAAAACTTGACTGCAACGTATACACACTAGAGGAAGGCTTGGTTATGATTTCCTACAAGTTGAAAAACATTTTACAACTACCCAGCCTTGCAGCAGAACTAGAATGTCCAGATTCATCATACAGATCTGTCACTTCAAGCTGATTTCATGCTCCAGTCAGTCTCCCTGTGTAGGCAGTTCTTGCATTCCCTTTTCATCTCCTGTCCCAGTTCTGTTGCCAGCACATAAGATTTACCCAGCACAGACAGCCTATCCTGTTCCAAACAACAGACAATACCTCAGTCCTCCTGACCATAAACTCCTCACATACCCAGGTCTTTTCTTTTCAAACCCATCAGGATCAAGAATTTGTTCCAAATTCATTCCACCTCCTCCCATTTCCTCTCTCATTCCAAGCTAGCCTGCCATAACCACCCCTGAATTCTCCTGTCACTGCCTGGAGTCTGAATACTGACAGTACAGCTCAGTCAACTGAAATACACAAAAAATCTGCTGATCCTCCTCCTTCCCTTGCACTCCTGCCTTGCATCCATAACCTCTGGTGATTCTGTTTACTAACCTTACAGAGAGCTGTTAAGGTTTCAAGCCAGTTTTCAGTCAGTCTGGCAACCTGAATTAACCTGGTCATGCAGAAGCTCTCTGGAGGCAGTGCGAGGTGAGCAGCCACTAAGGGTAGGAAGCCATTAAGTGAGCCCAGTCTTATCAAGCTGGATTGCTACTCCCTAGGGACAGAATATACAAGGCTGAATTATTAGAGTCAATTTTAAGCTACTAAAAAAAAAGCCTCCAGTAACCGTGTTTAAAAATCTCTGAAGAAGTCTGAAGTGGCTTAATTAGAAAAGACTTAACAGAAATGAGAGAGGGCAACCTCATGCAACATCAAGTTTACCAGCTACCAAGTCTCACAAGAATACTGCCCTTTCCCAAAGAATCCAGCAAAATCCTAGGACTGCAACCTTCTAAAATCAGAAAAAACAAAACAAACAAACAAAACCAAAAATACCACAACCCACAAAAGCTCCCCAAACTAAACAACACCAAACAGGACCCACCCAAAGACTCAGAACAATCAAAAAGGAAAACAGCACTAAGTATACATTCCTGTTCTGACAGCCATGATAAATATACTTCCACCATGTGGTAAATGTTTCATCTACCTAGGCTGGCACAAACAATTTTCATTCAAAAGGTATAAATACGCAGAGGAGAGAGTAGACAGGAACTTTAAAGCCTTTTATTTTCTATTTTGAACCACTTTCATGTAGAGTCTAAGCAACAGATAGAGTGAATTTTGTCCTTTCTCAAACTACTGACCAGTTACAGAACAGTGTAAGAGATCTTTCCGTTTACACTAGTTCTTGCTTCACATCTCAGTACTTCATCTGCAACAGGAGTTTCATAAAGGAAATATGAGCCTTTCAGATACAACTGGCATTTATTCATAAGATGGAAATAAATCGTTAAAAAGATATAGCCTGCAATTAACCTTCTCAACTCTACCTCCATCATTCAAATCAACTATAGTCCTCCATGTGCAGAAATGCAATAAATGCAGCCATTAGGATTTGTACACTTATTAAAAATTCTGCTCCCTAGAATGACTTTGTGTGAGCAGAGTACAAACAGGACAGTAACAAGCTGACAGGTCAGTTTACAATACTATAGTGTATGATTTATTTAGGAAAGTAAGTGCAAAACTGGGGAAAAATTCCAGCTGCAATAAGCCATTTCTGGGCTTTCAAGTAGTTGCACTGTAAATATATAAAACCGTTCCTCTCAGAACTGAAGTAACGCCAAACACAGAATTCAAGCACTATCACCCCATACCCTAATTTGGCAAGAATCAGCTCAAATATAATCCATTTCAGCAGCAGTAAATACGCAAGCAGTGGTCACACCACAGCAACTTGCTTTTAAAACCTCCCAGAAAGGAGAGCTGCAAGCATGTATTTTTGAAATGTGCTACTATACATGCCATTGTGGTTTTGAAAAACAGCCCACAATGAGTCAGAAGTTTATCTCTTGCATTACCTTTCCTTCCCCTCCTCATTCACACATTAGGAAAGGAAACAACTAGAATCAGAGACAAAACAAAATTTTAATTCAGAGAGTCTGTGGGTGTATCTGCATGAAATTTAACAGCAAGTTTCCGACTAATACAAATCCTTGGTGTAAAACCAGGGCTTAGCCCACTGTTAGTGGTCTCTAAAATAGCCCTTCACCAAAGGAAGATGAACTTTATGCTTGTATTTCTAAAACAGTGTAACAGCTTGTCACAGTTTAATGTATTATACAAGGTAAGCAATTTTAAGCCTTGATCTAACTTTCTCCAAGGAAAAATGTATTTCAGGAATAAGCACATCACTGACTAATTATCCTTGGAAATTCACAAAATAAGACTTCCCAAGAGTTGAAATTTTCTATCAAAGAATCTCACGTTTATTTTCTGTAAGTTCCTCACACTTTATGACTAAAAATGCCTGCACTTTCATTCCTGTACTATTATACACAGAGAGCTATTTATTCTCACATGCACATTAAAAAATATATATTTATGTACAACATACCACTTTTATGGCCAATTGTTTCAAGGCTTTCACCATCTGTGATAAAATACTATTAAACATTTTCAGTTTAAGGAACCTAGTGCATTTCATAATCTCAGATGAAGACAAAAGTACTGATGTAATACAGCAGTGTGTAATGCACAACCCTCTCCCACGTCAGTGAGTGGGTGAGTACAGCAACCACCAGAAAACCCTGGCTTCCTTTTATCATTTATCTCCCTCACAGACATCCTAAGACAGGGTACAGTGAGTAACCATCTGCAACAGTAGCTTTTCTTCATCAAATGAAAAATCCAGTAAGTCTTAAAAATAACAAGAAATAACTTAAGACTAAAAGGCATGGTTATATAGAAAAAAATTTAAAACTGACATCTATCAGAAAGAAAAGTTGGAATAAAACACAAAGCCATAATGCTCCAGCCAGCTTTTTGTAGTAAAAAACCCAGAGTGCGGTTCTAATTCTGCCTTGTGCTGAAAGTGGGATACAAAAATAAGAACAGCAGGACTCCAATGAACCAAGCTGCCACACTCTATACAAGCAGTAATAGTCTCAAAATTATGTTTAGGTTACAAATCTACATTGATACACAGAAAGTTTCTATCCCTTGCAAGAATTATCAGCCACCAAAAGCCACCAAGCATTGCCAGTTTCACTGGCTCAGTTCTATGACAGAACTAGCTTCCCTTTTCATATTAAGTAAATAACAGAAAACCAAAAAAAGGTTATTTTCCTGTGTCTTGCTCCAACTAAACTACTCATCTTGGTTTACACATCTGACTAGGACATACAGGATGTAATTTAAACTTCATAATGAAAATTACATTAGCAAAATCGACAGTGTAATGGTTTCTCCAGGCTCCCTGGAGCTGATCTGATCATGAAGTCACTCAGACAAACAGAAGACCAAGCACCATTTCCTCCCCTTGCAATTTCACAATACAACCCATTCCTTCACACTAATTCTCAAAGATTTAAAAAAACAAACAACAAAAGATAAGTTTCTCTGAATAAATATGTAAGTTAGTGAACAATGCTAAAAAGCAAAATTAAATAATCTTACTATGTTTTGAGGTTTTAATCCTAATTTTTCTTAGTCTTTATAACCTCCCTGTCTATACCTTTTCTCCACGTGGCCTATCCTACAACCTTTTAGGAGGCAAGTGCAGAAAAGCCTTCATTTCTCTCTGAAACACTCAAAAAAAAAAAAGGTGCAGTAGGATTGGCTTGTTGCCCTGAACCTTACTCATGATATGAAAAGAGTCACAAGGGAATGCTGTCAGTCTCACTGAGGTTCTGCAAGTCATTGGTTTCTACTGGTCTGTTCAGTGAAAGGAAACAGTCTCCCAGAGCAAGTAACATTGAAGGCTATGAGACTTTTACAAAAAAAAATGACAGTATTTGTACCACCTGGTACACCCTTATCAGGCTAACATTTTATGAGTGTGAAAACATTTTTGTCATTCTGTTTGCATTAGTTTCTTACCAACTTTTAGCCTTAAATGTATTGCTTTATAATGAATTTTAAAAAAGCAGAATGACAATCACACATGGTATTTTGGTTTGCTGTGACTACCATCAGATTGAAGACACAACTACAGACTAGTTACTATCTCCCAACATGTCTTATTCTCTACTTTTTCTTCAATATTGATGAAAAAAATTTTTTTCAATAACATGTACCAGAAGTTCACTGTTTCTATGAGGCTCTTTGACATATTATAATGTCTTTACACTTGGGAGTGAAAATTAATATTGGTAGTGAAAAGTCCTTAAGTCATTGTTAAGAAATCTTACTGAAATGTGGAAATGTTATGCTGCTCTAGAACAGCAAACCCAGGTCCTTAATTCTACAAACATTCCTTATCACAGTTAACCATGGGAAAGTAATTCTGAAGCAAAACTAAAAGTGGATTTTCACATACCAAGCCAAAACATGGAAATGCTTTAAACTGCTCCCAACATCACCACCAGCAGATCAATTCCACCAGTAAAAGCAAAAAGTTCTGGCTATCAGTTGCAGCAGTCATTCCTAGCTTTCTCACCAGACCCAGTTAAATTGGAATTGCAAGAAAGTGAATTAATGATACCAGATAGCCATGCTAAGTCCTAATAAAAGTGGTGCAAAACTTCTGCAGGAGCTCCCTAAGCCTACACCCATTCACTCAGCAATGTGGTTCCCAAGCAAAGTCAGATAAAAAGAAAGATGTTATCAGTACCAGGATGTGCAGACATTCAGCATTAAAGAGAGCAAATTACATCATGTTCTTACAAATAACTAAATATTCAAGGATTAATCTATTTTCTTACTGTACTACAAGTTGCTGGCACACAGATCCATTATCTGTTATCAGTTCATTCAGTTTTAATTCAAGGTGTACTTTTCCCTGAAAAAACAAGAGAGAAATTAAAATAGTTTTTAAAGCCTCTATTTTAAAAGTAATAATTAGTACAATAATACAGTTTACAGTTAAAGCTATTTAAGGTAATTATTTAAGGTAAACTTCAAGCAATTATGTATGCTAAAGCACATATCCTGCCAATATGATAAATGTGTTTGAACTTAGAAAGACAATTATCAAGCATTATTCTCAACTGCACACAACAATTAATCAAGCCTCCACAGATACATCATACACACAAAATGTCATTCAGCTTTTTGTCCTAAGCGTGGGATGAACCCTTGAAAAAGTGAATTTACAAGAATTTCAAGAAAAAGTTCTAAAATTACCTTGGACTCAAAAGGCAATTAGGTATATACAGAAAAGCAGAATATCATGCAGTAGCCTTAACCAGTAACATTTTATATCCAACTGTGATTTCCTGTCCATCCCACCAAGTGAAGTTCAACTGGAACTTTATTATGCATTCCACTGCAGCTTTCAACTATCTCATTTTCTGCTGATTTACTCAAGGAACATTAAACACAACCAAAGGAGAAGAAGATGTGGCATTAATTGCTTCCTTTTTCTGATATGGTGAGATGCATTAAGAAAAAGAATTCATAAACAATGGCACAGGATGAAATACAAAAATTGGCAAGGGACAGCCTACTCTACCGTCTCCATATAAGGCTCAAAAAGCTTCAAACCAAGATAGGCATCTTTCTCAGGATGACAAAAATTTGCTACTACAACCTTGCTCCAAAAATCCTGCTCCAAACTGCCAGAACAATACTGCCATTCCTTTCAGTGCCTGGCTATTTGTGCCAGCTTTCACACCGAAGATAACCAGACATTGTCACAGTCATTCCCTGTTCTCCTTGGTACTCTCGGAATGACAATGGTTTGTCCATCATTATGATTCCTAGGGAAGGGGTCTAGAAGGTATTTTTAATGCATGGCAAAGGAAACAAGCTATAATTTGAACTAGAGTTTTGTTGTACAACATTAAAATGGAAGTAAAACCCTTAGGTGACCTTGCACACATTTCTGAAGTGCTTATGTTTTGACATAAAACTGAAATGTTTTTATTCTAAATCCCCTGGGGCAAGGACTGTGTTTCTCTCTACATCACATGGGAGGAGAAGTGAAGTTTCTTTATAAGGAAATTTCAAGCATAACTATTTTGGGATTCTTGCCAAGTATTTTGCAAACTGTTACTAACACACATATGTACACAGGTACATTAAAAAAATATTTGTCAATGAGAGAAATTCAATCACAAAAAAAAAAATTTAGAATAAATATAGGATACTGAGAAGCATGCCAACAGCCTTACAAGGCAAATTTTTGAATGACAAATGAAAAGACAACATTAGCAGCATTTATTATAATAGCAGACAACTTGTTTTAGTAGGTAGACATTGTGAATGGCCTAAACATCTTTCTTTTGCTTAAAAAAACAACCAAACAAGCCAACAGAAATCATGTGTTCTATACTAATAGGCAAGAGTAAACTAAAAAGTGTGTTGCTTCTTAGAACTTTCTATATGTGTAGTTTGTTCAAAACTCAGCTACAGTAACATGGCTCTACATAAATATTTGCCTGACATGTATGGAGAATTTCAGGTATATCTTCATTGTTTTGTTTGTGGAGAGCAGAATGATGATTTTGTAGAGTGGCTCATCTGCAGATCTGTATCAGAATTTTGACATGCAGGTTTTAAAAAGTGGTTGTACAGATTGATTTTATATCAAAATATAAATCAGCAGTTCTTACACCATACATAAGCTATACATTTTATATGAACACTTTTTTGTTCTAAAGATCTTAAGGTTGTTCTAAGTCAAGTAGGTTTCAACTTTATAAATAGATTAACAATCAATTTTAACAATCATCAAGAAGTAGGAGCTGTTGACTATATGACCAAGATTCACATAGTAACAAAGGAACCAAAACTACAGTGTCCAAATCACCAACTTAAGCTTCAGAATCACAGAACAGTTCAGTTAAAAATTTTTCCTTCTAGAATTGCTACTGCATTTTAACACTATTTTAAAAGGGCTTTTTCTCCACAGTTTTGATATTTTTATCACCTCCACATTATGAAATATTACAAGCACCTATAACAAATACAAGTTTTCTAGAGCTTATAAGTGGAAATTGGGCTAGCAACTGCATTTTAAATATTTACACCAATAGGTACTCCTATACTCTGCCCACATTCCACACCTAGCATGACACTGCTGCTACACGTATACCACAAAGTAACTTTTGAAAGTGTTAGTTTTGTTGGTAAAACCTTCTCTCTCAAGTTCAGAGGAAGAGATGCATGCTCTTTCATCTGAAGGGTAGTCTACACTTGTAAATGTTATTGAGGGTGGTTGTGTCCAGAGTTAGAAATGCTAAGTTATTTTTCCCACAACGTCAGGAACCCTAGATTACAGTACTTCTCTTGAACTCTGTTCTCTTACTTCCACTTCCTGCAACTCAATGGAACAAATAACTGAACTATTGATTTTGTAAGAATAAGAAAGATCATCATTATGCCATAAACACTATGTCAACATCTATGTAGAAAAAAAAAAAACTGTACACCAAAAAAGAACCAAAACACTAAAATAACCTTGGTTATTCACTTAAAAGCTTCTTTGTTAAACTGAAGTCCTTGGGGCGTATGGAAAGTAAAACTGACACTAGAATACTCCACAAATTATATAACATTTAGTAGAGCCCATGAGTTGATAATTCTGTATGCTTCCTGCAAAACACCTCTACATACCAGATACAGATTGTATCAGCTTTTGCTGTCTTTTTTCCAGCTTTCCCATTCTAAATTACATCAAACATACACCATGTTTCTGAAATGCACATCTTACTGCCTACCACAGAGCTCCTAATACCATGTAATGGCCAACAGTTCATAGTACCAGTAATGTCCGTTCGATTTGGGTAACCCTGTGAAGTTTATTTTAGCCAGGCCTTCGTTCTCTCCTAGGATTACTGAACTGAGTCAGTAGGAATCTCTAAGTTTCCTTGAGGCTCAAACTCCTTTTTCCCCAAACTTATACGTTCTACACTAGCACCAGGGGAATCTACTAGGAGTACATATCTTCAATAATTACAAATCCCATGTATTTCAAGAAAGAGAACAGTGAGTATTAGTTACCTTCAAAAAACTTTCAAGTGTGTGAAAGATGTTGACCTTATCAATGTATCTTGCAAGGCAGATCTACAAATTGTTTCTTGCTACAAATAGCAAATCGTAACAGATCAAGGGCACACTTAGCAATATGACCTAATTTCAAACCAATTAAATGAAGATTTAAGGAAAAAAAATATGAGGGAAGCAATCCCAAGAACCATTTTATTAGCATGCTTGAGGTATTTTAGAAAACAGGATTCTTTAATATAATATTATTAAATAATATATTATTGTTATTATTATATTTTATATATATATATATATATCCTGCATATAGCCAAGTAATACAAAATACTACTAAGTCATCATACCTTATCCATGCACTTTTTCTGCACATATACTAGGTGAAAGCCTGCTATTTTTAGTCATGTTCCACCAATAATCTTCAGAATCTCCTAGAAATGCATTTTGGTTTGACACATCTGAACCAATGAGATTTCAGCCATATCTAGCAGATGGGAAATGGTCTCAGCTCAGCTCTTAAGAAGTTTCATGGGGAAAAGATGGAAGACAGAGGAGAAACCTGCCTAACTGCCCCAGTTCAAATAAAGATTAACATGAGAAGCATACACCTCAGCAGAAATGTTTGTCCTTTAACAGAAGTGACATGCAGGAGAATGCTTTACACATGTCCCAGCCATAGAAAAGTATTGATAAGAGCTTGCAATGCATTGCGAGTTACACAGCCTTTGAAAACTAAAAAACTTTCACTTCCAATGTGTAGGAAATTTCTAATTTCCTTTAAGGAAATTCCATTTTCATACTTACTCCATAGTGTGATAGAAATTAATCTTTCATTCAATACATTTTTATGACTGAGGGAAAAAAAAGCACACATGACAAGATTTAAGTCAAAGTAGAAACCTCATTTCAGTTAATATTTGGAAAAGACTTCTAGAATATTCAGAATGATTAAAACTGGAAGAAGAATGACAACTTGCAGTTGGACAAACTGATCTGTAGGTCCCTTCCAGCTGATCTATTCTATTTATTCTATTCTGACTGAATGTGGACTGATTTTTAAAAGGTAAGAGAAAATGGTATTCAGATGTTTTGACAATCTGTCTTCATATAAAGCAATCCCATGTCCTCATATATACCACAGATGATGCATGCTAAATTTATAGCTCATAGGCAATTAATTAATCCTGGAAAATAATACTGCTTGGTTTTTTGGTTTTGGTTGCTTCAAGTCTTCTGCCAGTTTTAAGTACCATGAGGTACACTACAGCCAGTTTAGAAATGTAGAATAAGCATTGCTCTCCTATTAAGCTGAAAGACACAACACAATTATCTCACAAGAATTAGACAAATTAGACAGCTCAATGTGAGCTTCTACCCTTACATGCACTTAACTGTTCTTAATTTAAAATTTGTGAATGTGCAATTTGATAGTTACCTGAACCTCTGAATTAGAATCAATAGGTTGAAGCATAAACCAGTTCTCTTTTCCTGTGTAGTTGCATAAATCTTCTTTTTTGATTGACACCTTTCCTGGGGGAGGGGGACAGGGAGAGGTAAGTATAAATAGTTTTCATCTGAATAGGAGAAATATTTAAATTTTTTGCTAAAACTTTCTTTCCTTTAGTCTTTTTTTAAGCTCATGGGGCTATATGAAAAGTTTACAGAAACAAGGAACATAAAGCTAAAGTAATAATATAAATAATATTTGACTTTTATATAAAGCCAAAGTAAACTAATTCTGAAGTATTAACTTCGATATCACTAAAAGGAAGGTTAGGTAAAATAAGAAACACATTTGTGGTTGAAGTAACAAAACGGAGATCTGAGAAAAAAGTAACTGTGTTGAAGAATGTTTAAATAGGTAACTAAAGGCTGACTCCTTTTGCTCTTCTGATTGCTGTTTGCAGAGCTGTTATTAAACCAAATTATCTAGCATCCTGGTGCTAATTATTTCCTTCCCCAATTCATGTAATGTGAAGCCCATTTCCACAGCAGACTGCTGGAGGTTTATAGCAACTATATCCAAATAACAGCTGCAATAGAGCTATTTTGCAGTGGAAAAAATGAACCCACCTCCTGTAAATTTTCACTTAAACTACATAAAGAAATTTGCAGCAACTTTTAAGTCACTAAGTTACAGGTTGCAGTGACAGAAAAATTATCTGGAAATACTTTTAAGAATGATTCCACAACTGCAGTAATTGTGGAATTATTTCACATTGTGGAGTTCATTCTTTAGAGGCCTACAGGTAGTGACAATTATTCAAATAGTCCAAAGAAACAGAATTTTCAAAATGTATTAAGATGTTAATTATACAACTATTGAATGTCATGCTAGTATAAAAAAATAAGCATTTTAGTATAATACAATGAAACAGGAAAACAATTTTGTTTTTCAAACTTGATGGCAATATTTAAGTTCACCATACACCGTGTTTTGAAAAAGGTATCACTTCACTAATTGTATCCTTAATAATACCAATGATAATGTTCAAAAGAGCAAAAAGTTATGGAAGATGTAGATGGTATGCCAGAACCTACCTATGCGCAGGTCTTTTTGTAAAACACTTTTATCATAAATGTAGAAGGACAACCACTGGAATGACCTTGGAATCTCAAAGTAAAACTCTTCTCCAAAATAAGGGCTGAAAAGAAAGACTGGAAGTTAAAGTAGGAAAACACTACATAATTTATAGAGAAGACAAACACTAAAAAGCCACATTTTTACTGAAGTCACAGATCTTGCCCTTTAACACTATATTTATATCAAGCCATCCACAACTATTTCATTACAGGAACATACAATAACTTTACGGGAATGCTTTAGGTATATTCAAAAAAGAAAAAGTCAGAACTCACACAAAGCAAGTGATGTTTTTCCCTGCAATCTATTTTTGTTTTCTATTTTTCTGTTTTGAAATCATTCTGGTTGTTTCTCTACCCAACCCAAACAATTTCCAGAGACATTTACAAGTTTTATGTTTTTCTTTTTATTCTATATGGGATTAAATTATATTAAAACATAATTTATTAATTACTTTTCTAACTGACAGTTGTCTAGTTCTAACTTGTTTCAGATTTTTTGCTCTAAGATTCAAACCTGCAAAGGAAAGCCATAAGCATTATCAATTATAACACAGAACAACGAAAAAGAGAAATGTTTATCTCAAATATACGTGTTCTCCTGCATACTGAAATGGTCACCACACTTCTCAACCTAAGGAAGGCCAGTATGATATTTACAGTTCATTCTATTTAACATTCCTATGCAGAGTCCTGTGTGGTTTCTCTGTGTTACAGCCATATTTCACAGTGTGTTGGTATCTTCACTCAAGGATTTTATACTTCCATGGAACTTGAGTGTATTGACTATAGACAGCAGTCAGAAGGTTGTATTTCACCAGAATGAATAAAAAACCACAATGCTCTTTGTGTCACCACAAGCTGCGAATTCTGAAAATCCAGTGCATCCACCAAAAAAAGAAACAACCTGCTATTTCAGAACTACTGGATTCTTAGAGACTTAAAATACTTCCAATGACGATCTATTAACATGCCCACAGAAAGGTGAAAGGTGAGCAACTTCATGAAAACTACTTTTAGTGTCTTCTTGTTGTTATTCTGATAATTATTTCAAATCCAGAAACAAATTGATTGCTGGTGTTTTGGGTTTTTTTTTTGTTTCCCAGTAAAGTACCTTTCTGGCACCATATTGATCAAATAATTCATCAAACTAATAAACACGTACTTGGAATTATCAGTTCATGTTATTACATTCCCAAAAGGATACCATAGTTACAGAAAACATACTAAATGCTTAAGGACTAATAAATCATTAAATAAGTTAAAAATAAAAGAGATGATAACTAACTTAGGAGTGGGAAAGAAGAGAGGTGAAAAATCTAGTACTCCAGATTTCTGGAACTGATTTTTAGAAACAAGAGCTTTAACTGCGGGAATTCATTATGAGGAATTTCACAAATGTTCCTTTTGTTCAAACAAATCTTTCACCAAAGGCTTCAAAGCAGACAAATAAGCATTAGCCTTTGTACTACATGGAGAAATAGTTGAAGAATTCTCAGTTGAAAAATGGGATTGTGTTTTTTCAGTCTTGGATTTGGCAGGAGAGAGCAGGTCAATAGTATGAGCATAAAGAGAAGGTAATGGTTTTATTCATACAGATACATTTTCCCTTACCTAGGCTAACACCACTGCCTTAGGAATCAGTTGGTTGTTCTTTAGCAAAGTATGAGACATGGAGAGAAAACATAAGGTGGAGAACACAATACATAAGTAAAAATTCTTAGGTGGACAGAGAACTGTCTGAAAGGGTACAATAGGTAATACCAATGAGGAATTATTAAAATGTGGCACCTACTCAACCTGTTCCTCAAGGATTCAGTCAGTTTAGTACTTTCATTTGTAACTTTGTTTCAAGAACTTTAAAGACTGTGATGCATGTAGAATTAGAACATTGTGCTAATGCAAAGGAAGATCAGACAGTCATACAGGAAGAACTGGATTAACGTAACACAGGAGATGAAATTTAAATGTGTGGCATGACTTGCTTTCTCTTCCCTTCCTTGTTAAATTGAACTGGCAGTTCTATGATGGAAACTGACCAATGCCCCAAGATCTGTGATTTGATAAAAGCTAATTATATCAACAAGAGAATAAATTTTTGCTATAAACTGGCTTTCACTAGAAGTTCAATTTGAAAAAAAAGAAACTGAACCAGGTTTAAATAAAAAATGCAATACACGTACCACACCATCTCTCTCCCCAGTTCCTCATACTTGACTCTAGATATTTGAGAAGGCTCATGGATGTTCTTTAAACTTTCACAGGGGAAAAAATAATTGACCCTTCACAACCTACAGAAATACCACACTGCAACAAGAAATATGTCTTGATTTCTTCACTTCAGTATTAATTAATCTTTTTTCCAATTCTGTAAAGTAATTTGCTTTACATCTGCTCTTCTACGATAGTCCCAGTGCTGGTAGAAGCCCTATTTGCACATTTTAAAAATACATTTCCTCATTTATTTTCAAACACTGTAGTCAAAGATAATTTTAATTTCAGTGATAATTCATTCCACAGACATTTAACTGTGTCTGTGGAATTATAGATTATAATCTATAATACAATTATAGCAATAATTATATTGCTATAATTATAGCCATAATTCAGAGAATAAAGGAGCTCCTTATATATTTACTGGAGAAAAAGAAGCACATAGGAATAACAGGTGTCTCAGAAGATTGACTCCAAACTCCTAATAAAATGTTAAAGCATTGATTTCATTATCATCTGAAAAATTTTTAATTTGAGCAGTAGGTGTGTGTGATACATAAGACATGCCCCCAGACTGCTGTTTTGTTACGGTGAGATTTTTCTCCCTTTCTTTAAAGTATTAATGGCACTGGTTTCATCTGATCAAGTTTCAGTGAAACTTCAGAACTATTTTAAAAAAAAAATATGATGAGTCTAAGGCAATTTATTTTATCCAAAGTCTAACTACGCAGTTAATATTACTTTTACTATCAGCTGATTCAAGTATACAAATTTAACAATTATTATGCAGAATATAATCAAAATGCTAGCATAAACTCTAAATGTATATCTTGTTTCTCAGCACAGATGTAAATTCTAGAATTTTGATTACTAACATGTAAAAAATCAGAGACTGAAGGCTTTCTTTTAAAAATATATGCTGGGTCCCATTTAACCCTTAAGTTCCTGCTTTAATCAATACAGTCTCTTTTACATTCTTCTCTGCAAAATTACTCACCTGATTTTGTTTTGATAATCAAGCTCAATTGTGGCCAGTTAAATTCTGAAAATACTCTGTATCTGACTATAACAGTTAAAGATCAGGTGGATGAGCAAAGTACATGTTCCTGATGGCATGTATGTTGTGCTTGCTTTTTGTGCAGAAGCATAAGGAGGCTTTAAAAAGATGTTTCGAAAAGGTAAAATTTCCTATTTAAATTAGCCATAAGAGCAGTATGATGTCCCTCCCCTGCAAACACCTAGAGAGATGGCTCAAAGAACAAACATTAACAATAAAACCACTGGAAGAAACAAGAATTAGGAAAAATATTAAGAGTTTGAACAAGCTTTCTGAGTATTACAAGTCAGGTTTAATGCCTCTTGTGAATAATGAACTGTAATAGAGATACTCTGAACAAGGCAGCTGCTGGGAAATTCAGCATGGGGCATCAGTGAACATAATAGTTTGAAACAAAACACCTATGCTACTGCAGCTATGTTATCATGTCTTTGTTTGATGGCTTTTAAGGCTCTAAGACTGTGGCAGAATCTACATCTAAGCACTGCTTGAGGAGGCAAAGCAAGCCATTCTGTGTGAGGCCCAGTTACAGTACCCAGACTCTTTCTCCTGAAGGATTTCAGGAAAAAGAGGCCTATTCCAGGGGACATCACATGGCACACAAAACACACATAGGAAACTTCTGGTTCCTTCACTCTAAAAGGTTTTACAATCGAGACCCTAAAAGCAGAATACCACCAACACAGACCAACTTCATGTCAGAAGTAAGGAATGACATGGAAAGCAAGTATCAAGCACATTTCTTTGCCTTGGAAACAACCTGGCAAGAAAAAGAATGTAATGCTGCCCAGTGGAACAGAACATAGAAATACTACAATATGTTTTCACATGCTTCGTTTTAAAAGCCTTATACTTCCACACAATTTTGTCTTCTTTGTCTCAACTACTCTCACTATTCACATGGTGCTGTAACATTTCTGAGTTGTTGTCACAAGTCAGCTGTCATTTTGAAGAGTATAATCACATGCATATAATATTGATAAGCATCTTGTTTTCATTCTGAACTGAGGCAGTCTTGCTTATCACCACAATTTAAAAATGAAGCTTACCTTAAAGATTTTTCAACTACCTGTGTACGAAAAACTTCTTCTTGGTCCAAGTTTATGGTGCAGAAAAAGTCTCTCATTTTGTTGGGTACTAAGTGTTTGGCATCATCTGTAAACAAAAACACATTGTAAATATCGAGGAGGAAAAATCCACAAAACATTAAACACAAGAATCTCACAGTTGTGATGCACATCCAAGATTTATTTTTTCAATTCAGATAGCATGCATTTCCATATTAACCTTCAATTCATAGGATCCAATAGTGTACAGAAACTTCGTATGGAATGCAAGCCAACAGGAAGATGAGAGTGCATTGAGTCACCAACACCGCCACCTCCTTCAGCACCTGCACTTTCCCTTGAGAAGTCTCATCTCAGGTTTGACTCTGTGCATCTTGCTAAATAGGAGAAGCTTGCAGCCTGAGGCAATACAGCATTAGTTCCTAAGACCAAGACATGATCTGGCTGAGCTATTATTCACTTGGTATTTTCTCCACAAATATTTTGGCTAAGAGAAACTGATTAGTAATTACCCACCAAATTTTTATTCCATTTCCCACAATGAACACCTGATTTTAAGTTGACTGATGTATTTTCAAAATCTCACCTAAGAGTATTGTTTCCCAACTGTCTGATCTAATAGATGGACTGTAGCAACATGGATAATAACAAGGAGAAAAGGAAGTTCCTATTGAGACAGGATGATTGTCAACACAGAAATACAAAAATTTGGTGGGTATTGAGTCTAAGCCACTGCAGTAGCATCAAGACACTCTTTTTAGAAATATTTACGTATAAGCAGTTGCAGCTAAAACAAGTCTCCAATGCTCAAACTGGAAAGCTCTTCCAAAATCTAAACACTGCAGAATTTTACATTTATTTACAGCAACACTAGTCCTTTAGCTTAAGCAATAATTTTCCCTGGGTGTTTCCTTCCCCTTTGGAGGCAGCAAATGGACCTTTTATTCTGATTCACCTTTTATTCTGATAAAAGAAACAAGAGATGCTTTTCTGGTACTCCCTCATGAGAGGCTCCTAATCAGTGAGCAGCTATCCCTTGTTCCTGGTCCACTTTAATTCTTATCTTAGACACAGGAAACCAGAACTGCATTCTCCATCAGGTCTTAACTGGGACCTTCTACAGCAGTGTTGACCCTTACCTGCTACTGGAAATGCTTCTCCCAATGAAATGGGCAGTCAGCAATACCTAAACTTAATCTAAGGTATTAAAAAGTAATAGGATGAAAAATACACCTAAGTATTGAGTTTTAATAACTTATCATGTCTGAATAACACATCATCTCCACTTTCAAAGGCCACAGCTTGAAACTAGATTTTTTGTCTTTATTGTCTATGCTGTTAAGATGCAGAATCAGAATTTTCCTCCCCTCCCTGCCTTTTTATTTTTTTGGTTAAACACATGAATTAAATTACAGTCTCAACAGGTAAGTAATGCCTAATATTGGAAAGGCACAACTGCCTCTGAGCAGCGAACATGAGAGTTTAACAGGAGCAGAGACTGAACTATACACATGATATTTTCCAAGTTAGTGATACTCACTCTGGCAGAAAGCACAAGCAGATACTTCACCACCACAGTTAAAACTGGTGCTCTCAGGAGCATCAATGAGTTTTTCATCAACTTGGGTGTGGGAGAGGAGGAAATATATGTACTATTTTTAAACACCACACAATGTTGACAGATTGACAGACATGAACAAAACCAGTTTTAATGCCGTTAGACTGCAAAGAGACTAAACTCAAAGTTACCTTGAAATATTGCAGAACACAAAAAGCAGCAAAGGCTTAACATTGTATTAAAAAAAACAAACCCAGAACATACTATTTTAATAAAAAAATATGAAAAAAAAACATCAATGAGGCTAGTAATACCCAGTTTCTGATGCTGCAGTTTGTAATTAGTATGAACTCTTTCAGCTCTTCCTGACAAAAAGATAAGAATTTTTTTTCAATACCCTGTAGCCTCCCTATCCTATTTTTACATAAAATTTTTTACAATGTCATATTACTTAATCAGCACTGCAAAGGCAGTGTAGAGTGGACTTTGAAAGGAAATAATAATTACAGTTTCATCTTCTCTTAAAGGAGTACGAACCAAAGATCTCCATCTAACTCACATTTTTTGTCTTCTGTAATGAAGTCTTTTAGTATTACAAGAAATTTTCTACCCGAAACAGAATAAGTTTCAGTTTTATTATTATTTTCTTTATTTTGCAGCTGACATATTTAGCTTTTAGACACAGAAAAACTGACTGAGGTTTTTGGGAGGCAGGGGTGGATGATCCTCAGTTCAGACTTAAAAATAACCTCAGAGCACTTCTCAGATGAAGCACAGAACATTTCACATCTTTCCAAACACCTCTTAAAATCTGTGACTGTGGGAGACTTTTCAGCCATATAGTGGCCTAAGTCTTCCAAAAAAATTAATTGCTTTTAAAAAAAAAAGTGAACAACTCTCCTGTTACACTACTAAGCTTTACATTTTTCTCAAAATGCAAGACTAATGGTTGCATAAAAATCAAGTACAAACACCACCAGATATCTGCTCGGATGTTTAGACTTTCAGTGCATTCATCAAGTATGCAACTCTGAAGACTGCAGATCCTTTTTGAAAGACACAAAGGAAGCACGAGATGTATATTCAGAGTATATATAGCAGTTGTTTTCCAAGAGCTTGTTCAGAAAGTGCAGGCTGTATGAACGCCTTGTCAGAAACACCAAATAAAGTTGCTTTGAGAAGAAGAGAGAAATTAAACCAAATTTAGATCTAACCATGAAAGTGTACTTCAAGGCTATTCACAGCAGCTCTCACTTAAAACTATGTAATATGATACTTAAACTTGCAATTCAAATGGTGAAATGTGCAAGTGATGAAACAGCAGCAATAACAGACCTATTTATTTTGTTCTGACCATACTAATTCACCAGTTTCAGTCAACAGACCAACTTAAACCATAAATCATTTTCACATGACACATTTAGTAGCCTAATTCTGTACCAAAACGATGACATGCATCACTAAAATAATCAACATCAATCTCTTCATTTTGAAAAGACTGATGCTTAAAATTGTTCCTAAATTTATTGCCACTTGGCTACTTTGGGAGAACTGAAAAAAAAAAAACAACAGCAATTTAAAAAAAACAAAACAATAAAGCCCCCACACTTTGGCAATTATCCATTTTTGTTTGTATTTTAAAATATTAAGAAAATGTTGTTGGCTTTCTCTACAAATACCTAGCAAAACCTCACTCCAAAGTAAGACTGGACCAAACCTAAGCAAAAAGAAAAGCTAAAATGCGAAAATCAGGCATACGACATGTAATAAATTCAAACTCCCCACATTACCAGAAGTAACAGCAATGAGGCAACCTATCAAATTCTAATAGATGTCAAACTCCCTTGTCCTACATATAATTTGTTAAATTTATACACTGCATGAAAACATGAAGTTAAAGCTTGTTCACTGTTAACAGTACATCAAAAACTAATCAAAAGTAGGGGGTTGGATAGATAAATGCTATTCACAATACTCTGTCAAATAAATGTGTGCAGTTACTGTACATCCTCTGACAGAGATCAGAAACATATAAATTCAGAAGATATTTATGCACACAAACGCCGAAGTATTCACTTCATAGAACTAAACAGATTATATAGCAACAATTAAAACCATTTCAGGAGTGCAGCATAATCCAAGATAACCATGAAGTGTTAAGAAATCGGATCCAAGAAGTCTGGAAAAAAGAAAAAAATGCATCCCGAATTATGTTAAATGAGCTCTGGTAGACAACAGGTAAGAAACAATATTCAAGTCTTCCACTTAAGACATTTCAGCAGACATATTAAGGAAGATAATCAAAGCCACTAAAATCACTTATCACCTAGAAATGTACTCTGTGTGTCATAACATGAAAAAAGAAGCTAGTTATGTAACTTCCAACACATCACTGTGAGCTATGCCTAAAACTACACAATACCTATGTACCTCTGTAAGGCCTTTTTGTCATTACTATGACACATAGAACGAAGCCACCAATACAAGAGACATCAAAGAAAAGACTGACTGATCTTCCATGGGTTTCTGGTGAAAACCTGCTAAAGCTTAACTTTTTCAGAAAAATATCATGGGTTCATAAACTGGTAAGATCAGTTCACCTTGCTTCTTTCTTGAAAAGTGGAGTCTGGAAACTGGTGTCAAGAACTGGCAACCCACAAAACAGAGTAGGTGGGACTACAACTGTGTTCCTACTGTGTTTTTTCACTGCTATGTATGTAATAGCTACTCAAGTCACCTTAAGTACATACCTCAACTCTAAATCTGTTGTGATAATTTGTGCAACATCACTAACTTTAGATGTTACCATCTGTGTATTGTAAAACAACACTATAAACAAGAAGTTAGTGCAGATGGTGTTTTCCATACATGGTTACGCAGAACTGACATGACCTCATTAAAACTACAACACTCTCGTCATGCAACACACAAATTGAGTCAGTGTGGAGTCTTGTAATAGTTCAAATGCTAACAAAGCTTAGGCACCAAAATGTTTTCTACTTCTAAGAAACATGTTACAAGGAATTCTTGCAGGCCAGGAACACAAACTTTCCAAAGTAAGGCTTGCTACTGCTAATCCCTCCAGATCAAGGGGGATTAAATTTGTTTATTAGTGTCCATTCAGAGCGTTTTTCCCCTAGAAAATACATTAGTAAAATACTATGAAGAAGTGCAAATAAAACAGTATGTGCTGTGCAAAGTAGCCAAAAGAGCACCTAGGGATTGGAGGGTTCACAAGCTTCCACAGCATATTTAATACATATATATTTTTTTTTACAGTATTTTTGTTCCATTAGAAGAAACAAATATGTCTAAATATTTCATAGAATCATAGAATAGGCTGGGTTGGAAGGGACCTCAGAGATCATCGAGTCCAACCCTTGATCAACTACCGCCACAGTCACTAGACTATGGCACTGTTTCACAGTGTTTCTAGACATGTATTTTGTTGCAGCTATTACTTTTACCTATTTACCAAATGGACTTACAGTTCTTACATGTCCATCTTTACCAAACAACTTTTTATGTATTCACTTGGAGGCAGGTCATAGTCCTTGGTTTACCATTACTTTTTCCAGGTAATCAAACATTCAAATTTATGATACAACACCAGGTTCACTCCAGAACACATAAGTGGGACAATAAAACTATTTTCAATTTGGATTTCAAGACATTGTGCTTTTTTGTTTTCTAATGCCTAATGTCAGACCTTTACAAGGTTCAAGTATCACAAAAAAACATATGATAGAAGTTAGGAAGCAGAATGGTATTAAGTCAGCCTCAGTAATTAGTATCTTAGCACACAAACTCGCAGTGTTCTTTTCTTAAAGGCAAGTTGACATGTATTATTTCTGTGGCAACTCCTAACAACAACAGCAAGTGTGTTCAGTCTTGTCTACCCATAAGACAATCACTCTCTATCGCTAACAGACTGGAGTGAGAGCACCTCCAGCTACACTTCATGCCGTTTCCCATTTCCATGACCTAGTCTTCTATTTACCGAAGACGTATATTAAAGTCTCTATTGTTGCATGACAACACTTAAGTAAACACGACTCCATCCCACCACCAAACCTAACCCTTCTGAAGATTTCCACAATCAGTTCGCAACCCCAGCACCATGCCCCCTTCAACTTGTTTGCTTCATTCTCAAAAAAAAAGTCGATTGACTGCGTGAGAAAGGAAATAAATGGGTTGCATCTGAATAGTATGAATGTACTCTGATACCCCTCCAGGAAGCCGCTGCACATCCTGTTTCTCCTCCTCTCTTTGAAGTCCTGCCGAGCCGCACCACACTCTATCTGCTTCCCCCCGGCCCATCCTTTGGTTTCCCACGTTACTGAAAGTATAGGTATTTTTAGTCAGCACTTCCTAACCACCAAAATAAAGTCACCAGCCTCTCGCTCTGCCTCCCTCTCACTCGCACACACGGTGCACAAAGCAACAGAACCATTAGAGACCGTTTCCAGAACAGCCCTCTACCACCGACTTCCTGCACATCAATAATTTCGCAATTCCTGCTTGACAAACAGAGTCCCATCCCCGCGCTCCGGCCGGGAGGGGACATGGCTGCTCGCTCACCCGCCCACTCAAGGAAACCCTCTAAGCACCAGAGGCTTCCCGGCCCCCTCAGGGCTCCCATGGCCCCGCCGCATCTCTTCTCCCTTTCCGGCCCACCCGCTGGCCCCGCAAACCCCGGCCCGGCCCGACGCCGCCAGGACGTGCCAGCCGCGCCCGCCACAAAGCCCCTTCCCGCCGCCCCGCTGTGAGGAGCCGCTGCCCCCTCAGGCAGCCCCCGCCCTGCCGGCCGCCGCGGGAAATGGGAGGGAGCGGCGGCAGAGGACCCGGTCGCCGCCAAGGCAGCAGCAAATACCGGAGCGCGGCGGCCCCAGTTCAGTCTCACCGCAGCCCGGCCCGGCGCGGACGCAATACCGAACTTACAGATTTTCCCCCGCAGGTTCTGCAGCACCCGCACCTCGTCTCCCCCGTCTCCGGCCGCCATCGCGCCAGCGCCGCGCAGCGCACGGGGGGAGGAGGAGGGGAGGGGAGCGGCCTAGCCCCGCCGCTCCGCACCACCGCTCCGCCCCCTCAAGCCACCGCCCTCGGGGGTCACCAGAGACCGAACCGGGGCGGGGGGCGGCGGGGCGCATGCGCTCTCGCCCCCCGCTTCCCAGCAGGCTCTTGGGTTCCGTCGTCGGTGAGGCCGAGGCCGGCAGGGCCGCAGGGGTACTCCGAATTCTGCCGCCTCACGCCGTGCCCGGTTGTCCCGTCCGGTTTTGCAGCTCGCTCTGTGTGTCCCTTACGGGGCCGAAGGGGCTGCGAGGCACGTTAACCACTTATATTTATTGAATTCATTAATCGCTTTAAAGGGCTGAAACGAGAAAGGGACGCGGTTGCTTTGATTTTTGGTCAGCTGAGTGGCGGCGTCCGTGAGGAGCACGCGATGGCTTCTGAGGAATCACCTCTGCTGTCACTTGTGTACGTGTGCCCACTGGGCCACGTCAGAAGCGCCGTAGAAGTACGAAATGGCTCTGATGCCAGTGAGAGAGCTGCTCCCGAGAGCAGGTACAGAGAGCCACGCGTGCTGCTCTCACACGAGTCCTTGGGCACACGCAGGGGTTGGCAGGATACAGATAACCAGCCACTGCACCCGTCTTCATTAAGAAGGGCCTTTGAGTCACATTTTATACCTCCATTTCCTGACAGTTAAGATCCTAATGTGAAACTGAGGGGTCTTGCTTCTGTCTGGAGTTCACCTCAGCCCTACACCAGTGCTCATCCTCTATCTTAGGCCTGTTTATTCCCCACAGATGCCAGCGGCCTATCCGGTGTGGTGCCATGCAGTGAACTCTGAGGGTACATCAGTCTCCAGGCCCTGCAGGCAGAGTCTAGTGAAAGCCTTTAGTGACTGACATATCCTCAACCAGAGGTAGTTCTGTGGACTAAGACAACTTCAGAGAACCACAGAGGAGTACAATTCTTCAATTGATAACTTAAAAAGACCTCCTCAGTCTGTCCCTTCTGGAATAGCAAAAGGAAGTTTAGAAAGCTCCAGGCCAGCATCTGTCATTTGTCTCTAACTGAAGTCTTCTGGTGTGGTGATCTGACCATTTTCTATTTTTCATGCACAACCTTGCATTATGAAATGGCATTGAGCCATATAATCTAACAGGCATTGCTGTGCCTTATTCCTTGATGGCTTTTTCTGCATCCAATTCTTCCACTGCTTCTCCCTCTGCAGCAATGAGGTTCTCTCATCATCCCCAGCCTCAACACCATGTCTGGGGGAGGACAGGTATGCATTTCAAGGTTGGTAGGAAATAAACTGTTTCATCACAGCAGTAACAGGTGTATTTGTATGCATGCAAAACCAAACCCTGCACAAAGACACAAGTTTGCATAAGCTAAATTTTAACCTTATAAAAATAAGAGGCTCCTCTCTGGCACAAGTTGAATTATTGGATTATCTGCAGTCAACTATCCAGGTTAGCTGCCCTGTCTGCTGAACTGAGGCTAACCCAGGCAGAGTCAGGGCTTTGCTCCAAGAAGTATCACAGGCCAGGCACACTTAGACTGCACACTTAGAACTGAAGGTATATGATTCAACTGTGAGCTGCAACATTTTAGAAGTCTTAGTTCTTTCATAGTCTCTCAAAAGTTTAAGATCAGAGCTGGAGTTTATTGTTTAACTTGTCATCGGCTTCCTTCAAAGCACAAACCTCCTATCAACATTATCAATATAACTTAATTTTACCATTGACTAATTCCCAAGACTCCCTTTATTTTAATCTAATGCACTATATTCGGAATACTGTTTCAAATGTGTAACAATCATGTTGGGCCTCTCAAACTTAACATTTACAGGTTAACAGAAAGGGGTGTTCAGCTAAGTATACAGTTAAGACAAACACTGGTGTGCTAAGGTGCAGACTTAGGGGAAAGATTTCTTCATTTGAAAATGAGGATGCTCTTGTGAGATAATCATTTAGGTTAGCCAACTGGTAACTGCTATATTAAGGAAGTTAAGAACAAATAAAAATCATACTTACTGGCTGACTTCGTAAGCTTCTGCCTTTAGTTTAGCTGTGTCATGTTACCTCATTTCACAGAAGATAGCAATACAATTCAGTATATTTGTTCTAATTTTGGGTATGTCACAACATGAGGATTGACTAACATTTTGTTTAGATGCACACACTTTGGGATGTTCCATGTGTCTTTTTAATTAGCATTTGGAATAGGTAAAAATATATTCGTTTTATGTAGCAAACTTGTAAATTTTTTTGTTTAGTAGTAACTCTCTCCTGAAGACCATGCAAAAATTACCTGCATAATTTAGCTTAAAATTAATTTTTAATGCCAGTTACACCCTAGTGCCACCTAGCTGTAGGGGGAAGTACTTTGAATATGTGCCATCTATTCTGTATGTATCTTCATATACCTTATGGAACTAGGTGTCTGCATTCGGAACTCTGTTTCCTGAAAGCAGTCCCAAAAGATGTAAAGTGTAGGTGTAAATTATACAATCCATACTGCAAAGTTACTATAAAAATTGAAAAGAGTTTTTAAGGTTTCTGGTCCTCCTGGAAATGTGTTTAAAATGTTGCAAAATATGAAACGCAGTTCACCTGTCTTCCAAGTCCTTCAAGATACTGAGCAGGTTGATTCTCTCCACCTCCAGTGTTGCGTTCACCCTTACTGGTGCCATGCCAGGAGATATCATCACTTCCCTTGAGCTCTGGCGTGCTCTCCATTCACTGTTCTGACCTTAATGAAGGGAATGTTTGGTAACTGTGTTGCTTAATCTTCTAACAGAATAACTATTAGAAGATACTTATCTCTGGATATTATAGATTACATAAGTATAAACATAACTTAAAAAATTGAGAGACTTACAGAAAAATAGGAAGACAGTATTTTAATTAAGCAAAAACAGTTATAATCACTCCTAAAAATAAAATTAGACTCTTTATCAATCCTTAGCATCTGCATTTAATATTTTCTAAACAAAAATACAGATGTGATTATGTAGCAAATTACATTGACAACTTATAGTATTTGCCTTCTCTTACACTTACTTTAATCCTAATATGGTCATTAATACTTAACTCATTACTGCCATGTGTTACTTGTAGTAAAAGTGCCACAATTAAACTATAAACATGACATTGCCATCTTAAAACTGCTTTGCTATAAACTGTAGAGAATATACAGAGTTACAAAGTCATTGTTTTTATCAAAATATACAAACCCCCCAAAACCTAACATGAGATATTAATATTTTTCTTATGAATTATACAGTTATATAAAATATCTGTAAAATTATCTTTATATTTACAAATATTCTACCTTATTTGCTTTGGTCTATAATTATCACCATATGTGTCCACTTAGAACATATCTCTATACTGTCTTCAAAACATCATACTTATCTGTGTTTATTCTTCTATTATGCTTAATTAAATGGAACCAAAGCTGCCACAAAACCCAGATTTCTTAAGGTATTCATAGCATTCCCCAATAATAGAATAAAGAAGTGGACTATATTATTACTTCAATCAATACTGTATTCTCATTTCAATTGTAGTTTTATTGTACCCAAGCCATAGTTTCTTTTAAAATATTCAAGAAGACAAAGTAAACAAACTGTGTACCAAATTTGCACGTAGAATCAAGCTGGGGTTCATAAACCTTTGTCCCAACTTAATTTAACACTTCGGAGAGATGAAGGTACATGACTAGCTGGAAACGCAGATACAGTACAACAGAGCCCTGTCATATAAAATACAACTTGTAGACATATACCCTCCTTGACTTTAGAAAAATTTCTCAATCTCTGTTAAAATTAATCACATTTTCACAAAATTGTTATTGTAATTCTTATCATATAAACCTATTTTGCCAATCCTTTGCAAACTGTGAAGCTGTAAGGCTCCCAGTAACCCTGGTGTTGCAGGATGAGGGAGGCAGTACTTCTCCCTCCAGCATGTGTTCCAGGCAGCTCTCTGTAATGGGCCCCCTGAGCTGGGCCAGGGAGCAATGTGCCAAAACTTGGCTAGGGCCAAGTGTTGCCATGGTTAGGGATGACTGAGAAGGGACATACAAAGGTTAAATGTATTTAAGGCATGGGGATGACAGGAAACCCCACAAACTGGCCCTATCCCTGTTTACACATAGGGACTACCTCAGGGATATATACATATATATGGAAACAAGAATGTTTAGTATTTACCTGCTTCTCACAAATTCAAAGAATTTAAGCAGAGTGGCTCTGTTGTTTGCTGTCCAGGCGTTATACCAGGCTGAAGAGGAAGACTGTATTTATCTCCTCTTCTGCTGAGAATGGTATTTCTGAAAGACAGGAGCTGCAGACCCACCAGGAGGCGGACACTTACTACAGGATTTCTCTAAGCTAGGCTGTTTCATAACAACAACTTTCTTTAGACAAATGCACCTAAATAGTTCACTAGGCCAGTGACATTGGGATTTATGCAGTTTGGAAGACTGGCTCCTGTGAGTTCCGCTGAACCTTTATTAAATGTCTCAAAGATATAATAAATCTGGAATACTTTCCACACAAGCACTCAGACTTAATGGTTATATTATGGTAACTACAAAACTGATTATGTAAAGGAACAGAGGTTAAACTCTTGAATATGTTCTGTAAATGTTGAGTTACAGAAAAGCACACCAGAACTCAACTGTACTTCAGCATATGCAAGATCATGAAATGTTTCCCACTTTTACTTTAGAATACACTAAATTACAAGTATTTTGTTTATAAACACATTACTTCTTGCTAAAAAATGCAATATATGTTTTCTGCAGCAGAAATTCTTTCTACAGACTACACTGTGAACCTACATATTTATTTTGCCCAGGATGATTCTGACTCCAAAGCAACACTGTAAAATAGTTCAGTGACTACTTTCCTGTAATGATAAGTAGAAGGGGTTTGGTTGATCATTTTTTTTCATTTTCTTTTTCTCTCTGTCTCTCATATATATATCTCTTATAAGTCTATCGTGGCAAAAGTATTTTGGGTCATTAAGTTTCTATTATTGCAAATAATATTTTTTTCTTTCATGTTGTTTTTCCTTCTTTTGCATATATTGACACATTTAGATGAAGAAATTTGATTGTAGTAAATGATACTCATTTGAGTGGAGATTTTTTCCCCATGCAATGTATTTTCTCCAGTATTTAGTTTTAGATTTTTCTTCTTTTTTGCACAACTGTCACTCACAGTATAACTTCTGGAGTTGCATTTTGTGGTTTTTTTACTACACTTCCTTCTGAGCCAAGGAAATTTGGATTTTCCAACAGTTTTGTGCTTTCATTGCAAAATTGTCCTTTTCTATTTTGTGGACATGGACGTTTGAATAGATGTTTCTTCTGATGCATTCCCAGAGCAGCTGCTGTCTTGCAAATTTTGGGGCACTGAAAGCAAGCATATCCTTTTCCATTATGCTCACGCACATGTCTTTGCTCATGGTTCCTTTTGGTAGAAAGGTACAAGAAGCTCTGAAAGCAGAACTGACAGTGGTAGCGTTTTTCACCAGTATGAATTCTTTCATGTATTTTGAGTGTTTCGTTTAAAGTGAAAGCCTTATTACAATATTGGCAGACAAAATCTTTGACACCCAGGTGAATACGTTCATGCTTCTGTAGATTTCCAGGAACTGAGAAACATTTACCACATGTTTTGCAAGTGTAGGGCTTTTCCCCAGTGTGACACCTCATGTGCATTTTTAAAGTGGATGGACTTTGAAATTGTTTTTGGCATAATTCACAAATATAAGGCTTTGAAGTAGCTACATGCCAATGTACATGTTCTTGAATTTCTGCAGTGGAAGATGAATCTTCTTCACAGAGCTCACATTGAAGATTAGGCATTTCTGCATTCTCTTCTTGACTGATAACCTTTTCCTCAGGAGCATTCCTCAGCGCATACTCTCGATTGCATGTGTTGTGGTTCTCCATAATTGTGTTCTTGCTTCCATGCTTTTTCCTCCATTTGGTCTTTTTCAGTTTTCTTAGCTGTTTTGATCTCTTTTTTGGTTTGTAATTATAATAGGGTCTCCAGGGTTTATCACTTGAGTCCTGGTCACTGACATCATCACACATTTCTGTCAGCTCCAGGCATTCTGAGTTATAGAGCCTAGCTGGGCTTCTTTCTTTTACCTCCATTTCTGATTCTTCTATTAGATTGTCCTGTTTGGAGTCATGTTTAGATTTTCGGCCCCTTTTACAAAACAGCTTAGATCCTAATATGTGTCTTTTTACAATAGCCTCATTGCCAATTTTTACTGTTATTTGACAAAGAGGAGCAACATTACTGTCAGTAGATGTTCCAGGTAAGGCAGGCTTTGCAATGTATGTTTCAGTTTTACTTGATTCTTGGGCAGTACTTGTTTTGCTAGATGATCCTCCAGATCCTGCAACATGCTGTATATCCTCATTTGCTTCTGCTCTGTTGTTCAGCAGCGTTTTCTTTTTCTCCTTAATAGTTTTTGATTTTGTGCTGCCCTTCCCATAATTTTCTGACCCGTATTTACAATCATCACTTACAGATTGACTAAGAAGATTATCTGAAGATTCTGTCTTGCTGTTTTCTATGGAACTGACTGTTTTACTGTGCATTATTACTGATGAAACTCTGCTACTGTGCATTATAACAGAGGGTGCAGAACTGCTGTAACTGATGACAGATGTTGAATTTTCATTTACATTAGTCAAAGACACAACTGAGGAATCACAGTCTTGAGAACCAGAGTCATTTGCTACAGTGGACACTCTTTTTTCAGTTGTGAAAAAGTCCCTTTGTACATCAGAATTTAAGACACCTACTCCCCAAGGGGAAGAATTTTGAGTGTTCGTGGAAGATGCTGCATCATTACATGAAGATGTATCCAAGGCAAGCGTTCTGTTGCTTGCTATTATATTACTTTGAAAATTCAGTGGTGGTAGCTCAGAGCTAAGAGAACTCTGAATGAAACAGTTAGTTTCATTAACCTGGCTACTCGTTTGAACATCTTCATATGAAGAGTTACGATAGGATTTGTAAGGTAGTCGCCTGCACTTCATAGGTAAAAGCCGGTAAAGTTTGTATGGGTACATACTTGGTTTCAAGCCTCCATTGGCTGTCTTTTTATTTACTGAGAGACGATGATCAATTGCATGGAAAGATTTCTGATGATTTTTCAGTATATAATATGTCATAAAAGTCTCCAGACAGAAAATGCATTGATACCTCCTTTCTCCAGTGTGCCAGATCTCATGTCTGGTGCGATACTCAGCTAATGCAAATACTTTGTTGCAGTAGTGACAAGGATATGTTCTTCTCCATGAATGCACATTTGAATGTCTTCGAAGGCTTGACAATGTTACATAACTACGCTTGCAAACAACACACGTGTATAGTATCTGCCCATCAACAACTTTAACCAAATGATCTGTTTCTGGTAAAGAGCAATTTGCATTAGAATAATCGGTGATGTTGTTTTCAGACAATAGAGGCTCTGTATTTGCATATGAACTTCCATTCCTTCCTTCCGTAGCAGTACAGTCTTCCGCAAAACTTTGTTCATTTGCATTGTGAACAGATAAGCTACTTGATCTCATGCAGACTTGCTCATGACTTTCCAGTATATTTCGATTTGCAAATTGCTTGCTGCAATATTTGCATATGAAAGTTTCCTGATGCTCTGCATGGAGCTCAAGATGAGTACTGAGTAATGCACTGTCACTGAATGATTTTGCACAAGAGTTACAATTGTAAACAGGTGGAACAACTGTTGCCACAGATCCAGAGACATTAGCAGAACTGCCTTCCTCTTCTCTGGATAAATGGAAATCTCCTGCTGTATTTTGAGGCTTTGGAAAGGAACCATTTGTCTGATCAGTAACAGCTTCCTGTTGGGCTTCTGTAGTGGTTCCTTTAGAGGCTGGTACTTGACTTTTTGCTGCAGCCAAACCAGTACTTTGGGGCTTAAAGGCTGTCTTAGGAGTACTACAGGCTTCTTTTCCTGGCTGAATCAGTGGTGTAGCTTGGCGATTTTCACAGTGGTCTCCACCCATCTTGTACGAAGGGCTGTTGTCCTGTTCAGAAAAAGGTGTTCCTTGAAAATTATCTCCCCCAGAAGACACAGCATAGGAGTGTTCAGCCAGTGTGCTGGCTGGCTCTGCATCTTTGCAAACATCACTTCTGTCAAGGCTGACAGGTGCTTGTGCTGCCTCTGATACCTTTTTAAAGCTTGCCCTCAAATCTAGTGGAGAAAACAAACTATTTTCTGTTTCAAAAATTGAGAATGCATTTGTAATTCGTGGTCCATTAGTCACAGCAGAGTCTTCATGTCTCTTTTCATGTTTTTCTTCTTTGACAGTCCCTTTTTCATTAATACAGTATCCATAGGGGCAGGGGGAACTTGAAAAATTAACATCTGTAAGATCTTCTAGAAATGATATTCCCAGTTTTTTCCCTGCAGCTGCAAGGTCCGTTACAGTCTCCTGCCTCTTAACAACCACTGTGGAACTGTAGATGTAATTCAGTATTTCTGTAAACACTTCAGCTTTCAGATCATCTAACTCCAGTACATGACCTGAAATACAGATAGTACGACTCCAGAAAATGTTTTTGAAGTAAAGGCTCGAAGCTGCCAGAACATTACTATGGGCTTTAAATTTGGTATCCTCCACAATTATGGTGACATCACATAGAATACCCCGAATGCGCTGCTCATTCAAAATGGAAAGTACAGTGTCACTGTGGAAGTCGTCCTTGAGATCCTTTGAATAGGACATGACTGTCATCTACAAGAAGAAAAAAAGATTACATGAATGTATTTGTAAGGCATTTTTATTTCATATGTATTTTGAATTTATTAACTTTGAAGAATGAGTAAAATTTTGTCATAGTTTTTTTGTTTTCTGGGGGCTGTCTGTCAGACAATGACTTTACAACACGACTGCATTTGATTCCCTTATTAAACTAATTTCAAAACAGGGATCAGAGATCTTATGCAATAAAGTTTCAGTTACAGAATAAGGCTTTACAATTAAATCAATACACAAGCATTAATTATTTTTTTTAACAATAGCAGAATACAAATAGCACTATGTAAACAAAACATTCTTTAGATAGTGGTTAAATTTTATTAGAAAAATACTTCATTTACTTCAAAATGACTGAAAATTTATATGCAACTGAATTTAAAAATTCACCAAGTAGAATACTAGAACAGTTTTTTTTTCTTCAATTATAGTTTAGGTTTATAGTGTTCACATTTTACTGTTTAATTTGATAGCATGTTCTTAATTTCTACCAAATAATAAGATTTAATTTCAATAATTAATACTGTTAAATAATTAATAATTTATGAGTTTTAATGCTGACAAAACCTGTTTTTGATTAGCCAGACCATTACTGTATATATATAGGTTTATGTAACTGCGATAAAAGATGCAAAATATGAATGAAAAACAGACTGAAAAAAACCAAGATTAATTTGATGGTATCTTGAAAATCTGAATTGGAATTTTTTTTTTTTCAAATTCAGATGTGTACCACATAATGAAGCTTGTTGTTTTTTTCTTTTTCTGTCTCTGAGTTGTGTTTTCAACTACAACTGTCCACTTCCAATTTCAAGTTACGAAGGCACTTTTCCTACTGGCACTCAACAAATCCTACAGTAAAAAAAATAATCTGCATACTTATTAGAGTCTCTTTAGTTTCAACTTCCAGAATCAAAACGCACCATAAAGAAAATTACCAACTGCAGATATTTTATAAGATAGTTTAAAATAGAACCACACTGTAGTGCTCTTATGTTAGAAATATCTTCTAAATATTCCATCTAATGCTCCAAACTTAAGTGTTTGGCTTTAAAATTATGATGACCCTTATTCTTATAGTTTACACTAAGAATGCCAATACATTTATTAACATGGGTTAATAACGTTAATAGTAAACATTTAACATGAAATAGAGGTTTCAACAATATTCACTGGGCCAACACCAACAGCCATTTGGTTATTAGACCACACTGGCTCTCTCACCCAAGCTACTGGGAAGGAATCATTATATCAAGATGATAATTAGTCACTGTAACTGTGGGAGGAATTTAGATGTGTATTATGTTCATTATCTGGTCACTTAATGCACCTGCAAATTTAGATGCATTGTTTTGTGCCTTTGAGTCTAAAAAAATCACAGGTTATAATGCGCTTATTACACTTGTTTGGCTTAAAGTATAGAATGATGATACATAATTACTGAATTTCAGGTTATCTGCTTTGATTGTCTGAAAAGTGATATATAATTGTAGATATTTTCTACCATATCAAGTCTTGTACAGAACAAACACTGACAAGAGCACTTCTCTTCAAGCAAGCAGCCACTACCCCATAATTGATTCTTTTTTCCCACTGACAATGTCCAAGATTACATCTGACTTGCTCACGTGATGTGGTATTGGAAACCAACCGTCAGACATCAAAAACGTTTCACAACAGGAGCTACTGATAGAATTATTTCTTGAGTATAGGAAATAAATTATGTCAACTCTACCTCCCACTGAACTGCCCCATAGGAGCTTGCCTGTGTTTTTTCTGTTTCTTTATTGGAGACAGCTGGTTTTAATTCAAAGACATCATCTGACATACTGCTTGCTAAATATATCAGACTGCTACTTCTGTACTAAGAGGCATTTATAAGCAAGGCCTACAAACCCAGGTGATTTTAGTATAAGTAATTATTCAGTAAGTTGTTTCAAAATTTATCCTCCTAAGAAGAAAAGGGAGTATTTTCAATTTTTACTTGCACATATATAGATAGCCAGTTTTTGTAGTCCTGGATATTTTGGCATGCTCAGTAAAACACCAAACTTGTGAAACAATAGAACAATAATTTGCTATTTAAACATTTAAAATTTTTGCTCTGTGCTAAACCATACCAAATAAATCTCACTGGAAAGTTATACAGAAAAATTCCAGTACAAATTGATTTCCAGAATCAACACTTTTTGCTTCTCTTTTAATTCCCTGAGTAGTCCATTTATTCACGTGTGTAATGATTCTCCGCAGCCGTTTATCTGTCTTGCTTCTTGCATTTGTGGAAAAATCAGAACGTTTCACCTAGCTCACACACAAATGGAACATTTTAAGAATATTTTACATTCCATTTGCAGGTCATACTGCAAAAAGAAAGCCAGCTCTTCAGTTTCCAAGGGAGCTCTACTGAGACCACAACACACAGAGATACTAATAATCTGAGTACTAATAATGCAACATCTGAAATTTGATAATAATAATAATAATAATAAAATAAATAGTTTCAGTTAAAACAGCAGAAAGTCCACTTGGGATGTTACTATCCTTTTGTATGATTTTTACTACATAATTTAAAAATAAAATATAATTTCTCCTCCCATGTTGCCAAAAGCATAAGTAAATACTATTTGACCTATTAATGGTCTACAAAACTCTTCAGCCTACTAAGCCATTCTTTTCCAACACAAATGTGTGTTATTTTCATACTTTCTACTCTCAATACAGATACAAATTTCTTAGGAATTTGAACAGTATCTGTAGTGAAACTTAATAGTCTTTGGTGCAACTATAGATAGCTTCTGAACAGCAGAATTTTTGATTGGGAGTTACCTTACTATTTGCAGATTTTACGTGAAAACAGTAACAGACTTGATCCATCATTACAAGATATTGCATCATTTTGAGAAGTAAGATTTAAATATTAATCTGAAACTTAAGTGTAATGGTTAGTAGATTGATTAAACATTAACAAAATACCATTCCAAGACAATAGTTTTCATTAAAAAAAAGAACTTAAAAATTAAAAGCTAATGGAAAGATCAGATTGATGCATCTAGACATGAATTTGTCTACTTATACATCACTGAAGACACAACTAATCAGAATATAAAATTTGAGAGCTGCCAGCTCTACATGAACACTGCAAAGGGAAGAAGCTACTGTTAATTTTTATATTCCTGTTCCTCTGAAGTGAACAAGCAAATGACAGTAAGTTTTACTGGCCAATGAATACCAAATATAAAATTTTTACCACCAAAACTGTGGTAAATGCTGTTTTTAATTTCTGCAATCTGCCAGGTAAGTGTACCCCATTACGTATGGGAAGATAGTGTTTTCTTCTAACTTCCCACCTAAATTTGAGAAACAAGCTAGCAGAATCAATAAGGAATACATTAAAGCCAGTTGCTAGTACACAGACAAAATAAAAAACAGGAAAAGACTAGAAAAACTGTAATAAAAGTTCTATTTTCTTATTCCATGCATTTCTACTGGGATTTGAAAGATGCTAATATTTTCTGGTACTTACCACCATAACACTATGGAAATACATTCACAACATTTTTATGTTCAGCTTTATTCCACTCTATTAACATACTTCGAAGGCTATCTCTGTTTTGTTTCCAGACTGCTTCCCCAACTGAGGAGGAACATTCATCTGTATCTGACTTTCGTAAAGGTCACAGTTTTATTCTGGAGGAGAAACAGGGCTAGGCGTCATGAACAAACAAAACCAAGTACACATACACCGCATCCTGATCCCTGCCGACCTGGAAACCTGTGGTCCCACCATCACTGATGTGATGGTAGCTCCATATGTTTTTACGGAATCACTTCACCAGCCCATCTGGGCAGTGTGGATACCCAGGGCTGCATCAGCCAGCGCCCCTTTAGTCTCTTTATAACCTCAGGCATGCGGGGGAGTTTTAATGAGCTCTAATTATGCTGAGTAGCTTGTAGCGGCATGTAGCTTAGTGCTCCAGTCTACGTAGCTACGTGTTATTTCTAGAGGTACATTTGTATTTTTTCTCTTTTAGACTCTTCCTCCTTGCATTCTTTCCTGTTAATACAGAATACTGACGTTTTCTATTTGTTATAGCCTTATGATCAGCACAGACTTGAAATGTTTTTCAGCCTCACCCTTTTCCCCCTAACTTTTAATTCAGACAGGTGGGAGGGGTGGGGAGACCAAGGGGGTGAAATTTAGCATAAGAATATTATTAGAATATACATTAGAACATATATTAGTATTATCAGATCTTGGATGCCCCCAGTTGAACCGTTCTTTCCGTTGTAAATCCTTCCTGTTATTAGCATCCCCAACACAGCCTCTCACTTCCTACTACACACTATCTTTCTCATCACATGGAAAACAGACTTTAAAAACTTACCAGTGCCCAGAGCAAGCTTATGCTTTTTATTAAGTGATGTTTCTCACTTTAAAAACCAAAGCAAGTCCTTGTCTCTGTAACCGGGCACTCTATAACTGACCTTGCTTTAAAAATTATAATTAAAAAAAAAAAACAACAACACAACAAACAAGCAAAACAAACATTTCCTGCTGCACGTCCGGTTGTTTGTGGTATCACAGGGTTCCATCCCTTCGTCCATGTCCCCGCTGAAGCTGCCGCCCCGGGGCGGTGACCCCCCCGGTCCCGTCGCCTCGCACCCTTCCCCACACGGGGGAGCTGGGCGCCCGCGGGGCCGGGCCAGCCCCGACCCCTTCCCTGTTACCGCCAGGGACCGAGCGCGGCTTTTCGCAGACGCGGGGCGCAAGCGCGACCGTCGCTTATTCCCGCACGAATTGTATAAAAATGCAAGGTCCTGGTGCACCGCGGTAGCGTCAGTACATTTGTCTATTTTAAAACAGAGCCCCTTGAGACATCAAACATTTGGCACCCCGCCAGCTGCAGATAACTTGAAGGCACTTCCTGTTTTGGGGTAATAACTGTGCCCTGCACTAAATTAAATCTCTACCCGAGGAAGCAACGCACATTAACCCGCAATACCATTCTTCCTAGCAGCAACAGAAACGCTTACGCAGTTTTACGCTCGAACATAAAATAACTCACTGTTTTTGAGCTACCTGGCGCACAGAACCATGTCTCGGGGGCTTTCTCTGTCAGGGAGCAGGACGGCGGCCGCAGCAGCTCAGGGGGACGGCGCGCGGGGCGAGCTGACAGGTGCCATCTTCCCGGCGGCGCGCGGCCCGTGGCGCCCGCCCGCCCCGCCGCAGCGCGGGCCCGGCGGAGGGCGGCAGGACGGCGCCGCCGCCATTTTGCTCCGGTAATCCCTGGTAATCGGATTTGCCTGTGGCTTGTGAAACGGAGGCTGAGCCCAGCACCCCGGCTTTCCTCCTTCGTTTACTGACTGCTGCGTTGTTTTTCATGCGTTTATTTCAAAGCAAATGCTTTTTGTGCTTAATTAACGCAGCCAGATGGGATATTGAGCGTATCAGCCAAGTTGTTTATGTGCAAGGACTGTAAATTTAGAAAGATGAGGAAATACAGTGTTCCCTTGTATCCAACCCCATTGCTCCGTGGTCATCAATGCAGTTTTGTCCACATCATTTTGAATTCCTCTTAAACCTAATAAAAGGTTTGGATTGCTTTACTTTCCTTCAAAGCCTTTATCGTGGGAAGAAACCGAAAGCATTTATGGAACCACGTAGCTCTGTGCATAACTTCTGCTACTTTCCACTAAAAAGAAGAGTTGAAATATTTCCTGAGAAAAGTAAGATCTGAAGTAAATTACATGCAGTTACTTAAGTATAGCCACGTTTACCTTCTTGCCCATATCTGACTATATGAATTATCTTCTTTAAAAGCATGTACAGGATCTCATCCAGCTATGTTTATATTAACCAGTACTGTTACTCTCTAATTTTGGTTACTTCAGATTATTTACTGACTCAAGAATTAAGTGCAACAATAGTATTAGTGCTCCAAAAGCACTAAGAAATGCTTACCCAGATAATGAAGTAGCTGATTTCATTTAGCCAGGTGCTCGAATGTATTTGGCACAGCCTCCCTAGAGAGTCTCTCTCTTTCTGCCTCTCACTTTAAATAGTCAGCAAAACCTGTTTTCCCACTACTTGGAATCATGAAGCTTAGAGAAAAGCTGGGCTTTGATACAGGTGAAAAACAACGTTAGAAAAATAGGCAATTTGCTTTTTTCTTAAAGCTTGATTGAAAATACTAATTTTGCCCAAGGCTAACCTGTGTTTATTTTTACGAGCTATTGTGTATGAGGTTTCATTGGATAGTTAGGTTGGTTTCAAATCTTAAGCCTATGCATTAGAAACATTGAATAGAAGGAACAAATTAATTTTAGACCAGAAAAAATTAAAATTCAGAAGCTTGAACTATTTTATTATTGTCACCCTTAGTGGGCCTGGAAGTTGAAATTTTGCTAGAGCTCCTTCATGATAAATGCTGCTTATAATCTGAGGAAACTATATAAGAGCAACATAAAATATATGATTGATTATTAAGGAGCTGGGAAGTCTTTTTTGCAGCAGTCTGTCCTGGCACTATCATACACAGCTGTGATTGTTTCAAAGGTATGGAGAGAAATTTGTTCTCATCAGGCTGTCATAATTTCAGTGACTGATTTATACAACACTCTTCTTCCTCTGTTTTACTCAATCAGCACTAAAAGATGATTTTAGAAATACATCTCTGTGGAGAGCTTAAATACTTCTTGTGGATCATTGGAATTCTTATAAAAAAGGTCACCTACTGAAGCAATTAGTATCTTTTTACCTTTCACTCTTTGCTAAAAAAATGTTTCTTTACTATGATAACAAACTGAGTTGTTCTTTCCAGCAGCTGTTTATGAACAGCTGTGGGAGGTGGAACAGATTGTTGAAGAATACAGAGTTACTGATTGTAAAAGCAAAGTGCTTCCCAAAGTTTCACAACCTTCTTTTTTATTTCAACCTCCAGAAATTCATACTCACATGTAGGTTACTTTCAACCATGGATTTTGTCTGTTGCTCATTAATTATCCTTTCTTCAGTATTAAGTGCATATGTACATATTAATATGTATAAATTATCTGACACAGTGCCATAAGTATTTGTGACAAATATGTTGTCCATAGCAATAATATGGATTAAATTATACCTGTTGTAATCTTTAAAACGAAGAAATGCATTGCTGAATAACAATAAATACCAGCATCTTTCTAGATTACATGAAAGAAATTTAAAGAAACTAGGTTATGAATTTCCCCTGATTCCTAATTAAAATTTAGTAAATTGTTTTGAAAATCAGATGCATAAGTGTAATTTGTATGGCAGATAACTCCAACTTAGAGATATTTATTTATTTGTACTTGACCATTTGATTTTCTGGCAATCTTAGTGTCTATAAATCTATCTATATCTATGAACCTAGTCTCTATAAGTAGATTACTTCTAATATGGTAAAATTGCAAAGTATAAAGAAAACTGTCAGCAAATTTTTACTTTAAAACTTATAAAACAGTTCCAAGGTTACAAAAGTGGTGGTGCTTGGATGCTTTGCTGAAGTCTGATACTCTCACTTTTGTAAATATATCGTGGTATCCTTAAGAATATATCCTTAAGAATTTCCGACTGCCTGGGAAAAAACTCTTCCAATCTTCCTTGCTAGCTAAGAAGTTTCAGTTCTTAAACAATATGTATGGCATTACCAACTCTTGCAAATTCTTCATGAGTGATAGGATTTTGGCCAGGGCTTGACTGGTTCCTTTGAACAGCCCAGAGCAGAGCAGCCCATCCATGAGAAAAACTCTAGGGTGGACTGTCTTCTGTACTGCTGTCCCTGCTGAGGTCAAAGCATCCAGTGATGCTGCTGTGGAGGTCAAAGCAAGTCCTCTTTGCCCCTCAGGCACACCAACACTTCACTCAGAAGTGGTGTGGAAGAAGGACCCAGCAGCCCAAAGTGGCTTCACACTGCTTTGTGTCACATGAGCAAGAAAGAGAAAGAGTTCCTTTGTGTAACACTTCTCCTTTCCTTCAGTATCAGATGGAGGGAGAGGAAAGGAAGAACCTCGCTATGGAGACCTGCAGCAGCTGCCTGCTCCTCCAAGTCTGGTTGAGAGGAGCCTAGCAGAACTTAGCTGGCTCTCAAGCTATGTGAGCTGTGCATGTGCACCGAAGTCTTTCTCCAAGGTATGTTGCCTTTCAATTTAGGCATGGCCTAATCTGAGTCCCATTAACACTAAACAGAACACATACAAGCAGTTTTAAGAGTATAATTATACGTTTGTCTTTCTACCAGTCTAAAAAAGAAAACTAAACAACAATAATAACTGACATGAATCCAGGTATTTCTTTTGCATAAAATATAATATTGTGTTGTGCTACAAGCTACAATCAGCTGACTTTACATCTTGCTATCTGTGAACAATATCAGTATTATTTTCCACTTATATCTTTCATTTTTTATGTACTGCTGACAAGCTACTTTTTAGCCTCCTACACTTCTGGGACATATCATAGCCCTTAGCTATGATAGCCCTTAGCTAGGACTATCTAATTCACAGATCAATTGCAGTCACGAAGCTGCATTTACAGAGTGACAACAACAAATATTTTTCTCTTGCTGACTGTTGTCAGATGTAGAAATTTATATACATTTTTTTTTTGTTAATTCTGGACAATTACTACTGGTAATTGTTATCCATTCTGTTATTAAAAAGATAAAATAAAAGTAGTCAAACCTAGCCTCTCATTTTCCAATTTTCAGAGGAAACATCCTTAGAATATCTGAACCAATGTGCACAGGAGCAGCAACCAAGCTGGGTGCTCATGGGCCACAGTTATGCTCAGTCAGGTGTGCAGAGGGCTAGACCAGCACAGTCGTTCTTGCCCTTTACTACAGCTGATGTATTAAATCATGCTAGACTTAAAATAGAACTAAATCTTTTTCCCTGGAAACACCTGATTTAGCTGATCTCCTAGGGAGCTACACACAGCCATTTTAAAAGCTAGAATGAGTTGTAGAACTGTCTTAAAGCTGCCCACCACTGATCTCCAGTGTTCCTTAAAACATTGCAAAATATTTTTGGTTTTGCTGTTATATCAGTAATTTTTGTATGTTCAAAACACTGCACAAGTGATAACTATTACTTGAAATCATCAATTTAATGTGGCCATTTATTGTGGCAACTAACTTTACACACAGTGACTTTGGCTGTATGCTATTAAATACTCTTAAGCTCCATTTTGTGCTGACCTAAGCAGCCCAGCCCAAGCCCTGCTGCCTTACTCATCCTCTTCCATCCTGCTGCACGTTTCCAACCTAAAAGTGTAGCAGTGCCTCTGGTCATGCAGTGGACTGCAGCAAAAGCAGGTAGGATCTGGCAGTAAGAAGAAAATCTTGATGGCTCCAACTCCGGTTTGCGCTGCATGCGCTACCACCAACGTGAACTGCCCCAGGCACAAATCCTGGCCTGACAGTGAGCTCAGCTCAGATGGGGAGCAATAAATTATAAATAACAGAAAAAGCAGTTGACTTGCATCTCCCTAAGAACTTCCCAAACCCCTTTGTAGCATGTGATGGTACATAGCAACATTGTTTATGGCTCAGGATTATGAAAAGATTCATGTGATTGTGCTCAAACTATCTGGAGTTAATACTAGGTTCTGGTACACTTGACTACAGAGAGTTATGGAAATGTTTAACATTGGCAGGGAAATCTTTATTTGCTAAGTCTAATTGTGACGCATTAAGCTTTCTCTCTTATGGCACACTCCAAAAAAGTCAATGGGAACCTTTTAATTGATTTCAAGGAGGTTTTAATTAGGCTACTGGTCACACAAGCAGCTTCTCAGATTACACCAACTGAATTTAAGCTCAGAATCTGCGGATTCCCATTCTTCCACTCTTTAATGATGAGCATTTTAGACTAATTTCTTAATGATATCTCATCTTGGGATAACATAGTTAAGCCAAAGGGTTGTATACACTTTTCATATCATACACAAATGAGTACTTGAAGAAAGGCAAACAAGATGATGAATTCAGTTAACAAATTTTTAAAACTAATATATCTGAGCTTATTTTAAATACAGGAATATAAAAGAATACTTGCACAGAACGCATGAGTACTGCCTAAATGTGACATCTAAATCTTACCCTAAAAGTCCATGAACAACTGCCATTTTGACTTCTATAATTTTTATTTCACACCCTGCCTTTTTCTGTTGATGACTATCAGAAGACAGCAACTGGTCATATCTCTTTGCCTGGAAAAGCTACATAGAAGGAGAGTGCTGCAAGCAACACCAGTTTCATTTTTATTTAGTGACTTTTATTTGTCACTTCATACTTGCTTCTGAATGCTGGTACAAGAGTCAAATTTAGAATGCCTGAACATTTCTGAAAGACACTGTAAACCTTCATTTCCATTCATACTTTATGGTCTTAAGGCTTTACTAAAAGTACTCAGAATCTTGGAGTGTGGTTTCAATTTGTGGACCAAGCCTACCATGCCAATTTTGTCCAGTTATTCCAAGTCCATTTTTAAGTACAATAAAAAAAAAAAAAAAAACAACCAACCAAACAGAAGAGATATGTCCATTGAAAACACAAGGTTTTTAGGGTAGGACCTTTGAGTATTAAGAATTTACATTGGGCCATGCCTGGAAACCTTTTTATATGGTGATTTTCAAAATGCATACATTACTGTGAGCACATGGTATGTAAATGCACTTGGCTGCTTAATAAGCATTCACTGACACACATCTGCAGCATTGCTAATGTACCTTTTATTCGTATGTGGTTGTCAAGGAAACAGGTTATGGCCCCATATTCTACATAAATATACTGAGCAAGTGTTTTATGATAATATACTTAAAATTGGTGTAACTTAGGTTTTGTAGCCCATTGCTTCTGTAAGTTCAGGTAACCTGAATTTACCTAATTTTACTGTTTCACTGAATAGTTTAAACCACCAGTGTCATCTTATTGTCTCTGAAAATCCATAACCATTTTCTATGTCAGACAACCTTGTGTCTTAAAAGTAAACTTAAGTAGAGAAAACATTTTGAGATATTCTATGAATTTAAGAGAGCTTATATGTTTTGTTCAGTTTTTCTTATAATTTGGTTCCTTATGTTACATTCTCCTGAGTAGCCTTGTTTAGTTATTTCTGCAAGATATCACAGAATTAATGGCTACGATACGGCAAACCCTTTCCTACAGAAATTTGTGCAAATAGAGCCACTGTAATAATGAAACTACTCTCTCTAGCACAAATTGTATTCTATGATACAAAATCTGTGTTTACAATTAAGGAACTAATCAGGATTTCAATTATTATTTCACTCAACACATATATCTCTCAAATCTAAAGCAGTTACTGGACATTTATTTTAACCAAGATGATTATTGCACATTCACAGTAAAAAGAAAGGACATAGCTAATATTTGAAAAGCCATGCAAAATGTGAAGTTAATTTTGAAATATTGTGATTATTTATCACAATACTATTCTTGAATTCCTAAAACGCTCATGATTCAAGAGGTTTTTTACTACCATTGATTTATAAAGGTAGAGATTATATGAACTGTATATGCAGCTCAAGCAAAGCAAAAAAGCATTAGAAATGGGCATTGGCATTAAGAGAATTCCTCTCTCTCTCTTGTATGGCACAGATTTGTAGTGAACACTAGTGACTGAGATCCAAAGGTAACATTCTGGAGGTTTGCTTGCTTGCCAATATGTTTGATTTGTACAGATCATTGGAGATGATAACAAGCTGTTTCATAGATCCGTTTTGCCTGACTTTGTTTGTCCAACCTCTATAGTGATAAAAATCCAACAGAAACTGAAAAAATCCAACAATATTGATGTGAGAATAAAACAATGTGGAACCATAGCAAGAGCAACTCTTATGATTGTAAAAAAGGTAGGTCTTTAACTAAAGTAAAAATAATCATGTATTGTAGTGGGTTTAAAGTGTTAAATATTTTACCACTATTTCTATGTGAGTTTTAAAGATATTTCAGCTTAGTATAATCACCCCATAAACTTACCCACCTAAAATCAGTTTGTTCTTCTGTTAAAGTCTTTTAAAAGTGGTATCGACAGGTGTTTCCGGCAAAACCCTCTCAGTAGTTTTGTGAACTCTGTGGCTACTGCATATCAGCCTGCAAAGGGGAAAATCCAAATTTAATGGCTAAATTATTAGACAAGTAACGAATTTCCAGATACATGGTGTAAGTAATAAGAATTTTCTCTGGAGTGCAGTAGGACTCCAAATCTACATGTGGGAAGCTTACAACACAGCAGCAATAAAACAGTACTGTTAATCAAACTGCTTGTGAATACTTCTGCTTGTGTTGCTTTATTGTGGTTTAACCTCTGTTGTGCATACAGTTTCATGATATGTTCAAGACAGAAATGTAAGGATGTTTTCTAGTTTAAAATATTCTTTCATTGAGTTCACTGGAAAAATGAGACTAAAACCAATCCTTGGCTCTATTTCTCTGCCTCCAGGTCACATATATCCAAATTATTCCTCATACATTTATCTGATATGACATCAACCCAAGACAGGAGGCTTCACAGCTTCCTCAGTTAATTTGGTCCTGAGTTTTATAAGATGAAGTAAGTGGAAAACAGGAGTATTTTAAGATCATCTTCAGAATTTGCCTATTTAGAAATGAAATCATGTTACAGGGAGAAAAAAGCATCGTTACTAGTCATCTATTTGATTCCACATAAATGGCTGAAACCAATCACAAGTTACCCTTTATCTTAAAAGCCTCCAGGCTGTGGTTTTGGGTTGTTTTGGGTTGGTTTTTTTTTTTGGGTTTTGTTTGGTTTTTTTTTTTTTTGCGCCTTTTTTTTTTTTTTTTTTTTTTTCAGGCATTGAGAATGTCTTTTTTCTATTTCCATTCTGCCACTTTTCCTTTGGTCAGACATCATCACAGTATCTGTGATAATGACATTTCTAGGCAATTCTTGTTCTCTGGAACACACTTCCTGTATCTCTCCATTTAAATGACTATTCCTCTTTGTCAGACATTCTGATTTTATGGTTTTATGCATCAAACATCCTACTAAGATTATAATGTAATAGGGTAAAAGTTATTCAAAACAGGGTTTTGTTTCAAAGATACTAAAAAAATTTTTTAAAAATTTAAATTGTTCCGTAGCGCAACAGCAAAATCTTATGGATAAGGCCTTATGACTCAGCTGATAGGCATTTATATAGCAGCGATTAAGAATACATGGATCCATCTTCCATTTGTAAATATGCCACATACTTTTATACATAGCATTATACAGGAAATACAGGATTGCTAACTTTGGATCCTTAAAAGGTAGGGTACCTTTTTAGTGTATCTTGACTTGAATAAGTATTCTATGGCTCATGTCTGGTAACAAAGTGCAGACTGAAAGAAAACTGTGTTAAGTCATTATTATGACTTCAAATACCTATAAAGTTGTATTCACAAATAACTGTGAAATATTATGGTGAATGGAAAGTTTAAACATCCCATTCGAAGAAATCCAGCAGTAAAAGATCTTACCAAAGCTAAAATCCCCAAATTTGGTGCATTATTATTGCATGCAATGTTATACACAATTAAAACATAATAAAGGAATACATGTAATAAGAGAACATGTGCCTCCAAAGGGTTAATTTGTACCTGCTAATTACTTCCTGAATCTGTCTAGGAGTCTGACAAGTATTATCTTAACACAGGTAGCTTCACACTGAGAGACCTGCAGTTTCAAATCAAACTGAAGTTTAGAGGCAAAAGTAAGCTTAGTAAGAAAGTCACTAAAAACCAAGTAGGATCACGTCTGCGTTAATGATTTTTAATTTGATTTCTTTTCACTCATTCTTTGTATAGATTTTCTGTGGGGCAAAAATTGAATTCGCATGGGTAAATTAACACATTCCTCCCTATAAAAGGGAGGGCCCAGTATCAACAATTAGACTTTTATAATAAAACTGAAAAAACACCCCACCCCCACCCCCAACAATAGCGGTTGCAGGCTGTGCTGAAGGTGTGAAAAACTGCACCTGCTCCTAATGCCTCAGCTAGACCCACCATCAAAGAGAATAAAACAGATGAAGTTTACACAAGATTTCCTACAGCACCTCTGGCTATAACATTCTGACACTCTGCATTAGCTAAATGTAACGACCTTTTAAAATACATACAGCAAGCCAGTGTTAACAGTCAAACTGGAAACAGCACGCTAATTGCTAGACTCCTCCTTAATAAATCAGTTTCTTTAGCTTGAAGAAATTACCATTCACAGGCTGTCAATGAGGTTTTTCTAAGACTCAAGAAAACACTTGAGTTCAGTTATATTAGACACAAGAGGACTTGCACCCCCTAACAAAAGAGCAAATTTGCAAATGGATTTAAAACAACCATAGAAAAGCATGCCTATGTAACGGAGCTGCTCTTTCTTTAAATGCCAGGGGTGGATATGTTTGAACACAAAGTTGTAGTAAAAACAGTTTATCACCAAGTGCCCCATCTTTTCTAAAGATAAATATCACTAGCAATAAATAACCTCTACATAGCAACTGTTAAGCAACTTCCTTTAAAGATAACCACACAAGAAATAAACAAAATGCAGTTTTGATAACTACATGCAATGGCGCACTACATGTTAACATTCCAGACAGGAAAATATTCATCAGAAGCAAACAACTAGAAATAAATCAAATTACAAAGAAAAGTAAATTTTAACATGCCACTTGAGAAATTTATTACGTTTTCAGTTCTGCTTCTTTAGGTGGAACAGGGGAGTATTGCACTGCGTCAAATTAATCTCTTAATTATGAATCAAATGGTTTTATTATTTTTATTAAGCACTGGCCTGTCGAGACAGATGACAAGTCATATTCTTGAACAGTTATACTCTTTATTTGGAATGCAGTGAACTGGTACATTTAGAAAGAAATGAGAATTAATTTGATATTACTGACACTGTCACGGCTATTATTGATAATTGGCTGTGCTCCTAAATACCTTCACTGCATTAATTTTCAGTGCTGGGTCTTCATCCACACAAAACATACTTGAAAATATAATTTACAGTCAAGGACATGAAAGGAAAATGGCTACCCTGCTGCAGAAGTCTCATTTCAGTAGTGAGAATTTCTCAAATCGTGTACAAAGGAGATTCATAGGGAGAAACACTGCATTGTAAGCTCAGTGCAGACATTTAGTAACATCTGCTTCTGTATAAGCAGTTACTGGTGCACATAAGATCTAATTTTACTGATACTGTTAAAAATATTAGCTAAAAATAGAAATAAAGAATTATATTTTGCAAAATTTGTAAGGTCTGCAAACTACTGCAGTCCACAAGTGAGCTTATCTATAAAGGCTTGTTTAAGTTCTGCTCCAGTATGCTTAAATACAGCTCTTAACCCAAACTTCAGAATGGTTCCACTATTTAGAGAAAAGTTTATTAGCATTACTGTGGCTGAATTTGGCAAAGGTGAAAGAAGACTTAAGCATACTTATCATCTACATTTCTCAGCTGCTAAATATTTCAGTTATACTTTTATACTTGTGATAATGAAACTATCCTGTTTACACACAGAGTACAAACCTTGACCTACATACAAGACCAGGCTAAATGAAAAAAAAAAGAATGCAGGGTACATTTCTGGAAACAACCAGTTCAAAACAGGAATAAAACATTTTTTTGTTGTGTACAGCTTTATAAACATAGCATCATTTGAGAAATTATAGCCGCATGGAAACAAAATGAGATCAGATTCTCATTTAGAACTGAAAGGAATCAACTGCAAAATTTCAATTTGCATTGTGATACTGCTATTAAAGAGAGTAACATCTTTCTGTATCTCTACTATTGCACCTTTTACAAGGATTTGGTTACCAAGGAAACTGGTTCTGGGCCAATATTAATCTGAAACAAATATATTACAAAAGTTGGTGTAAGTAATACAATACTCATAATTCTTTTTGTTCTTAATGGTTAGATTCAGGTTTTTGTGCCTAAGGCTGCTACGTTTTTATTTCCTAGCCTTTTTTGTATGAAGTAAAACACACAGCAGTGAACTGATACTCGTTTTAAGCTGACAGGGCCATCTATATCAATCTCTCTCTTTAAAGCCATCCTACCTTAAAATAAAAAGAAATACTGTAGGTTTATTTTTGTAGCTAATATTGAAAATATAAACATTAAAGCATATTAATTTTTATTTAAGATTTCGTACAAAACAAAACCGCTTACAATGGAATTTAAATATTTTTCATTTTTATCTACCTCAATTTTTATTTTTGCATGTTAAGTGCAAGCTTAGTAATGCTTATAGTCAGCTTTATAATGGAATTGAATCAATAGGGTTTTCAAAAATTCTTTTGTTGCATAAGCGTTGCCACGCCCTTAGAACATATGATTATTTTAACAGACATGATTGCTCTACTTTCACAATAGGTTTTTAAAAAAACAGATAAGAACGATTGTCATGCTAATATGTGAAGCCAACAATTCAATATTAGGTTGTTTTCATTAAGAGTTTAATGCATTTTTAAATGAAAGCTACATTCCAAAGTCCATTTCATGTTCTTGCAACACTGACCAAGAAATCAGTAAAACATGCAAATCTCAACCTACCTGTGTGTACCACTTAGTGCAGTGCTAGCATGGCAATGCACCCAGCCATTTTTATGCAAAGCGATGGAAGTAAATTCTGTTCTTGGTCTTCTTGAGAATTTTTTAGTTGTTAAAATCAGATGGGAAGCAGCTTGAATAGACTGTGATCAGGAGAACCGAGTTTATCAATACGGAAAGCAGGAGTGAGAAAAAAAAATGTCCTCATCCAAGGTTTTCTGAAACTGCAACACAAGATTGGGGGTTTTTTTCTCCTCCTCAGAGGGTTCAAATCTTGAAGCTGACCACTGCAAAGGCCACTTGTCACATTTACTGAAAATCAGCCTATTGATATCACAGCTGAAAATATAAACTCAACAACCAAAGCCCATTGCACAACGTGGACTGCGTAAGAGTTAAAAATAGATTCGATGTGTGCCTCCTACCTGCATAATAAATATGTAAGTTTCAAGTGCTTTAATTCGATATTCACATTAATTAACAATACAATATACATTATTTAAACTACAGTAAACGCAAGAAGAAAAAGGGTGACACCATCTGGAAGCACAGTTTGCTTTTTTTTTTTTTTTTCTCCTTTCCAAGGGCTAATAATGTAGTTTGAATGTGATGACAAGCTAACAACTCACCACATTGCAAATGAAAAAGGAATTCTTAAGGTGATGCTCAAATATCTGAGCCTGTAATGAAGCACAAGCCAATCTTCACTACTGCATGACATGGCACACAGACCATTTACATACTCACATTTGAGATACTAGGCACAGTATAATGAATTCAATACACAGCATGCACACAGCACAAGCAACGTTAATCCTGCCTGCCATTTTAGGCTTGCAGGAGTAAGATACATACTGCAGCACAGCTCTGGTAAGGGAGGAGGCAAGGAACAGCTCACCTTAAATGCAGTATCTGATTAATGTTGTAAGTGACATTGCGTATCAGCTACAGAGTCTTGGTTCAAGTGGGTGGGAGGGAACAAAGAAAATTGTCATCAACTGGTGATGCAAGATGAGCTCCAGTCACTAACACTGTTAGCAAACTCCAAATTCTACAATGATACAGTAGTAGTCATTTCAAACTCTTATCAAAATCTGGCTGTGCAATGGCTGGGTCCGCCCGCTGAGGAAAACAAAACAATCTTCTTGCTTATTGGAGAAACGCTGGATTGACTACAGCCACATCCTCTCGATGCAGAAAGATTTCATGTCGCACGTATTAAATCCTGGATGCATTTGCTGTGCTTTCCTAATTTTTAAGTCTCAGAATTAAAAAACAAAATAAAAATACAATAACAGCAAAAAAAGCATAACTAAAGGTCTAATGTTCATACAAATAAAACATTTTTTCTCTCTCTCTTCTGTTTTCTCTCTTTTACAGTCCTTCAAAATCCTGAGCAGTATTGACAAACCACACAAGCACAGGGTCTGACTGCATGATCAGCTGTCTGTGTCTACGCTACACCCTGTTAACCACAAGCAGTGTTAGAGCTAAATATATCTGCAATGCAGACACGGTAGGTGCTATGTGGTATACAATTCTAATTAATTATAAAATATTTTTCTATCTTCAGATGCAATAAAAAAAAGAAAATTTGGTGGTGATCTGTCAGGCATGGCATCTGTCAGACTTACAGAACATGAAAGCTATCCTAAGTATACTGACCTAGATAGCACTAAGAAGACTTAAGCAGCGTACAAGCATACTCACTGTCAAAGCAAGGAAAATGAAACAATGATTGTTTAATCAAACTGAAAGCAACAACTCACTACCACAGTATGAATTCCAAAATGCTACGCACTGTATATTCACATCTCATGTTACTGGAAGATGCAAAGCTCCTTTGTTTTTTTTTTCTCAGAGGCTTTTCTTAGCTACGGTTGCACAATGACATTCTGACATCATGGAGGTCAATGCAGATACTAAAGCGCTGTCATCTTTAAGAAAAAAATAAGCTTGAAACATTAAACCACAGCTGCAAAAATAACAACTAAAAATTTCACATTTCGTACTTAACATCTTTCTGTTACCTTTTGAGATTAATAGTATTCACATTGTTCAGCTGCATACATTAAATTGGTATCACCCTCTGCAGAGGCTGTGGGAATTAGGTTTTTATAAATGTTATAAAAGGCTTATTTTCTGTAAAACTTCAAAATACAGTAAAATATTTTGCACATATAATGAAAAATATACAGAGAAAAAGCATTAAAACCTGCTAATCTGAATTTTTTAAATGCCTAATAAGCAAAAATTATTTTCATTGTCACCGTATCTCTGAAGGGAGACAGAGAACCGTGTTGCAGTTTACTATAACCTGAATTACTTTCCCAGGAGGCTAAACCATCAGGTGATAAAACAAACCATAACATCTACCTGTTTAGAGAGCAGAATCCCTCACATGCTATTTCAGTGACTTCTCACAGCTTCCTATCTCTCAGCTGGCAAATACCGCGAGCTGATACTCAACATATGAACAGAATTGTGACGATTCACATGTTGGCTCTGAAACTATTTCACAAAAAGATTTCTTTTGGTAAATAATGTTTGCCATATGTATAAATATTTTCTGGCCAGTTGCTGAAATAAATTGATCCTTTTGAGGATTTGTACAGAGAAGCACTGTCTTTCATTCAACCTGCCAATACAGCCAAGAAAAGACGTGGCTGAAAAATGTGGCTGCTTTCTTTCTCTAGGAACCTCTGCATCCTCCAATTTGTCTCTCTAACAGTGGGGACTAATATCAAGTATTACATTAAATCAGAAAATGTTGCACAGCAGCAACTAAGCTGTGTGTACATACTCACTTCTTGTTAAAAAAATAGACAATCTGATTTTGCTTTTCCCCCTTTTCTTTCTTTTTCTAATGATAAATAGGTGTCTATCTAATTTGGAGGTCTTTGGGAAGTTATCTGGCATTTTGTTTGCTTTCATTTTAAAGGCTGGGAAGAGATGATCGGAACAGTCAGTGCTTTAAAATATTCAGAATCCCCTTCCATAAATAGCACATCTGTCACACAGAAAGGGAAACCAGCCAGCAGAAAGGCAGACCAGACCAGCAAAAACAACTGCTATTCCAATGCATGATTACAAAATAAGTTAGGATTTTAGCAACCCTTTATTTGGATCTTTTTTGTTTGTTTCGAGCTTTTTAAACAAAGAGCTGTCTGATTATATACATGCCACTAGAGACCAGCTTAAATTTAAGAATGTTAAATATGGATTAATTACGAGAGGTTTTAGATGTCCATGTCTTATTTAAATATATACTATCAAGTTAGTTGTGCCCTGTTTGAAGCCATGACAAAGCTTCTACAGATTTCAAGAAAGGAAGATTTGGGCCTCATAGAGCAGTCTGTTAGGTTTATGAGAAAGTATAATATTACAGTTTTCAAATCAAGTTATACGTCTGTCTAAAGACATTGATTTGAAGGGAAATAGAGATTTCAGCAGAGTACCACAATAAATATATCCGTTCTTGCATTCTTGAGGTCATCATTGTCATTCTCTTGGAGAAGTACTGTTCTGGGAGAAACACAGCAAGTTGGTTTGGGTTGTGTAATTTAGGAAATATTAAAAGCCTATTGACAGTGAATGCAGCAGAGGAATAAACATCTCACAATGAACAGACAAGTGAGATTGTCCAGATCTTTATGCATACCTTGTGCATTAATGAGCCATTTTCAGTGCCTAGCAGTAATTTTCCAGGATTAGAATCACAATGATTTTGCTTTAGACTCAATGTAATTTCATCTCAGAAACCAGATTCTAGGCCCTTCTACAGATGCATGATACATGACATAGTAAATAATTCAAAAAATTGCAATTGTAGGTTGCACAAAGTAGGGTCAAATTTTCAAGGTAGTGATATTTTCAGATTGCATGTTATTTGTCAGTCAGAAACTTGGATGTAAGCTCTAACCTGATTTGTTATAGTCCCAAGGCACTCACTCTTTTGATTCCTGACTTCAAAATTCTGTGCCTCTGCTGGGTCATGACTGTCTCAGCTCATGCTGAGCTTGTATCAGTTCTTGATTCGGTCAGCTTAAAGTGAGGCTATTGCAAGTATCCTTGCTGGACATCCCAGTCCACTTGTGCTGTAACCTTTCCCACTTTGAAGCTTCCTACTTGTAAGCTTGCTTCTACTGCATTTATTTATGACAATATCTAATCTCTCCTCACATACTATGGCTTATCAAAATTGGTGAGGAATGAGGACTCCCAATGTCATTTTGCATTGCAGCCTCTACCTTCTGGTAGATGGTTTCTGAGAAGAAAAGTCCTAGTCCTCCAGATTGATCACTTGAGAACAGAAGCAAAAGGAGATTGGGTGTAGGAGGAAAGACTTGTGTAAAGTACCTAAAACTGTACTGATGCTTGTCTGAAAGCATTGCCACACCTTGTCATCCTAAGAAGGAGATGGGGGCAGTATGGTAGACTGGCAACTCTGCCAAAGACCAACCTCGTAGCAGTAATATATCTGAATATATCTGAAAGAAGACTGACAGACTTTGAGAAAAAAGTGACAAACACCTTCAGTTTTATATGGCTCATCTCACTTCTATCTGTATTCAACATGGGCCCAAGATGGACCAAGAGAATAGTCACTCTAGATGCAGAAGACACCCTGGATGTGGGAATTATGTTTGTTTATTTATATGCTTAATAATATATAAATTAATGAACAGACATACATACACTTGGGTTCACTGGTTCATTCCTACCTCAGTACTCACATGGGGTTTTTTTAACTGTTTGTTAAGTAAATGAACAACGTATAGAGAACAAAGGATAGAATCAGTCCCAGCACTGAAGAAACTGTAGTCAACTGTTCTGTGATACCATCTTTGCAAAGCAGTGACATGGGGACATGAAGCACAGCTGGGAATCCAGGGTGGGTGTTTACAAAAGTGCATACCAGAATCAGCTACAGCCTTTCAACAAACCTACTCTTGGAATAACTGTTTCAGCCTCTGAATTTAGCTGCATCAAATATGTTTGTCTCTTCATTTCACTAGAGCTACTGCAAAAAAACACCATTGATGAACACTCAGTTTGAAATTTGCGTTACTTTGGAAAAAAGAAACCCTTAATCAGGAACTAAGTTCTCTGACCTAACACTAAGGTTCAGGAAAGCATCCATATTCAGACATTCAGGCTGGAAGTGAACTTGCTGGTCCAAAATCCTACTGCTTACTGCATGATGCAGAAGCTACCTTTCTTCCGTACTGAAACATCAGGTATTTGTTGTTAAGCTTTAGAAAACAACAGGGGAGTGACAGGGGAGTGAGAAGACTGATGATAAAACCTTCAACAGTTCACCTTTCTAGAGTCAAAGTAAAGCACTTCTATACCTGATCCAGGTTGTGTACACATGTAACTCAAGTTGTCCCAAGGACACAGACTAAATTATTTGAGTGCTGACAGTTTTCCTAGGCTTTCCCACAATTACTTCTGTGTCTCTGCATGGCTAAACAAATGCTTCCATTATTTGCTGGGACAGAAAACAGTTGTTCTTAGTTACTCCTATACATGTTTTACACACCTTCATTCTTAATTGCCACGCTCACATAAACAGGCTATCAAAATAATACCTAAGTTGTCTTAAGATGCAAGTTCTGCTATCCTGTTAGACAGGGATGTTTTTCAGCACTACTGAATTAAAAGAGCAGCATTTAAAGGCAGTTTGTCTTATAAAAGGCAAATCCTGAGATCCTACAAAACCAGCAAATATTCAAATATTATTAAATGTATTCTGATACATTTCATTGCAGCAATGTGTTATGAATCTGCTTTATGGAAAAGCATGGGTTTGCCTAAACTGAAGAACCCCAGACAAGTCATGTATTAAGATACACTGTAGTGCTGTAGATGCTTTTTTGTGAAACAGTTCCAAAAGCCATTTACAGTCTAGTACTCTATAAAATCAAAGTTATAATCCCAGGATTAGAACACCTGGGATTCAATGTAAACAACTGGCAAAGAGAGTTTCTTTAAAAACTCTTTAATTCTATCCACAGAATCTGAATAAAGTGATGCCTTTAAAAATATTTGCAGTCACAGTTACAGATTGTATTTCTGTATTTTCTGTGTAACATGACACTCAAAACAGCTAGCAATAACAAGTGGCTTTGTCTTGCTTTCTCTCTGAATAGTTGCTTTAATTACTGATGAGCATGGTCTCTTCCTCCAATTATACCTCCCAAGGTCCTGTTTGCTTTCTAAACTGTTGCCAGACACTATGCCAAAGCTTTCACATTTCTGTCTCCTGTCACTCCTGGCTAATTTGCCTGATTAGTGAATTTAGGTATTGAATTTTTGCTCTGTTCTTCTCAATTTTATTTTACTCTGTAGTAAAGGCACAACTTCCTTGACGTCCATATCTACACTTACCCAGTGCTTCCTTCATGTTGATCAGCACTTCCATGTTCACATCACCTATTTCTTCTTCTCCAGTTTTACCGGGCAGACTTTTCATTTAGAAGACTCAGAGACTTGATATGGAAAGAGCCTTCACTTGGTCACATAAAATCCTGGAGAGATATACAGACATTTTACTCAAATTGTCTTACTACTAAACAGCAGACAAGAAGTGCAATAAGAATTAGGTTGGAAAACAAGTTTCTTAGTGCAGTCAACATAAAAGCTATTCTTTGCAAAAGAAACTTCACCCATTTTACATCTTCAAATCAACAGAAAACTTCCTTTTATAATCTCCTGATTAAAGTTAATTCTGAAACATAAGACTTTAAGCAGGATCAGCTTTGTAGATATGGTCTCTCTCACCTATTGTCTTTTTATTCCCATAGATTTTGAGTAGGGACTATTCAGCTATTTGGAATAAAAGACAAGAAAACACACATTTCTCATTATTAAAAATAGTGAGAATTCAATTTTGAATAATACAAGCACCAGAACAAGTAGGGGTATGAAGCTGAAGTACATCAACAAAAAACAACGTGTTTGGAAGTTCCAAGACATTTGTTTAGCATTTGATAAAATCAAATATCGCACAGCAGGACAGAGAAATATCCTTCCTAATCCTGTTCTTCCTATCTCTTCCTAAAACGCATGCGTACAGGCGACTGTCTCAGCTCCAAACAGTCTAACAAAGGCAGAACCAAAGCAACAGAAATTCTATTTCAAGCTTAGTTGCTCAAGGTCAGATTACGCTGCTAAGTGTGCACTGCTCTTTCAGGCCAGTAGATCTGAGCAAAACATTTCTCCCAAACAGCCCTTAGTGAAGCTTTTGCCTTCTTTTTTCATATGTGCCTGACAAATGGGAGGGGAGGTGTAAACCTGTATCTTCCAACTGCTAAGCTTGTATATTTAACCAAAACCCAAGAGCATTAACTATGAATCCAGACTACTGATCTTTCCCGCCAGAGGTAAAGATGGAGATTAGTTTACTACCACTCTTACACTGACAAAATTTTCATGGTTAAGGACTCACTATATTCCCAACTAGACAGGTACCTCATTTTAAGAAAGCTGTTTGACAAATCCTCTCTGAAGTCTGTACTAATTCAGCTGAAACTGAGGTCAGTGTAAATGAGTCCCTGTTTAAAAAGCTTTCCGTCCTACATATCTTCTGAAATTGCATCATTTCCCTTTGCACAAACTCTGCAGCTCTTCCATGTTTCAGAACTGTTCTTCTGATGCTATGAATGAGTCAGGAAAAGAAATGTTTCAGAGGAAACGCTAACAGGAAGTTGTATTCCACTAAGTCCTTACGAATGTTATCATTAATTTTAGGACTAAAGCTAGTGAAGCTAGTGAGCAATAGTAGTACTTTAACTGTTAGAGTGCAGTTGTACAAAAGGCTCTATTAACAATAATAATACACTTTTACAGCATGTTTTAGCCAACAATCTCAGAGATCATTACACACATTAATTGAGCTTAACTATAGGCTGTGATAAATTAGCATTATTGTGCTAATTTTATGGATTAAAAGAGAAAAAAACAGAGGTTAAGTGATTCACTAAGAACCCAGAGCCATGTGCACAAGTGGGTTAACCCACAAGGAAGAAATGTCAGACAAATAGAAGTGGGATGTCAGATAAAAACACAATAAAAGGTTTACAAAACCATGTTAAAATCACTCTGAAGAAGAGCTCACCAGAGAAGAAAATAGTGTTGCTGTAGACTAACAGCAGGTGACTTTCATTTGTTCTTTTATTCTCATTGAATCTTTGCAAGATCATTCATAAGCACCAAGAATTTCTTACTGATTAGTCAGTAAGACTAATTTAGCTAATTTAAAAGTAGAGGACTTCCAGGTCTTGGAAAAAAAACATTTGGCTTCCTTTCCTTATTGAATATCCTGGAAAACACTTAATGTCGCACTCATTAATCTTAATATAATTTAGTACAGCTCACAACAAACTATACAACAGTTTAATCTTTACCAAGCATCAGGGACTCAATTCCAGACAAAAATAATACTTAGTATTTCTTCCACTCTTGACCCCATTCATCACTTGCTCCTTACTTACTGGCAGTTTGTTTCACATGCCTGTTAGGTTTTACTACCCTTTAGATTGCCTTTTCAATAATCCATAATGCATCCATGCTATTTGATAAATTCTGGAACTTCCTAAGTTTCCAGAATACTACAATCATTATGCAGATGTATCTTGTAGTCTCAAAGCAAATAATTTTCATTAAGGCCTTAACAGATTCCTCAATATTAATGGCAGAAGAAAGTAACGTTGTCTTGATGATTGCCATTTTCTTGCTTCATTAATCTTCTTAAAGGTTTTTTGTTACCTGTTTATGCTGAGGATACCTTTTATTTGATGGGCAGTTCTGGGCTTATCAGTTCTTATGAAAACTCCCTCACTCAATACAAATTAAGTTAGCATAACTGGAAACTAAAGACATGATACAGATTCAGAGTAATCAACTGCAGTGCAAGCTTCCTCAGGATGCCTAAATCCAGATCTGGAGAGAACTTATGATCAAGAGCATGGCTTAATCTTCCCTGCTACAATTATGGTCAACAGTGAGAACTTGGAGATTTCACTTAGTGAGTTAAATATTTCAGACATTATTATCTTCTGAACACTGTTGGTTCAGATACATGCAAGTCATGACATTGCTTCCATATCGATTCTGACAGAATTATAAAGAACAATAAAAGAACAATATTCTATCTGCAGTAGAAAACCCCCAAACAAGCAATCAGTACTAAATGGGCTGATCCTCACACAACCAATTTGGCAGAGTCAAGCACAGAACACTTTGGTTTTGACCTCCTCCTCATTTAGTTTGAACTGAAAATAAACCCTGTGCCCCACACCTTTGGGTCTAGAAAAATATGTTTACTGGTTTGTTTACTTATGTAAGAAAGGCCTAAACAACCACAGATACATCTATATTGCCAGTGGAAGGGTGTAAATGCAGCAGCATCTTCATGCCTGAGGTAGTTTAGGTGTTGAGAGAAAGGAAGACATGCCATTGCTCACCTCAGCCTGGGCCACACTAATTCCCAGAATCCCAGAAAAACCTCGTGTGATCACAACAACCCCCCTAACCTTTGTGATCTTTCAGCCAGACATCCACAAACACTTGAGGCTGAAGCTGTGTTAGCCACTTTTCTCAGCACTGGTGCTTTGTTTCTGCCCCAGGTAAATCCATGTCTTGCTTTCTGCAAGAACCAACTTCAGTACTTTTCTTTATTATTCTGGTTCACTGCCCTGGTGCACAAACACCACTTCACCTGGCACAAGGAAGATCGGTGGAAACAAGCACCTGTGCTTGGGGAAGAGGCAGGAGTGCTTCTTTTGAGAAGCAGCTCCTGGAAGAACAACATCTTCATTATTGCTGCCACCTCAACCCAGTCAAGTAATTTAGAGTGGTAGGAGGCAGTCAGAGACCAGTGCCTGGACATACATCACAGCAAGCAGAGCAGAGGCCTCACCAGACACCATCTTGCTGCCCCTCTTGCTGCCCCAAAATAAGACAGTAGGTTAGGCTAGGGGTAGTACCCAGAGTCAAACTAGATTATCAGGCAAGATCATGGCAATGAGGCAGGTCCAAGGTCAGGCTGAGAAGTCAGTCTGCAGATCAGGGTTAGACACAGCCTCATGATTGCAAGGCAGGTCGGTGATGCTGAGGTCAAGCCAGGAAGCCAGTCTACATATCAGGGTGAAGTGCAGCCTCATGATTACCAGTGAGGTCCGTAGTGACAGAAGAAAGCCAAGGTCTGGCTGAGAAGTCAGTCCACAAGTCTGAGGTCAATACAGTCCACAACCCAGACCAACAGACAGGCACAAACACATCTGTGGTAGAAATAGGTACACTTGAACTTGGCCCATGGGCAGAGGTGAGGGGGGAGTTCCCAGGTAGAGGGGCAGTAAAGGCTTAAAGTGTCTTCACCTTGACGGTCCTTCTATCTCCCCTTTCCTGTGTCCTATTTCTCCCACCCTCCTTATGCCAGCCTTAGTGCTTGTGAGGCTGCATGTTGAGACAGACCAGCTCTTCAGATCAACTGAAAACTAAGCCTCTTTTTTTAAGGTTGTTTCTGATTATATTAGTGAGCTTGTCCATCTCACCCCACCACTTTATGAACACTGGAACCAGGGCTATAGAGGCAGCTGGGACATGTGGTTCAGGGCTGAGAGTCAATGGATGGTGGCATATGTGGTGATGGTGTGGTCTAAGCTGGGTCTGTGTCACTTCTGAAACTACACACAGAGTTTTCTGAAATAGCTTAGGGCTTTTTCTACTGCAGTTACCTGCAATTTTACAGCAGGTATATTGCCAGTGTCACTACTCACAGACATCATTATAGAATTGGTTCTGTAAGTTCATTTTTTAATTTATATAGCTTTGCTGGAAGATCTGCAGGCAGCTGAACTAGATGATTCTTGCAGGTCCCTTCCAACTGAAATATTCTATTCTATTGTGTTCTATAGTCACAGCTGTGGATGTATTTACATTTCCCTGTAAGTGCTAGAGGACACCCATTGTCTCAAAGAGTATAGTCTGGAGAAGAAACATTAAAATAAAGAACCAGGCACAAAGGAGAAGAAAGGGAAAAGGAAACAATATATATATAAAAAATAATAATTCAGAGCTTGCTTTTTATTTCCACACCCTGTGCAATAACCCAGCAATGGAATTCAAATTAACATTTATGGTTTTTTAAACAATAGCCTTTGTGTTCCAAACCACACTGACAAAGCAGAACAATCCAAGCAAAACATGCTCACAAAATCTTTTGCCAGCAGTATGCTAACCAGCTTTGTTGGAGACATCTAACACTGCGAGTGAATCTGTTTTGTAAAGTAATCCTGTAAGTTCAACTTCTCTTTACTTAGCTGAGAATCTGTTTCCTTCTTTCTTAAGCTGAATTTTAATCTCTTCTGTTACTGCAAATTCAGTGAAGTTGATGTGGTCCTCCTATGAGTGTTACTGAAGTTCTAGGCCTAGTAAGCCAGGCTGAACATATACCTGTAAGGGCATAACTTGATTACCATGTTATCCATGAACAATGCACCTGAAAAGCACACTGAAAAAAGCTGCACTGTCAGAGACCACACTACTCACTGTGATTGCAAATACAGAAACCAAGACAAATCACCAAAATCTATCACCTCTTGATGTGAAGGCACTGATAGAAAATACTCATGTTACACATGATGCCAGCTTGACTTCAGAGTAGAAAAACTAAAAGGAAAAATACATTAAAATATCTGAAATATCTAAAATTTGGAAAAGTAATCCCACGATTGCAGTTACTGCCAGCAGATGTCAGCTCCTGTGGAAAAGAATATATTTGGTGGTCTGTTGAAGTGCTGCCTAGCCTCCAGCCTATTTAGACACAAGAACTATTTTCAATCAGCATGTGTAAAATCTCCCAACTATCTTTACATGTGGGCAAAACCACATTGCCTGACAGCTTCCTGGAACTAGTGTTCAAAAGCTTTGCAGGACGGTAGAACATCTGTAGTGAAGGCAAGTTCAAAAATACACTCCAAGGTGTTTCTATCTACATTCTCTGAATGACAACCCAATCAGCTCAGAAATCCTCTGTATAAATCACCAGAAGACATAATTTCCATTAACAATGGAGAGTATATGAATATCACAACCAGCAATAACACCAAAGGGAAAAGGATCAGAACCAGGACAATCAGTTTCTATGTCTCTTTTTTTCTACACAACAAATAGTTCTCAGCCATTTCAAGCCTGTGGGAAGGCAGGTTGCCTGCTTCTGCTGTTTGAGTTTCTCTGCTGCTATAAAATGGACCAATGTCTGAAGACACAGAGGAGGAGCAGGGACAAAATAGCTAAATCATAAAACAAAAACAAATCAAAAGTAGGAATTTTAGAATTCTCATATGGGTTAAGGGAGAAAAGTCAGAAACTAGTTAGATCCTTTGTTAGCTTTTGCCTACTTGACAAAAATTCCACTGCCATTACCCCTTACTTTATTGGGAGGAGCTCTATGGGAAAGAAAAGGATTTGATGCTTCTGGAATGTTTAGCATCTTGTTAAATATAACTTGCTGAGCATATTTACTTGAAAAGGTTTGTGTTTGACTTATCTTGTGGTCTATAATTACCCTACTAATTATTAAACTATGCAAAAATGTGATATTGCAGAAACGTTTATCAACTGGAATTTAATTTAACTGAAAACTCTGCCTTTAAAAGATACTGAAATTACTATGCTTATAACAACAATCATAAATTATCATCTGCTTCTATGCTATCACCCCAAAGAAGCCATAGAAAAGGAAAACTGAGAACTGCTTCCTAGTATCTAGGACATAAAGGACTCTTTGCCAAGGCAACAAGCACTTGTTAACAGGACACTCAGAAGAGAGATCCCCTTAATCACTCTACTCGTATTACCAAACTTCTGTAGAGATGACAGTTTCCATCACTATTCAAGTTTCAATTTGCAGTTATTCTAAATTTGGTACAGTATTTGCAGTACAGTTAAGGCATACTCAGAACTGACTTTGACAGCTTCATACTGTGTTACTCTGTTCGTCAACCAGACAGCACTTCTTTCCATTTATAAGCTTGGACTTTCCCCACCTCCCTATAGAAGGACTCTTCTCACCTCTTTTCTTCCCTGTTTTAACACTGTGTATAACAGGATGAAAGAAGAAAAGCAGGATGTCTCAATGGTGAAAAAAATGTTAATAATTAAAAACACCATCTTTGTAGGTTTATTTTATATTATTTGCATAACATAATTTTAACTTCCTACTGTAGACCTAGGATATCATTATATGGTTTGTTTTCCTATTTTTACATAGGATTTCATCAGTGCTGAAATAAGTTCATCTCTGGAAGATATGTTTAGTAGGTGTGAAAATAACACTTCAGCTCTGGTTCATGTATTGTTTCTGACATCCTGTGTTGTCTTCCTCTCTGAACTCTAGGTAAACAAGTGCTCAGGAAAGCACAGTCCCACAGTAGCTGGAAAGGCTCCTCAGAGCAGCCTGCAGCCCTCAGTGGTGTCTGTACAAGTGCTCAAGTGAGCAGCACTGAGAGGGCAGATCCAGGCACCAGGCAGCACGAGCCTTCAGGCAGGACTCAGCTTACACACAAACCTCAGACCATTTTTTTCCAGGTCTTTCACTGGATAGTATCATCTCTGTTTACACTGTACTGTGAGACAGAAAAATTTTCTCCATCTTACCTAAAATTCAGAGCTCATTCCAACAGGCAAAGTGGAGCTCATCAGCTGGCTCCAGTTTTCACTGCTCATGCAAACTGTGCTCTATTTATGATGATATTAAGCTAATATAAATGCCAAGCTGAAAACAGTTTATCTGCTGTCTGATCACGGAACAAGTTAGCATGTGGTTGGGCTTACTTCCTCATTTTTTTTGTACTTTAGATTTCAGTCAAGGATCTTATTGGTTCATCTAAACTCACGGCTAAATAAGCAGGTTTCTCTTTTTCATCTGCTTGTTAGATCTGCAAATGTAAGATCACATGCCCAAAGCCACTGCTTTCAAATTTAAATGTCACAGGTTAAGCCCATACATATGTAGTGAATCACACAGTAATGAAGCATTTACTGAAATTTTGTCCTGAAGTGTAAGTTTTTTTCTTCATCACATCATTGTGGGATGGGCTTCCGGGATCCTATTATTAGGAAGAATATTAGCTTTTATTTTAAAATATCTTTGTTTCTTTTAAAGTAATTTTTAGCTTCGCAGATGCAAATCAGAGCTAAAAGCAAGCATACCCTGAAAGGTTAAACATTAAAAGACAACTGAACACCATATTCACTTTCCTTTAGTTTTACGATAATTTAAAAGCTGACAATTCCTTTTCTGGTGTATGTACAGTCTAGTTTTTCAAATTTCTGTGTCTAGGAGATGTCATTTATTAACCAAAATAATAACATTTTGGAGAAAAATCACATTTGGAAGCACAAAAAAGAGTGCAGAAGATACATTCAGAATTAAAATAGGGCTTGTGTAACAGTGATACAGCAAGAATTTGGGGAAAAAAACCCAGATTCAAATCAGAGAACCCATGTAGTCAACAGACTGGCCTTGAGACAGGCCTGCAAGACAACTGCAAGACAGATAAAAGGGATGGAAAGGAGCACTCCCCACAGCCTCCCACAACTATCCTGGCTACAGCCTTGAGCACTGGATAGACAACAGCAACTAAGAAAAATATGCCTATCCTTCCCTCAAGTACAGCTCTCTTAGAGGTCCCACAAAAACAGTGCATCAGCCTTGTTAAATCGGGAACTCATTGCTTTAAATAAATAGGTTTTTTAAAGGATTTGTATTCCTAACTTTGATGTATTCCAGAATTCAACAGTAAGAGGCAAATTCTCAAAAAGTGGCAGCTTACTAAAATCTTAGTAACCTTCATTTTCCTATATGTAACAAGACGAAATAGTCTTGTTACATAGTAGCACATACTTCCAAATATTAAAAACAATTCTGACACTTGATCTGCAAGTTGATTTTGTGTTTGGAAAGACTGTTACTGTTTTGTTTTGTTTTGTTTTGTTTTTTAAATCTTACAATAGTTACTTGCAGCTGGAGTCCACTGTGTTCTCTTTAATAATTTTATGAAGGTAAGCTTCCATTTCTTTAAAAATAAATCCTGTCGTGTTTTAGATCTCCTTCAGCAAACCTGTAGCCATTTCACATGCCAACTCACACTCAGGCTTCTGCTAGCAAGGATATGAAAACTGTTGAAGTCAAACAGTTCAGCTTCCTTTAAGTTCCAGCCAGTGTCATATGGACACTGTGCAGCAGTATCCAAGGATTCCGTCTTTACAGTGTTTATGATGACACTTTATTAGAAGAGCAGGAGTTTTACATCTAATATCAGTCACCTAAATCAGTTAACTAAATATTTGCTATGCCATTACCATTTTCCATGTGGTGAGTGCACCACATCTTTGCCTGTTAAATACCTTGGTTTGCAGCTCTTTGTTTTGCTGACCATAAACCACAGGGCTTAAAGCATAATGCAAGCAACAAACCAAGAAGGCTAATAAATGTAAAGTAGTGTTACCAGGGTGTCTTCCAACAGCTATTATCAGAAGCAGCAGAAGATGCAAACTCATTTGCAGTCCATGAATAATAATAGTTTTTCTGGCCTTTTTATTTGAGCTATTTAAATGGCCATCATGGTTTCCTTCTCCACAGAAGAGACAGTAGCTAATTACAATGATGATTATAAGACCTGCAATTAAAAAAATTCCAGCTGTTGTGGCAAAAGTAGCTTCCATCACAGATGGTCAAGGAGGTTCTATTTTGAATATTTTTTCTGGGCTTTTTAAAATGCCTTTTATTAGTAACATGCAAATAGCTTTAAGCTTTGTTATAACCCAAGCACACATGATGACTTCATGTTCCACTGCGTGCAGAGGTAGTGAATACCAGCATATGCACCAACACACTGGTTAAGTGCCATCAAAGTAAAAGTTATTCAAACATTTGCTTCTTGTACTCCAAAGATTATACAAATTACAAACTGTGGAGTTCTCACATCAAACATGTACTGTCAGCAGGCACCAAGGTCCTGATAGAGAAAACAGGAGATGATAACACAGGAGAAGATACTTAAGTTCTTAATTTCAAATAATTTTCAACCTATCTTTGGTAGAAGCAGCCTAACTGAAGTAATAAAAATTAAATCAACTGTATAAAGGAATGGTTTTTACTACATTTTCTATATGCAGTGTAACTAAGCATTTTCCTTCTGATGAATTACTGAACATGTTAATGATCTTTAAAGACCACTCCCATGCCCTGTAAAAGAAAAGGCCACAACAAAAACCCCAAAGGTATCATAATTTTTAGAGTGAGCTTGATGCTATTTTCCCCCACAATCACAAGCATGGTTAGCAGCTATTCAGTTAGAGAACTTTTCTGCACACAGTTGTTAGCTGATTTTACTGTAAGCTTTGTATGTGATATATGGGTTTTCATGATTGAAAGAATATCACACCAGAACCTGTAAAGCATATTCTTAACCGTCTCCTTTTCATGGCCATTTAGCAGAAAGGTTAATATGGAGGGTATGGAAATGAACAGTATCCTCATCATAAGATGTGCCATTTATGATAGCTAAATGGATTAATTTTACTTTATTTTATTAGGGCAAAGCAAAGAACAAACAAAGAGAATAAGCAGTTCTGAGTCTTCTTGCTGGTCCCTCAATTGGCAGATGGGTAGTGTAGTAAGATAAACTTGCAGTGCAGTAACCCTAATGGCTAAAATATTTCAGTCTTAAAAACCATTACTCTAGAATTTTTCACAAGTACTACATTTACTAGAAAAATAAGGTACGTTTGTGATACTATCTGGCACTTAACATGACATAATCTGCTCTGAATGCTTGCTTTCAAGTACCTAAATAGATGACAGCTGTGAAGAGTATTTGACATGAAATTTTAGTCAGAAGGATATGATTTTTCATATAAAGGCAAATTGGTTTTGCCAACTATCACTAGCAATTTGCTTTACTTACCAACTTAAAACTCCCTCACATATATGAAGTATTTAAATGTGCACAAATCTTCAAAATTGTTCTGTAGTAAACACTGGTCCTCCCTGGAAGTTTACCTGTCTGAGGCTTGTATTTCTGATATTTAAATGCCTCCCCAACTTCTAATATTTTCTTAATTTTATTTAAATGCAGAATCTTTTAAATGCTGTCTTAAATGCTGGATTTCCTTGAAATAACTTGCAGTTTATTTTGTGGTTGCTTTTCAGGCAATTTTACCAGATGCTCCCTGCATTTAACAAAATACAGATTACTGTGAAAACTGAATTTAATACTTGAGAACAGAGACAAGCACTCAAAAAAAGATATTTCAGAAGCAAGGAGGATACTGTAAATGATCTGAGGCATCTCAGTTTTCCCTGTGTGAACTTCAGTTAAGAAAACATGTAGGTACACAAATACTGAAGTTTAAGCCTTTCCAAAGCTATGTAATTTCAGAATGTTAAGTCCTGTTTTCAAAAGTCATGTAATAACTTTGATGAGAGCTTGCATTTTGCTTGCATTTGGCTCCTTGACGCTCACCTGTTAGCCACAGGCTTCCTACAGACAAGCAGGTTTCCAGGCTGATACACCTTCTTCTGACAATACTGGGCCCTCATTTTTATTACATATATGACCAGCCTGTGGCTGGTTGCTAGATAACAGTAAGCCAGAAACACAGATACTAAATACAGTTTCTGACTTGAAAAAACTGTATGACTAGATTTTACGTAATTCCCCTATAGCTATATTCTTCAAGAATATAGACAGTATATGGATGTGACATAGTAAGCATCTCTTTACTGAGTCTGCATGGTTCAAAAAAGTGACCTTTGGTCTCCACGTGTACAAATGGCCTTTAAGCACATGGAGAAGAGATAAGCATGTGATGTATACACCTTGAATTGAAAATACAAAAAATGTCTCTTGAATCACCTTTTTTTTTTCTTCTCTCTTGGTTGCAATTAACGTATGTTTACCTCACTGTATGCCTGACAGACACCTAAAAGACAAGATTGCTTATCAAGTCGCCTCCTGGTGAATGGTGGAGACAAAACCAATGAAAGTAGCAAGACACCAAAACACAAAAAGATAAGGATGACTCATCTCCGGCAAGTCTGTAAATCTGTATGTATCAGGGACTTATGCAAAAAAGGGACCCCTCTTTCCTTGTGGGTATAAAAAACCCTAGGAAAAAAAGGAAAAGGTAGCAGCTTTCTTCTAGACGCCTCCTTCTCTCGGCACTTCGGTTTCCAGCCACGAGGCAGACACAGCGGAGGATCGAACAGCGGAGAACCCAGAAGCAATTCCAGCCCGAGGCCAGGTACAGCGCGGAGGGTGACAAAATCTCTTTGTTCTTTTCTTTTACCTTAATGACTTTCTTTCCAAGGTGACTAATTTATGCAAAGGCTTTCTGCTAGCAACACCGGTTTTCCCTGTTTAAAATAAATCCTTGTAACTTGTTTAAATCATAACGCCTTGTTATTTTTGTAAATTCACGCGTCGTCTGTAAGTAGTGGTTGAATTTTCCTCGCAACCAAAATATAAATAATAACTCGGATCGTAACATTTTTATTGGCGTAGTCGGCAGGATACAATTGAGGAAAAATATCAGAGCTTGCTTTTAGTCTGACGCCTGAATTACAAAACTAACTCTTAAAGAAATTTAAAATAATTTAAAGCCAAAGCAAAAACAAATGGAGGCCATAGCTTGTTCTGCCAATTCCAGTGGAGGTAAAAACCAGACTGTTTCCCTCTATAAGGAGGAAGAATTCCGTGAATATGCTCTTGTTTGCCCCTTCTGGGACCACCTAACAACTCATAATTATATCCCGAAGGATACTCTTTTACGATTTAATTTACACAAATTATAAGAATGGTGACTTTACCACCCTTGCTAAATCTGTAAAAATTTTAGACAATCCTTCTGCTCTGCACAAAGATTGAAAAAAACGAGTGAAAAAACACGGGGTAGACTTTTTCAACGCTTGTGCCTTCTTTATCCTGACCGCTATAATTTGGCAGGAGAAAGAAGAAATGCGCCAAAGATTAGAAAATCTTGAAAGTGGCATGTTTCTAGAATTTGGGGACCTCCTGAAAACAACTGACGAAGCTGAGGACTCGAAGGAGCCAAATTCTGAAATCAGTGCTGACCTTGGCCCGATGCTGGAAGACACTATATCAGCGTCTGAATATACTACAGACGATGGGGACTGTGTCTCTCCTGAAAGACCCCGTAAAAAAATGGTGCATTTTGCACCCAAAAAGGGGAAAAGCAGACCCTCCATTTTAAAATCAAAGCCACAGCCGAAAGTTGCCAACATGCGAACAGGCACTCCCCTTCAGGGAGTGCCCTCCGAGGGAGAAATGGCTGAATTACACAAATGGGTCAGCACATTTATAAAAACTGGGGCTAAAAGATTTGATAAATTGGGGTAAAAGGTCCAGCAGCTCGCTGTAATGAGTGAGAAGTCCTCTACTCAATCATCCTCCTGTCATGAGACTTCTGATAGTTCAGAAGATGAAAGCATGCCTGTAACACATAAGCTCTGCGTCCTGTAATAAGAGCAGAACATACACGTGAATTAGATACAGGACGAGAACAAGTTACTCATAAAGAATTTCCATACTCTCCTCTGGAACTGAGCCAATTAAAGAGACAATTTGGCAGATTACCTATGGAAACTGATATAGAATATGTGGTAAGGGTTTCATCTTTGGGTGGAGACCACATATTATTATCAGAGAGAGAAGCGTCAGGCCACTGGGGTCCTGGAGTTATGTTGATTATTGGTAATTCCAGAGCTCCATGGTCCCTGACCCAACGAGCTGCTTATAATGTGGGCTTCACTGACCCCATAGCTAGGGGAGAACCCCATGTATTGTGAGGGGGTCTCACCCAGCTACTGGATAATGTTCATAAAGCCAGTGTGAGCCAAATGATTTATGACCATGCTCTGGTGATTAACCAGGAGGACCCACTTATGCTAGAGGTAAAACCTGAGAGAATGGATATTCTCATTAGAGGGCTACCTATGCAACTGCAAAATCTAGCCCTATAGATCAAGGCTAGAATCGAAAATTCAAATAAAAATACACTATTAGGTACGGAATATACTTGGTCCGATCTGCTTACTGAATTGACAGAATTTGGACGCAAATATGTGGCACCTGAAGCTGATTCTACATCTGTAAGAATTCTTCAAACCCCAGCAAATTATAATGATAATCAAAAATTGACGTATGCTGCTGCGGCTGCCAGGCCTCCCCAAATTCCTCCTCACCAGCAGGAGGAATCACGGGGTGACTGGATAGTTGTAAATAGGGGAAGCAGATGAAGAAATAACAATAACAATAATCGTCAAAATAGACCCTCCAGAGACAGAAATAATTCACCACAGGGTGAACTGGGACCTTTTGCAAAGCTTAAGGAGGAAGCTAAGCGAAAAGGTATCCCTCCTTCAATCCTAAGTCACAGTTTTACTTATGGCCACCTAAAAGCCTTAGTAGAGGGATGGCCTGCCAGGTCAAATTCAGGGAAAGATCTGGAAATTCCCATAATTCCGGAAACTAAAAAGCCCTCTCTCTGCTACTAAAAAGAAAGCAAAAAGACGGCAGAGAGAGGAGACAGGTCCTGATCCCAGTTCAGTAAATTCTACTGACCCCCTTAATGAACCTTGGGAAACCCTCCCTAAAAATCAAAATGATTGGTCCGAAAATAATGAACAATCAAATCCTAAAATATCAAGTCCTCCAAAAGACTGGCAAAATGTGCTAAGATTGGTCTTGAATAAAAATGTGGATTTAGAACTTCCGTGTGCTGTTGGGCCAAAATGCTACCCTGTAACATTTGTGGTAGACACTGGTGCACAGATCTCCACACTAAAATCTGATGTGGGCAAGAAATGTGGTATTAATTCTTCTCTGAAACCAATATTCGTGAGTGGTGCTTTGGGAAAACCTGTGTTGCAGAAGACGGCTAAAGTTTCCCTCAAGCTACCGGGATACGAAGAGTTAATTTGAACCCAAACGATAGTAGACGACATTCCTTACAATCTGTTAGGAATAGATGTATTGATTGGTTGGTCCTGGAGAGACAAAACGGTCGCTTTTGGAATTTTGGTACCCCTACTCTTAAAGTTAGACTGTTAAAAACTGCCCCTCACCTCCTCCAAAGCAAAATTACAAATGTGAAGCAATATTCTATTCCCATAGCAGCAAAAGAAGGTACCAGAGAAGTAATTTCTGACCTGAAACAGAGAGGTGTCATTGTCCCTTGCCTTTCGCCTTATAATTCCCCGATTTGGCCCATAAGAAAACCAAATGGTAAGTAGAGAATAACTGTAGATTATAGAAAATGGAATGCTGGCACTGAGAAATTAACTGCAGCTGTCCCAAACATTGCAGATTTGGTGCTAGAAATCCAGGAGGCAGCGCACCCTGTGCTTGCCTCTCTTGATGTGAAAGATATGTTTTTCCAAATTCCCATTGATTCCGAGGATCAAAAATATTTTGCTTTTACTAGGGATGGAGTACAATATACTTTCACCAGGTTGCCTGAGGGCTACAAACATTCTCCCAAGCTTTAAAATTATCTACATATGCTGAAAGACATTTTGGGAAAAAATACAGAGCATAGGAAGTTATTTAGATTATGCCCTTTAGATATCAAGGGCAGACAGTGCATGTGCATTTTTTTTCCACAGAATGAGAAATAGTGTTTTTTCTTTTAGTTAAGCAAAAGAGAAAGTAGTGGCCAGTGACTACAGCTTCCCTTGCAGGAGGCAGTCACCTCTTGCTGTCAACCTGTTAACAGTTGCAATGCAGCACTTCACAGCTATTGTCTAGAAGGATGTACATATTGAATTTATAGGCTAAATAAGCAGAAAATTGGGTTTTTTTCTTCTGAATGTAGAATAGACATACTACATAGTACATAGACATAGTACATTGCTTTATGTAGAACAGACATAGTAAAATTTAGCCACTGTCTCCTGTGGTTGGCAGGGGACCGAGATAGAGTTGAATTTAAATATGCTTAAGTAACTAAGGCCTTGCTTAGTCATTCATCTATCAGTTGTACGGGCAAAAGGAGATTAAGGGTCTTATATGCAGTTTAGATCTGTATGTGGATTTACATCAGTATACAGACATACAGTAAAATTTCACCTTATGAATTTTCACAGGTAATGGAGTCATAGGAGCTGTTCATGCAAAATCATTATCCACAACACATGCAAGCATGGCTTCACACCCAGAGTGGGCAGCAGCTTCCCCATCTCTGCAGTGTTCCTAGGTGGAATTTAACAGGAACCTCAGTGCTGTGTTTAAAGGTAAGATGTCTATTAGAGGTAGTCTGCAAAATCAGAAGGAGCTTTAATAGGGAATGATCAATTTGAATGTGTCTCACCACGGTGAATCTTGTGAATGATACAAACTGAATCAATACAGACACTCAGCACTATCATTATAGCAAAACCTCAACACACTACATATCCTTGCACTACCTCTCTGGTTAGAAATGCATGGAGTATTTTCACCTACCGCATAAATATTACTCTTTGCAAAAGTGAATTATCTTTTTCTTTAAAAAACGCAAGATTAAATGGGTGGTCTGGGATGGCAGAGCCTTCTTTGACTCAGTGTATCAGAGCTTCCCTAGGATTTCAATTGGAAACATGACAGTTGAAGCACTGGGATGAAAAAAATATTTTGTTTCATCTGCCACAAAGGAAATCACTGTCTGTAGTGTGACTATATTAGCTTAATAGTAATTATGTGTGAGATACTGAAAACCCCACAGGTTTTACTTGTCTGGCTGAAGAAACACGATTTCTGAGATGCCAAAGTTTTAAGCCACCTTTGAGCTGTCCTCATTTGGTAGACTATTCAGCTACCAAATTAACCAAGAGCAGCACTGGGATAATCCTGGCAGATTACCCTAATTTATAAGTTTCTCTAACATTTCATGGGCTTCACCACAGTTCCAGGACATCTTGTAAGGTATTATGTTCTCCATCACTCAATGCCAAACAGACACCTTTCTATGATACTCAAGGAATTTTTTGCTAGGAAATTTTCTGTAGCCCTCTGTCATAGAAATCTGCATCTTGCAGATTCTCCAGTAGTACAAAAGTTTTAAAAAATTTTATAGCAAAATTTTATAGCCCTGCTTTGGGCATTTATTGGTTATAATTATATGGAATTGGGGTAAAAAAATTATTCTGGTTGATGGAACTGATGGAACACATCTGAGTAGCAGGTTTATTGCTGTTTCTGTGAAAAACCCCACCAGTCCATGCTACTTATTACCACTATGGGTGGTATTGCAATTACTAGTATTACACCTATCAGTAACAAAAGGGCACAGAGAATGGGGGCCCTACTACTCTCAAGTTCTTGTCCAACTGAAGATAATCAGGATACTGTTACTACAAGCTGTCCTCTCTGGGTGACAGTGAGCAAAGACTGCAAAAGCATTAAGGAGAATTACTACAACAAAAAGCCTGTTTTCAGTTACCATCCTGCAAGAAGCCACTACCAACATTAAATTACCAGTGAGAAGCAATAATATGCACGTTAGATGATGAGTATGTGCTGAGGCAGTGAGCAGGCCTTTTCATAGCATAGTGCATTTGGGGTGTGCTGCAACTGATGTTTGCTAGGTGTACTGCAAAGTCAGGAAGTGCAATTTGCACCTCCTCGTCCCAGAATATGAATGAGTCAGATCCTTAATCTTCAATTTTAGCCTTGCTTCTGCCTCCTCATTGTTCTGACTAATATGATGTTATCGTCATAGCCAGCTAAGTAAGGTAAAAAACAGCTGCATAGCCTCTAGGTTAGAGCACAGCCAGGCTCATTCTGGTATCAAAGCTAAAAGACTCCCACAGATTTCAGTGGAGCAGTTGCAGGCTGCTCCAGCTAACTGTAAGCACAGAAGTTATTAACTGCATGAAGAAACACATACAGCAAGATACATGTAACAATTCAGTACAGAGTGCTGCTATCAAAGCATCAGAAGTCACTGGCATCTCAATTTTTAGGCATCAAATTTCAAACATTTTAAAGAGGCCACGAGTTCAGAAGGACTTAAAAGACGGACACAAGACTTATAAAATATTAAAAAAATGAGAAACTTCCCAAAAGACTTAAAATAGATGGCAACTCAAAATGCAAATCTAGCTCTCTAACTATAAGGGAAAAAATATTCTCAATTATTTAGGCCCCAGATGCACACAATGCAGTATTAATGTCATCTGTGTTAACTTGGTAGGGGCTCAGTCCTGTGTAATAGGCAAATTTACTTGCCTTGTTTACTATAAACAAAGTATTCCATAAAACATTTTTATCAATGGGTAGGACTTTTTTTTTCTTCAGTTTATAAATTAATTTTAATAAGCAGTGAATGAAGTGGAGGATGAAATCAGTTAAAATAATTTAACTTTTAAAAGATTTAGTGACAGTTTTCTTTGCTGTGCCCTCCCACTGAAACCATGACTTGACAACCCTCTTGAGCTTGGGTGTTTTGCCGATTGAGGATGGTAATGAGACCTGGACACCAGAGTGAAAAGAGTAGATATGTTTTACTGGTGATAGCTAAATAATACAACCAAATAAAAAAAAATACAGAACGAAGCACCTAAAGCACACAGATAGAAAATATACAGCGTAGTGCATCAAGTCATTACAACATAAGAGAAAAGATAGTGATTAAGAGAGATCCATCACCACTTGCATATGGTACCATCATCCAGATCCACGGTTGCTGGGGAGCCCCAGTTGCAGCGAGGATTTGGAGCCCTTCCCAGCAAGTGGGAAAATTCTATGTGCATCCACCCAGAGGTGAGGCATCCAAAGTCTCTGCACGAGGTTCCATCCTTATATGCTTAAAAAATCAGCAAGTCAGAATGACTTGCATATTTTGCTATGCAGAATTATCTGGTTATAACCCCCCCAGACCAATCAGGACCAAGACTTGGCCTGAGTCCAGGGTGTGGTTGGTAGGGTTTCCTAAAATATTGTCTCCAGACATCAAGTCAGCACAAACAATATTTTGGGTGGTTAGTTGCTGGCATAAGCATGCTGGTGCAAAGGTTAGCTGCTGGCATCAGCATGACTATTGTTATAACCCAGCACAATACACACTGATACAAAGGCTATTAGTAAAAAAGACAGGATATATCTAGAGGTCAACTCTGTCTTGGGCCTGTTGTCCAAGCCTTAACACTGCATTAAGTCAAAACCTTGGCCTGACAAATGATATTGTCAGAACAGTTATGTTAGAACAGTTATGTTCTCACTGCCTGGAGAAAAACTGCCTGGAGCTCTCTGGCAGAATCAGGCCAAGGGACTTGATGCTAACTCTGCAAAAGGTAATGGAAGTTTTGCAATTGGCTATTGACATAGTAAGATATATTTGGTTCTGTAAGTCTGCTATAGCTACAAAAAAACAAAGACTTTATCATTTAGTAGTCTTACTAGTTACTCTACAGCATTCTTTCTCCAAAAGTGAGGATAAATTAAATGGTGACATGCAGAAGCCTCCACACCTCCTCAGAAGAACTGCAGGGAGAAAGACCAGGGAGGGTAATTTAAGTTTTATACAAAGGTCAGACATACGCTTTCTGTGCTGTATTACATATAGTCAGAACATTGCAGCTGGCAGCAAGGCACCCTCTTTTGTAAAACATGGTACATATATTTCAATAAATATTAAACCATGGGTAGTTTGCCAAGCCTGGTGTGAACGTTACAGATGCTAAGGTTTAGTGCATGCAATTTGTAACCTCCGTAGAGGCCCGGGATCATCAGCCTTACCCGCCTGTCAAGCACTACCCGCTTTTCGGGTCAGAGTCATCAAAATGGGGTCAGAGGACGAGCTCATTATTTCCAGTGTTCTCAGCAGCCTGTTCTGAGTGTGTCTTGGCTTCTCTGTGACGTAAATGGCATTGTTTGTGAAACAATATAATGTTTATAAAGATTTGCAAGGCACTATGAATTGTGCATACTAAAGATACTCAACAAGCATTAACAGCTGTTATTTAGTGCAAAAAACTTTTCTAAAATTCCAGTGATATAGACTAATTATTTGTTGGACAATAAACCCTCTTTTTCTGTAATGGCTTTACTTAATCACTTATCAAAACTTCAGTAAATTGGCAATAGCTTAAATAAATTAATTTAGGAATTAAAATATATTCTAGACCTAATTTGCTGCACCTAAAGTAGCAACATTTTCAGATGGAACTTGGTTAAAAGAAATATTTTTTTAAACAGTGTATCCTTACCAAATAACTCATTTTCAAAACCCGTAAGGTGTCTGACTCCAGTGTGAGCTGCCGTCACTCCACTGGGTTGGTGCCATCACTCCCGAGTCGCACCCGACCGAGGAGTTTGGGACGTCACACCTGCACGTGAGGACCTCTCTGAACTTCCGTCTCCATCCCTGATAAAATGAGGTTACGGATGTGCCAGATCCGAGCTCCTACAACACAATGAAGGAAATATCCCCCAATGACAGGACTGGGCAGCGCCCTTTCCCCGCTCCCCTACTGCACCGGGCCCAACCCGACCCCGCGGGGCCTGCACCCGGGCGGGCTGGGCTGGCTGCCCCGACAGCGCCCCCTGGCGTGGCGGGCGGGCGGCCTCCCCCGGAACCGCCGCTGTTTGTGCTGCGTGAGGCGCGGGGGCGGCCGAGGCTGCGGGGCGTCGGCGGCTGCCGGGAGCAGAGGGGGGGCCCGGAGCTGGCACCTTCTCCAGCAGCCGGACCTTCGGGAGGAGTAGTATCTGCACATGGTTATGGAGGGGAACGGAACAACCGGAGGCGCAGAAGCATTGCTTTTAGGGGCGGTCGAAGGTGGTGACTGTTCATTCCAAGCAGCCTCATTAATGCTAATTATAGCTTCTCGTTACATTCTTACTACATTGCTGTTAAGAATTAAAGTTAAAAATACAAACTCAGGGAACGGGCAGGTCAGTCATGAAATGAGCTGAATAAAACACATGCATTTTTAGAGAAAATCTTGAGAAGTGGCTCTGCAAATTTAAGCTTAAAGACAGAGCTCCTGAAAGTACTAAGGCTGAAATAATCATCATCTTGAAGTTTGGAACACAATAACTGGGTGAAAACCATTTCTGAACATGAATGAAACTGCTTCCAAAATGAAGCTTAGAATGGTTAACAGTAATTTCCTCTTACTGCATAAAAAAATAGTTGTATTAAAATCATATTTGTATTCCCTATTAATTCAGCTCCACAAATTATCAACTAATTTAAATTAGAAAACACGTCATAGTTTTTCTTTTTTTCTGTTTCATTCTGTGTGCGTGGTGCCACCTCAGCTGTAGCTGTTGCAGCAGCAGGAAGGGGATCTCCTAACATCTGCCAGGTCCTTTGGCAACTACGGACTGCTGGAGCTGGGGACTCCATTTTGAAAGCAGGGGAAAGCTAACAACCAACTTTGAAAGCCCCAGGAGCTAGCACTCTCTCAAATAGTAATCTTTATGACATTCTTATTACACTAAACAGAAAGGAATATATAGCCTTCGGAAAACCAACAACTACAGGCGGGCGGCGTGATGATGCTACTATGTTATCCTGGCCAACAATCTGTTACTTCTCTCTCCCCATTTGATAATTGAACAATCAGTGGACAAACATCCCTTCACACCCTGCTCTGCTGCTTTTCTTCTCTGTCACCCTCCCTGCAACACTAACGGAGCTGTAAATAATCTGTCGAATTCCGGAGCCTGGGATGTGTTCAGGCCACCTCTTCTGTATTTTCTCTTAGCACACTGTTTCACCCCACTCTCATAAGTTTCTGTGTTGCAGCAATTACAACTGGAGTGACTCATTGCACCACAGTCCTTTAAGTCACTCCCCCATACAAGGAAAGAAATGCTTTTCCTCCTTACTAAGAGATCCACATTCTGTTGGTACTTGAGTGAGACTGTGACAACCCAAAACTATCACCCAGCACTTCTTTTTAAGTACCTTTGTTACCCTTTAGTGACTTAGTAAGAACAATACATATACAAGCTCAAATTAACGTGAATTAAAATGCTCACAGTGACACATGCTGCAAGGCAGGGACTTGCAGGTGGAGAAAGCCACTGTCCCTAAAAGCTGGACTGTGAGGTTAACTACATGCAACCTGTCTTTCAGATTCACTTGGACTGACATGGAGTGTTTTGCATAGCAACAAGCAAGGGTGGAAAAAAACTAACAGAGGAAGAGAGATAATATAAACACAAAATAGAAAAATATGCTATAAAGAAGCTCAGCAGCAGAATAAGATGACAAACTTTCCGCTGAAAACAGCAACAGAAATCTAGCCAAGAAACAACAGTCTTGTTATATTTTCAAAACTACAAGTGAAGTAATTACAGGTACATCTTTTTTTAATCAGTAATATATTAGAAGTATTTTCTATAACCCTAATTAATGTCTTGGTCTTATGAATCGTTACATCTATAAGCAGTTTACACGTACAGTGAATTATAAGTGCTTGGAGGATGTTTAGGCTATGTTTAGGCCAAGAAACAACAGTCTTGTTATATTTTCAAAACTACAAGTGAAGTAATTACAGGTACATCTTTTTTTAATCAGTATTATATTAGAAGTATTTTCTATAACCCTAATTAATGTCTTGGTCTTATGAATCGTTACATCTATAAGCAGTTTACACGTACAGTGAATTATAAGTGCTTGGAGGATGTTTAGGCTATGTTTTAAAAATTGTTTATTAATAGAATGAAACAAAGCAGTAGATTGTAACATCTGATTTTGAATAAGAAATGGATGTGCATTGCATCCAAGTATTGTCACAGTCTCCTTCTATTAGGGTGAACACCACAACTGCTGAAAACGTTTGAATTAAAATAAAAGTCTTTATCATTTAGGCATGTGCTTTTTAAACTGAGGATCAACCCAGCAAGTACCAACATGCAAGCTACTTCTGTGTTCAACTGTGTGCTGTATTTTACTTTTGAGATTAGGAGTTATTTTTAATCTTAACTGCTAGGCCTTTACTGGTGTTTAAAAATGTGTTTAGGTATCTGTAAATTTTTTCACACATCAATATTTCACAATTCATATAATTAAGGATCACTTTAAGAAGGTGCACTTGCAGAAAAAGGATTAATATGAAAATACATCATGTTGCTCTGCTATTCATCTAACATTTCGGTTATACATTAGGACAGATTATGATATATTCAGAAAAGCTTTCAACCTCTGATAACATTATTTGATGGTTTTACACATGCGAAAATGGGAAGAAAGCTATTTTATAATCCTCCACTAGAGGGTGAGAGAGCACCTTTTGTTGCTAGGCAGATTCTGGAGTTTCATTCTACATCTTTTAAAGCAATAATGTCAAATTTGGAAAACAAACAAACAAACAAACAAACAAACAAAACCCCAGAACAATTTACTCCATTATATTATCAAATATGAAGTAATTTCTAAAATAATCCTTGAAATCTGGTGATTTCTTTAGAGATGGCTGATAACATAGATTAAAAAAATCTAAAAATAGTAATGTTGAAAAAATTACTGATTTGAAAATGGAGCAAAGTGATTGATATTGTACTTTCTGTTCTGTACTGGATGGGAGCCATTCTTACAGGTACTGCATGGTTTTGATTGCTTTCTTAGAAATTGGAGCATGAATGAGGCCTTCCACCTGTCCCTCCCACTCTAACTCAGAAGCTCAGAGAAGTCTCACCTCCCCAAAGACAATTTGACAGTAACTGCTCAGAATTTGTGGATGTTTCCTTCTCATCTAAAACCCCTCATAATCCAGACCATGATAGCCACACAGATGAGCTATCACTTTTAGTCCTACAGACATCAATAGTCCTGTTGGTTTGCAGTTGGTCATATGGTAAGAAACCAAGCAACCAAGGCTGTTGCCTTGAGGCTTCAGCTCACAGAAGCATGAGACACTTGGTTTAGCCTTAGAGACTACTGAACAAGGCCATGTTTATAATGCATGTAATGTCTTTTTGGGAAGCAGCTGCAGGATGCCCAGTATCTGTGGGACTATGATGGATGGCAGATAATCAGTGACTAAGTGTTGACTTCATTTAGAGCTCACTGGAGAAATGTACTGCAGAAAGAGTAACAAGAAAATACTCAGGGAGGGGTTCATACATAGATTAGCACCATGATAATGTAGCACTGAAAGTTTATTTGACATCAAGAAGTTATAAATCTTTCTTTATATACTGATATGGGGATAAACTAAGTATAAGGTGACGATTGTTTAGTTCGTACTCCTATCGGTTTGAAAGGAAGCCCTCTGTTTATTTCTCAAGAATGAAAACTTAACAAGGAAACATAACCCAGGTGTTAATATAAATGTTTGAATTTCATTTTGAAGTTTACAAAATGCTAACAAACAAAAGAAGCATAAAATATATTTACATTCTCTAATCCTTTTTGTATTTATTTAAATTTTCTAAAGATCTTCAGGCAGTTTAATAAAGACTGAAATATGATGGACCTACATTCCCTACCTCTGTTTTGGAAAAAATGTGGCTGTTTTAAAAATGAGTGCCACAGACAAACACTAGAAAAACCCAACAAAGCAAGCAAGTGATATCGTAACAGTTGCTGAAAAGGAAAAAATTATTCTATCTTGGACATGTACCATCAGCTTTTGTACAAATAGTTTTGGCTGAACTCTCAGTGATGGCTGTTAGAGGATCTCTGGGTTTTGTTGGCCTAATGCAGGCCAGTCACACTCCAACCCAGCAAAACAGACCATGCAGCTTTGGGGAGTGCAAGAGCAGCAAAGTACAGGGACAGTGAGAAAACCTCAGCAGCCTCCCACAGCCTGAGAGTACCTGGTTCAAGTACTGATGCAGATAACCTAATGAGATCTGACCCACTAATTACACAGTTCAATTTAGTTGTGAACTACATTACCTACTATAACTTGGCTAAAATATTGACAGCTCTTTTTCAGTGCATTCATTTGAAAAGATATTGCTTTGGGATTTTAAACACATCAAGTTATAAAATTTTGATGTTAGTATTTCATAAAACCTATGCTATTTAATGAACTGTTTATTAAGAAAATGCAGTACTTTGGCAGTGGTGTTATAGTGGATAAAAAGAGAATCAGAGAAGAAAGCCACAGACTTCAAATATATCTCAGAAGATATCAAAGTTTATAAGCACAAATACTGCTATATCTAGTATTTTCAAAATGATTGGATCAAGAGATTTTTTTTACCTAGAAGTTTGTCAAGATGAATCAAATTGCAGAAGAAGGCTAGCAATATATTTATAAAACTATACTTAATCTGCAGTAAAGACAAGTTTACTGGCTTAGACAAGACCTATGCAAAACCTTTACTTTGTACCCACTGGAGTAAAATATTTAAAGAGTGGAAATTTAGCTACTGCACACAGATCAATACTGTGATTTGAATGGCATGGACCGAAGGACTAAACCTTGCTACCAAAATCATTAATTGAATTTATATTAACTAACGAAGTGCTAATTCGACCTTACTGGAACTTGCAGTTAATTTGGTATATTTGCAACAGGTCCAACCCATGACCAAGTCGTACACTTCTCACTGAGACCTCTGCGATTTCTTACGTGAACAAGTCTGACCCAGATAAGGAAGTGACTGCAGTGGAATCACATCGGGGGCCCCTGAGCTCCTCCTCCTGGTGCGGTACTTCTGATGTTTCACCAACCGCAACCACGCCCATACGCTCACACGTTTTAAACCAGAAAAGCGAGATACCAGCATGTGCAAGACATGTTAGTGTTACAATAGCCCATACAACTAATGGGTTTTTTTTTTTATAAGACAGGTGATTTTACCTGCTCATTATGCAACTTGGGTTCTAATGTACAAGGCTGAAGTTAAGTAAGGCTGCAAAAAAGGACTGGTTTATCACATCTCCCTTTGTTTTGTGAGCAAGCACCACTTCTCCTGTGCTGTGACTTTCTGAAGCAGAGAAATAACTATGAGGAGTTGTAGATCATCCATTTTCCCCATCAGCTTCTTCATCTAAACCCCAGAAACCCAGGTTTGCTGCCACCCCTGAAGGACTTTCAAGTATGTGGATGGCAGCAGTTCAGAAGCAGAAGCCATGATACATATTCCTACCCAACTGTTCCCCACCAGCTCTCTAGGCTTCTTTGCCAGCACAGTGTCCTTTCCCTGCTCACTTTCCCTCTTCATTATTCCCTTTCCTGTGTCAGGAAGAACCTGGGCCCAGCTCCTCATGTGTGGAACAGGAATATTCAGTTTTGCTGGGGGAATCTCGAACGTGAATCTTGACAAGGCACTGGTGAAACAGCGACACAACTCTTCTGTCTCCACATCTGCTGAGGACCATCCTTTTGTCATCTTACTAAGACACTCCAGGAAACTTCTTCTCTTGTAGTATACATATTATAGGGGTTTTTTTGGACACGGTGTCTCAGAAGGAGTTACGAAAATCGAACAGAACCTCTTGATCCTTTCCCTGTGTATAGCTGCTATAATGCCTCAGCTCTCATGGCAAGGGAAGAAAGAGAAAAGACAAGTAGTTATTGCCCAAATGGAAATCTCCATGCTATCAATGATTAAAATGTTGCTTTTTCTTTCACTTATGAATTGCATTCCTACAGTCTAGAACTTGAAGGTAGCAAGTTAGGTCATTCTTTCACATTTGTCTAAAACACTGCAGCTATCACAGAAGGAGCTGGAGGAGTTGTTAAAAATGTTCATACTTGTTTAGGATATTCTTGGAGGATGTTGGTTTGTGGTAAATCCACCAAGGATACCAAGTATTTTCTTCAGAAAGGCAGTGCAAGAAAACCCCCAAGAAAATATGTATTATTTCTGTTTGGCTGCCTGGAGTTGCCAAATTAAGAGGAACGACAAGCTTTTAGGGTGTCATAAGAAATCAGAACTACTGTGCACTCCCTAAGCCAAATTCAAATATTGTTTGGTTTGTTTTCCTTCTTTTCCTTTTTAACCCAGGATCAGCGTAACAGGCCCTTCCGAATACACAGAATTCTACAGTAATCCAGAGAAGTTACTGGAAGAAAGAGGACGCTAAATATTTAAAGACCAAAAATTATCTTTCTTTTTAACAATAACTGTGTAGAAAGAGTTGACCAGGTTATTTGATTGTACTTTTCACTGTTTACAAGTTCAGTGATTGAACAAAACTGGAAGGAAGATGCTTTTATGCTTTTTCTGTTCTGTATCAAGCTGCTATTTCAAATCTTTATTTCCTTATCAATTACTGCAGTACTATCACTTCATGGGAAGTAGCGTGGTGACTTAATGAGAGCTTTAGGGTAGAAAGTAATTAGCACTGCAGCAATAGTGAAAGAAAAGTGCTGGGAAGATAAATCAGCACTTTATAATTTCATCACTACACGTTTTCAGAGGTCTGAACAGTTTGTAAGATCTCTAAAACAGATGCCATTTTGAGCAATGGGGATTCAGGAAGTGATTAATGCCCAGGGTGAGGAAAAAGATGAGGAGTACAGTCTGGATGAATGAACTGCTATATGGGTTGAGATTGGATGGATTGCTGTGGTTGAAGGGTAGTAATCAATGGGTTGGTGTTTAGTTGGTGGCTTGTGCAAACCAAACACTATACCATGGCCAGTCTTGTTATTACCTTCATTGTAACTTGGATGATGACACAGCATGCACCTTCATCAAATTTTCAGACAATACTAACTTAGAAAGGGTGGTTCTCAAACCAAACAGTGGAGCTTCAGTTGAGACGACTGAGAAATTTATAAAATGGGTCAACAGAAACCTCATGAAGTTAACAAGGAGTGAAAAGTTGTGCACATGGGGCTGAATAGTGCCAGGCACCAGCTCAGGCTGTCTGAGCAGAAGCCCAGCTGAAAAGCATGTGGCTGTCAACAGTGGACACTAAGTTGAATATGAGCCAACAGGGTGTTTTCATTGTGAATAAAGTGAACCATAGACTGAGCAACATCAGAAGGGGAGCATGGACAGCAGCTGAATAGAAATTATTATTCCTCCTTATTCAACACTAGTGAATCCACATCTGGGATAACTTGTCCTGTTCTGGGTTCCCCAGTTTAAGAAGCATATAGACAAACAGAAGAGGGCTGATGGTCAGTGTGGTCAGTGGCCTACAGCATGGGACTTAGGAGGAGATGTTGTACAAGTTGGCCTTAGTTAGCCTGGCAAAGAAGAAAAGAAGGGGAGATCTCATAACAATCTACATCTATCTGAAGGGGAGTGGAAAAGATCATTGAGCTGAAATTTTCTCAGTAGTAGCAAATGGTAAAACCAGGAGCAAAGGCCACAAACTGAGTCAGAGGAGTTGGGGCTGGATGCATGCGATTGTGCATGGGTAGTACAGCACAGGAACATACTGCCCAGAAAGGCTGTGGAGTGTCTACCCTTGAAGGCCTAAGTAAAGGAGGGTAAATTAACCCACTCATAAATCTATAACACTAATCTAGTTGTTGATTCTGGAACAGGATTATCTTTTTAAAACTACAGTGCAAAAGCCATGCAAAATTTTACAGACTGAAGCCATAGCAATAGCCCATAGAGCAGCACACACTTCAACAAAAACCTGAATGTTTCATATTGATATATATAATGGAATACATATGTAGTGGAACAGAACATAAACTTTTAGAAAAAATAGATGATATTTGCATGTGTAAACAGCACACAGGCACAGCAAATTTGCTGAAATAAAAATATAAAAAAAATATATAAATAAAAAATACTAGATAAAAAAAGGAAAGCCTCAAGCACCCATTTTTTACCACCCCCAAACAAATGCTTTAAAAAGAGATACTTAACCATGTTATGTATACAGACAGCATGTACAACAGCATTAAAGCATTCCTGTTGATCTCACTTTGTCTTCTCTCAAACTCTTCCTTGCATCTTCTTGAAAATCTGTTACCTATTCTACTCGGTGCATTGCTGTAGGACACCAAGATTCTCTGATAATGAAATTTTTTTACAGCGACATGCAATCACTTCAGCCTGAGTAAATTCACTGCAAATAATCAAAGCAATTTATTGCAGAGTGTATACCTCATTAATGTAAGATCGTTCAGAAAGATACAGCTGATGTCTGGATACTGTCTAAAAAGGTGGGAATATATTTCCGCAACTCTTTTCTTCTAAGGGAGGAGTATTTTTGAAGCTTATTTATTGCACAAATAAGGTACGATACAAGGAAGCTTTAAAGTTTTATTCTTAGGGTGATTTGGCTACATAAATTCAACCAGACTCTCCGAAGTAAACATAACCCAGCAGACATTAACGTATTGATACTGTCTGCTTTTATTGGATTTTATCCTCTAACTCAGATGTAAATTTCCGGCGATAACCTGTGCAGCAATAAACTTCATTCAGCCACAAGAGTGTGCATGTGAGAGGATTGCAGATCTCCTCCGCCAAACCAGAATTAGCCGGTATCGCAGGAATGAAAGAGCGTGGAGATTTGAAATTGCAGGGAATGGAGACAAGGCACCGCAGAAGACGAGCAGCCTGGGGAGCAAGAGGTCCAACATCGGTTCCAGACTTCCACAGAAAATAAGCCCCGGGGCGGCGAGAAGGGCCGAACTGAGCTGGGGCGGGCAGCTGAGCGGAGCCGGGCGCAGGTGGACACCAGAGGCTGCAGCAGCTCTCGGGAAGCGGAGGAGCGCCGCGGGTCTGGCCGGCAGCTGGGTCTCGGAGCCGTGGATCGCTGGGGCGGTGGCGCTGGCGGGACCGGGCGCAGTGAGTATCCCGAGAGGTGCGGGAACAGCCGCACGGCACCGGTGCCAGCCGGGGAAGGCGCAGCAGCCTGCGGCACAGGCGGTTTGGGCTGGGCTGGTCCGATGCAGCGGGGCCGCGGGGCCGGGGTCGGGTCGGGACGGCCGCTCCGTGCCGCGGCCGGCGGTATCGCTGCGGCAGCGGGGTAACCATGGGTCACCCTTTGTGCTCCGGCGGCCGGGCGGCACCGGCAGCCGCCCCGGTCCCCCTAACGCCGCCCCACCGCAGCCCCCCGGGTAGAGGAGGCGGTGGCGCCGCCGCCCGAGCCCCCGCCCCTCTGCCGGAATTGCTGCCCCCGTGGGGGTGGGGGCGGGAGGCCATCCGCTTTTGAGCAGCATTCGGTAAGGAAACAACTTGAATGGGGGGGAGGGTGTAAGATGTGAAGCTCCCCAAACTGTTAACCTGTGGGAGGAAAAGGTACGTCCCCCTGCCTTCGGGCTGCTCCAGAAACAGTGTGTAACCGTTTATAAAGTACAGGTACATGATGTAAGTTGCCCAGTCCCTTCGCACCGAGGGCAGAGAACTGTTTATTATTTGAGCCTGTTCCCGGTTTCCGAGGGGACGTGGAACCACTCCTGGGTCCCGCGGAGATAGAACAGCACCGAGGGGAGAGGTCATCAGAGAGGGCCTGGGACCTAACCCTCAGGGGCAGAAGGGCAGCAGCCCCAGTCTGGAAATCAAACTGTCACTGACTTGGCTCCTGACTTGGCAATTAGCTTGACGTTTTAATTGTTTAGTTTCCCTGATTTTCTGTTCCTTGTTGGGCATGCACGGTTATGTACGGTGGCTCTGATCTGCACAAGTGGATGGTATCCACGTCTCCAGTGACATCTGAAGTGCTCCACAAATAAGCAAGCTGAAGTTAGACTGCCAAAAGTTATGACACCCCAAATTAACTATGCTTTTGAAAAAGCTTTTTCTTTATGTCTTCAAAAGACAAATAATAATGTGTGGCATGTCTGACTGGAATACTGTGAATCAAAAATCTTTACTACTGATGATGCATTTATGAGTGTTCCATTGGAAGTGCCTTTAAAGTGCTGTTTTATTCTATGCCTTTTAACACAGCCAGTCAGGTACTGGAAGAGATTACCCAAGTATATGTAAATTATTCATCATATGGCCTTTTTGTATTAGATGCTTTTTGGTGATCTGGTTCAACTACAAGCTAAAGAGCTGTACCTCCACTGATGATACAGGGAGCTTGCATGTTTTGGCTTACATGTTTGGCTTTCTTACAACACCTGTGTTTGTGCCAAAAATAGCTCATGAGTCAGGTTTTCAAAAAAGTTCAGCATCTTTGTGGGCACTCATTCTTAATCCAGTTTTGTAAAATAAAATACCGTGCATACCGTGCACGCATACAGTATAAAAAGTTATTTTCTGAAAAAAAGAAAAAAAATAATCTAGGCCTTCTCCAACTGATCAAATAAGAATCCAGATTCTCCTGCCTTTAAATGCAATCCCTTGTGAGGGGCTGTGTGCAAGTGGGTTTTCACTGCCTTCCTCATTGAGAAAATATGACTGGCTTCACAAATCAGCTGCTGTCGTTTCCATTTCAGTTTCTCTAGGATTTCACAGTGGCAAAGAGCTCCTTGGGCTTCTCTGCCTTCCATGATAGTGTGTTCTTACCAGTGCTGTGGTGTGGGAAGAAGGCTGAGGGCAGGTGGGTGCATCTCCTGGGTGTGATAGGCCAGAGGTAGATGAGCCATAGTGGGTAGAGTATCCAGACATGCAGTTCTTGCTTTAGTCAGAGTCTGAGAGTTTGTGAAATTATTTGAAATGACCTTCCCTGCTTTTGAATATTACTCACTTTGAACTTGTGATGTTACTGTAAAGCTAATAGTATAAAAGTAATACTGAGCAAAAATATATGCATTTTCTGAAGATTTATGGGAGTGGATGCAAGCATGACATTAACTTGCTCAATTTACTCAATCTAAGACCATTCTGTCAGTAAGATTGTACAGATGATTGTCATATCTTTGCATCTCAATGTCAATTATTTTTGCTTTAAATAATTTAAAATATCTAAAAGATGTATCTTTTTCTGTTCCAAAGAGGAACATTTTTGAACCCACTATCAGTATTGAGGTACACACCAAACCAGTCAAAAGCATGACAGGGAAAGGTGAGGCACTACGTTTAATACTGATTCTGAATCTTCAGTTATGTAATTTTGTATTACATTATCTAAGATGTGCTGTAATATCCATCATACATTTTTATATACAGAGCATGTTTAACAGCATGCAACTTCCTTTGATTTCTATGCAATTTTCTGCTACTTCTCATTATTCCCTATTAGCATAATAATTTACTATCTTTATTACCATTACATGGTGTTTCTCTCTCTTCTGAGTGGGATGAATCCTCCAGAAGTAGACAAATAAACTACATCAATAGGGGGTCTAGCTCAAAGTACATTAATAGGAAAGGGTTGATATGTCATCTTTAATACCGACCCTCTGCAGAGGAAGGATGAAGTAGAATTTTGATAAAGGCTGTCCTTTGATGTTAAAAAAAAAGGCTTCACCACTACAAGGCTCTGACTTGTTCCCCTGCTACCCTTCCTGAAATACCTTGCAGCACCCCTAGAAAGACCTCTAAACATAATCTTCTTTCTCTCTGCCTCTTGATTTGATTGATTGAAAGAAAAAGTCAGTAAGTAATTACAATATGTGCTTCCAGTGGCACCTAGATGTGGAGTCATCAGCTGATCCCAGCTTATCATCTCATATGACAAAATGTTAAACATGCACAGTTCTTGTTCTTCCTCACTGTGTCACCAGTACCTTCCATGGCCAAGTTATTAAAATATATTTATGAATATATGAAAATTTTGATACCATGAGTACAGCACACCTTAGTTCCAATTCACCATATTACACAAATCAATGTGCTCTTGGAGGAACCTACATGTTCATGCTGCCCCTAGTTACTCGTAAATTACCTGTACTGGGCATCAGGGATGTGTGGTACTTAGTTACAAAGGTTACTTACTCAGCAGCTAGTCTGGAGAGGTTACTCTGACTCTGTCTCTGTAGTAGTGTGAAGTACTTCAAGGCCTTCTCTGTATGTTTATCTAGAAATAAGAAAAAAGGAAAATAGTTTGGAAATGTAGTAACTTGAGAAGCAAATAACACTCATATATTTAAAGACAGCAGCCTGAATTTTCAGTTAATACAGGATCTGAGTTACTGTACTCACTGCCAGTGTTCAGTAGTTGAGGAGCTAGCCCTGAGATAGAGCTTCTGAGGGCTCATAGAGTATATAAGGAGGTTTTTTAAACAATTTTGATAACTTTGTTCTCTCTTTTGTCTATTGTGAAGCTGATGGCCATTTTTATTTCTCTGAACAAAAAAAAAGACAAAAAATTGCCATCTCTGGTAATTTGTATCATTAAATTTCTAGTCTCCATGGAAACCTCTGTGGTACTCCACAGTTGGGTAACATTTCAATATGTTGCAGCAGAAATCAGATGGAGAAAGACTGGGTTCTGCACCTTGCCTGTTAATTAATTAAAAATGGCTGCTGAATTTATTTTCACATGGTGTGACAATCTTAATTTAGAGTAACAGTGGAAGAAATAAAAGTAATCAAATTAAGCTATTGTTTCCTGATCCTACATACACCTGTGCTCATAACTCTGCCAGTCAGTTTGATTCTTTAGAGCATTGTCATTAATTTGGAAGAATTCTTTGGTTTTACTAGGATTATATGGATTACTGCTATGGAAACTGAAAGCATAATAGCAAACTGTTTGTCAAGCTGACTCTAATAAAAAGCTTTCCAGCGAGGTAGTAGCAATCCCTGTGCTTTAATTCATGTAAGCAAAGCATTTTGAAAATCAAGAACCTTAAATCTTTATCTTTCTGTCTTCACTCTTGTTCTTCCACTATGAAGGAAGAAATACGTCTCAGAACTGGTTTCCTCAGAAAAGATACTGTAACTTCGTCTGCCTGCCTCTTCAGGATTTCCTATTTTTATTCCAAGCTTTATCAAGTTGAACACAAGGAACATAATCTAACTGGGCAGCAGAAGGTGATACAGAGGAGTGTACAGAGAGTAAGCAGTGTGTTTTGTGACTTGGGACAACCCATGAAGAGTGAGTGCTCTTGGACACCTTCAGGTAAGTAAATGTGTAGTAATGGAAGTAATGCAATCTACTGTCAACCTCTAAATACTCCTACATAGGCAGCTGTGATAATAAGATACACGAAATTACATTAGCTAGAGAACTTTCTTAGCATTTCCATTTGAACAGTGGAAACCCCATATTCACTTTAGAACTGCACTAAACTGCAGTGGTGCAATACGGTACTGATTTATGCTATTGACTATAACCAAGCTATAAAATCTGATAATTTTGTATGAATTCTTAAGGTATTTACTTTATTTGTTTCAGAATACTGTGGAGAAAATGTATGCTAGTCGAGAGGATATTGGATATGATTTTGGAGATAACTCAAAAGTTGGAAGTAAGCCAATTAAGCATAGTCCAGACATCGATGCAAGATGGGCTTGGATGATTGTACTTTCCTCCTTCATTGTGCACATACTGGTCATGGGCTCCCAAATGGCCCTTGGAATACTCAACATAGAATGGCTTGAAGAGTTTAATCAAAGTCGTAGCTTAACAGCATGGGTTAGCTCACTCAGCATGGGCATTACCCTTATTGTAGGTATGTTCCAGAGTAATTTATTTCAAACCTACATAGATTTTAAGAATGTGTTTACCACTTATCCCTCATGTCTTTTCTTACAGTTTCTCATTTAGTTAGCAGAGGTGCCCAAGTTCTCCTGAGTTGCTTTTTAAAGTCAACAAGACAAAATTTGCAAGTTAGAAGGAGTATGGGGAAGATAATTACTTCAGTACACAGCATAAGCAGGAAAGGATGCCTGTGACTGCAAGGTCTCACTAGAATTAAGAAAACGTGATCTGTAAATCCTGTGGTCCTCCTAGTACTCTATCTGGGAGGAGAAAATACTGAATTGGGACAGTTCATATTTCAGTTTTTCAGATGAAGTAAGATTTATTTAAGTTGTGGTTGGATCTGACCAAAATGCTATCTAGAGGGGTAGGTTTGTGTGCATATGTATACACATGCCTTTGGCTCTCTAAATTAAGATTGAAATAATTGAGTTTAAATCTGCCTAAAATATTCCACTAAAAACAAAGTAAAATGTTTACTTTCTAGTTACTTGTGAAAAAGGCTTGCACTCATGTAGCATGAGTAATTAGAACAATGGTTTCAGTTTCTTCCTCTGTTCAATCCATCCCTTCCTCATGAGGCAATTGTTTTAAGGTTCTGTGTATAGTTGCTAAGTGTTTGGCTTAATTTTTCTTTCCACAATCTAAAAGAGCAATAGGGAAAATAAAGTGAATTGCATGAATAGCTCGGAGTTTAGCATTTTGTTTAAAACATTAGGAATAATCTTTTTGTGAAAAAATTATTGACAATAGTAGAGATTTAAATAAATAAGTTAACATTTTTTCATGTTTTTAACAGGTCCTTTCATTGGTTTATTCATCAACACGTGTGGGTGTCGCAAGACAGCTATAATTGGAGGGCTATTGAATGCTCTAGGTTGGATACTGAGTGCCTATGCCTCAAATGTGCAGTACCTCTTCCTTACATTTGGAGTGACATCTGGTAAGAGCAGTACTAATGTTTGAAATGTCTTTCAATTATTTTTTATTCTTCTGAAGGTTATCTGGGTGAGTAAAGAAGGAAGTTAGACTGTAAAATTACACTAAAGTTTCCTTCATGCTCTTTACAGCCTGATAACTTTTTCAGAAAACTTATTTACTCAGAGGATTGGACCCAATGATTTTTGTTGTGATTTAAATCTGCCATATGAAGATGGTATTTTCATCAGTTTCTCCCAAGTGGATATATTAGAGGGCATTTTTAATTAGAAGAATTAATATGAACAGAACTCCTAACAAGTGGAATTTAAAGATATACAGCTAAGTCCTTTGTCACATGAAAAAACAGCAAATGTTCTCTACAGGAGTTGCTCCCACATTAATAAAATACCAGATTATGAAAACTATTGTACTGCTTCAAAACCCATTTTAAAGGGGCCTTGTGGGTCACTGCTGGTAGGCAGCTAAGCTTCACACAGCTGCTTACTCACTCTCCTTCAGTGGATTCAGTGGGATGGGGGAGAGAATCAGAAGGGTAAAAGTGAGTTAAGGACAGGTTGATAGGTAAAGCATGCACAAGCAAAGCTAAATAAATACTTAATTCACTACTTCTCTTGGGAAGGCAGCTATTTAGCCATTTCCAGTAAAGCAAGGCCTTATCACGTGTCATGGTAACTTGGTTAGACAAAGGCCACAACTCCAAATGTGCCCCCTGGTGTGGAATATCCCTCTAGTCAGTTGGGTTCATCTGTCCCAGCTGTGTCCCCTCCCAGCTTCTTGAGCACCCCCAACCCACTCACTGTCAGGGCTGCGTGAGAAACAAAAGGCCTTGCTGCTGTGTAGACACTGACCAGCAACAACTAAAGTATCCCCCTATTATCAACAGTGTTTGGGTCACAAATCCAAAACATAGCATGATACTATCTACTGTGAAGAAAATTCAATGTGGCCACAATGCATGTGGCCATATTTTGGATATAGTTTCTAATAAAGGATATTCAGATTAGAACAACAACCCCTAATAAATATCAACTAATTTTACTACATATTTTTAAAAACAAAATCACCAAAATAAGTAATATTTTGTCTTTTTTATTGGATTAAGGTCTCTAGAAAACCTTTTGATGTGTATAAGAGCTCAATGAAAATATGAAAAATTGTCTGTTTAGGCACTTCCTTGGAAACCAACAGCTTCCTAAGTGCCTGAATGCTCAGTTTCTAGAAAGATGTGGCTTCTTGTGAAAAAAAAAAAAAGTTAATTTGAAGAAAATTATGTAGAAGAACCCAGTATTATCTACTTAAAGCAGTACTCCGTTTTATTCACTGTTTATTTCTGGAAAGAGATGTTGTTAGAAGATATGAAACAAAATGTTGCAGTGATACAAGTAAGTAATACAAAGTCTGGCCATTAATTATTATCTGAGCAATACTGACCAGTTCAAGGGGCTTTGAAATAATACTGACTCCACAGATAACATGGCCAGTTATGTTTGCAAGTGAGGCATGGTATTTATGTTTTGTGTGGCAGACAGAAGCATTATGAAAAAATGTTAATTATTTGCAATACTAGTGATAGCTTCAGTACCCCCATTTCCTCAAACTATCCGTTCACATAATTCCTTAGCAATCTGCAGAACCTCTGGACATGATTTTTTATCTATCTCTCTGGATGGAAAAAAGATGAAACCAGCAAGGATCACTGTGGTGGCTCTTTCACACCATCATAACATAGTTTTCAGTAATGTTTTAAATTCCTGAACAAAGACTAATAATTACAGGCAGGTTTCTGCCCTTTTCAGAATTTCTCTTTCCATATATTGTATATACTCAAGCAGACAGGAATCTACACCCTTTCTCTCAGCCCTTGCTGCTTTTCAGAAAGAACATACATAAAATACTAGACAAAAACGCAGAGAGCATACAGGGAATAAAGACAGGTGAAAAACATCTTCAGAAAAAGTCTGAGGCAAATTTTTACATGAGTTGCAGCATAAGTAATTCAGGCCAGAAGACCCCAGTAGAGATGCCTGAGGTGTTTCTTCCCGCTTCACGAGACCTCCCCTCACTCGACATCCTCACTCACTATCCCTGCACACGCCATCTCCTCACTCACCCATTGCCTCAGTCTGTGTCTCCTCACTCCCATCCCCTTGTTGACAGTCACCTCTGGAAGTTTCTTTCATGTTCTTATTTTTGCTAAATGGAAGACTGCTTTTATCCTATGGCAGCCGCCTCCTGCTGCGATCACCTCCGGGCCTCCATGCAGTGCTTACAGGCTTCCTCATGGCTCCTCTTCTCCCCATAGGTGACCCACCATCACACCAGATGCTCTCACACAGTGCTTCCTTACAGTCCCAACCTGGCCTCCTGCCTGCAGCCACCCTGCCGCCTCAGCTCCCTCCCAAAGTGCTGTTCACCTCAGGGCGTTTCCATCCCCAGCTCATCCCACTCTTGTCCCCTCAGCACCTGGACACCAGCTTCATCACAGCTCCTCAGGCTTTCTTCCCTTCAGTACGGGGGGGCAGAGGAGCTTTCTTTCCCCCTCCCACTGTGAAGCCTTGGGATGAATGCCTGGAACCCCTAGTGTCAGGGAGTCTCTGTGGGATGGGGGCAAAATGCCCCCGAGGCCCTGCTGGGGTGAGAGCAGAGCTGGCCCTGCGGCGGCCATTGTGGTGCTGGGTGACAAATCTGTGAGGAAGAGGAGCTGAGAGGCCTGTGGCCCTGTAAGTACCTGTGAAGGTGGCAGGCCTTTGCCTGTGGCTAGACTGTTCTGCTATGTAGCCCACAGAATGAAAATATAAGATAAAAACTTTTTTTAAAAAATGCTTTATTTTCTGCCCACGCAGGGACATGTGGTAAACACTAACACCAGCACAGCCTGGGCTGTGTTTTTCACAGCAGTCAACAGCAGGCCAGGCTGAGGGGGCAGGGAGTTTTTCCTTAGAGTTTGTGGCTAGGTCTGGGGAGGTAGACCTTGTGCAAAATAAAAACCTTATCGTGTATTTGTATAACAAATAAATAAATAGATCTAGTAGGCAAAACAGGTGAGCTGTGACCATCACAATGTTGTGACGGTGAGGTGCATTTTGTCAGGCTTTGCTGGAATAACTTCTCTTTCTCTGCTCTAATTGTAGCAATGTGATGCTGTAGTTACATGCAGCCATGTTATCAGCTATTTAGGAAAATTCAAAACACGCTTCTATGTTCCAGTCACAGTGAATTGGGAAGCATCTCCTGCATACATCTCTCTTACAGTTCAAATCCTCTCTGTTGGGAATTTGCTGTGCAAAAAAATGAGCATAAATGTTACTTTTAACGATATGTTTGCTCAACCCTCAGCACTTTCTACTTAAATAGGTACCATTAATACCGTGGTTTTTAACTACAGCTGAGGGATTTTTTACAAAATTGGAGATGCGCCATTTAAGAGTATGCAGCTACCATGTGGCTGTCTCTGGCTGTCTCTGCAGTGCCCAAAGAGAAACTTGGAAGCTGACCAAGGTCCCACCACTGGGCTAGCACCCTGTGCTGACTCCTGAAACATACCTCACAGTCTCTGTGGCTCCACAGTTATAAAGCACGGGCAAAAACTTGGTCTGGATCTTCATTGCTGGTGAAGTTAAGCAAAAGTAACAATATGTGCCCACTAAGCAATTAATCGTTGCTCATACAACCAAATGTGGGTATTACAAATGCTGATATTTCAAAATAGGTTTTGCTTGTGCTTTCCTCCATGTTAACTGTCACGAATTTAATGTGAAATGTTTGGGACTTAATGCAGAAATGAGGTAAAGGTTTTAATCTTCCATTTGTTTCAGTATTTTCAGCAATCATGCTGTTTTTATCTTCCATGTGTTTCATGTTTTTTAGCAGATAAATAGCAGCATTGCGTTCTCAGTGGAATGACTAATGCAAATTTTGGGAAATACTACAGGACAGAAATGGAAGCTAACATGAGAATAACATAAGAATAGAATATTTATTATTAGTTTTACTACTATGCTTGCTAAAAATTTAGGAATAAAACTGATTTGTTTTTTACCACTTTTTATCTTTTCAGCAAAAATTTCACATTGATTTAGAATTTTCTTTTTTCATAGGCATTGGAAGTGGCATGGTTTATCTACCTGCGGTGGTCATGGTAGGGCAGTATTTTCAGAAGAGAAGAGCACTTGCACAGGGACTCAGTACAACAGGAACAGGGTTTGGAGCTTTCCTAATGACTGCATTTCTGAAGTACCTCTGCACAGAATTTGGATGGAGAAATGCCATGTTCATCCAAGGTGCCATCTCCCTGAACCTTTGTGTCTGTGGGGCGCTTATGAGACCACTCTCTGTCAAAGATGTTGGCGAAAAATATGTTGCGAGAAGAAACAGTGAAGATAATCAGGCAAAAGGTCTGTCCCATTCTTCAGAGACTATAAAATCTAGCGGAATCCTCAGTGAAGAACTGGAAAAAAAAGAAGTGACAAATGAAGAAGTGCTTGACAGTGTCCAGCAAACAGAAATTGGAGGTAAATCCAAAAGTGGAAGGAATATGTATGGACTGCGCATTCTTAAGAGAGTGAGCCAGCTGACAGTTACATTCAGGAAGGGATTTGCAATATGGTCCTACAGCTACTTCGGAGCTGCATCGCTGTTTACCAATAGAGTCTTTGTGGCCTTTATAATTTGGGCTTTGTTTGCCTACAGCAGTTTCGTCATTCCCTTAATTTATCTTCCAGAAATGGTGAAGCAGTACAACTTATCTAGTCAGAACAATATATTTCCTTTGACATCCATTATAGCCATTGTTCATATTTTTGGCAAAGTGGTCCTTGGAATCATCTCTGATCTCCCTTGCATCAGTGCATGGAATGTCTTCCTCATGGCCAACTTAAGCTTCGTCACCTGCATTCTCACTTTGCCACTACTGCATACATATGTTAGCCTGGCCGTGGCTTGTGGTCTGATAGGATTTTCTAGCGGTTATTTTTCTCTAATGCCTGTTGTGACTCAAGATTTAGTTGGAATCAAACATCTTGCAAATGCCTACGGAGTCATCATTTGTGCCAGTGGAATATCTGCATTGTTTGGACCACCATTTGCAGGTAAGAAGTTCCAGTGACTAACCAACAGATGTCTGTGTAACATCTGTGTGGCTTGTTATATTATTAAACTTTCTTATATTATGAGCATATATAGTTAAGATTACAGCTGCTTCAAAATGGATCATAACACCTATCTTTAAATTGTACAGTTTTACAGATCACATCTGCTGGATACCAGTTCACTGTTCACACACTACAAATTACAATCCTTGCAAATCTATAACATTCTATCCTTTAATTTTTTTATGTTCTTAAAATATTATGCACTTTTTTAAAATGAGAAAGGTTTAACTTAATTTGACGTGTTTTTTTGTAGTATATGAAAAAATGATGAATATTTTTCATGGGAGGTAGATGTTCATATTACTCCTAAGAACTAGAAAGTGGTTTTGGGTGGCACTGCTCTAAGCTGCCATTGGATGCCTTGATTTAACTTAGCTTTGCCTTCCTTCAGCTAGAAATGTCTACTTTGGGCACTGCGTTGCTCATGATCTCTTCACTGCCATCCACAGCAGGGGGTAGAAGTGTATATGCATGTTATGCCTAAAGTTAATGAGGTTTGAACATGCATTCCTTACAATTTTTCTCATAGAAAGTACAGAAGAAATAAAGGTACCGATTCTCGCTACTATACTCAGCTATCTTTTATAGAGATGCAAATCAGAAGAAAGCAGTAAGAAACCTTGTAAGTAGTGGCTGAGGCTATCCAGGAATGGCACTAGGCTGAAGTGAAGCTATTAGCAGCACAAGCAATCCAGACAAGGGAAAACGCTCTCACCTTCTCTCCTCACCATCTCATGAGCCAGCATGATTTAGAAGAGAGCTTATCTGGTGCCCTTTGAAAAGGAGCAGTGTTTTACTCTACCATTTGTGCTTTCAGGCCCTCTCAGTCTGCAGAGTTCGTGTCTTTTGTATGTGGTTGTTAGTAAAGGAGACAGTAGGATGCAATTAGGTGATGTAAAAAGAGCTTTTAATCTTGAGGTTACATCTCAACTCAGCCAGAAGAGCGTGATGGAATTTTGCGATTTTGAGTCCTCAAGCCTTTCTGAAGTAACTTTAATGTATTTTCATAAAGGAATTAAGGTTGGAATGAGAGTCATTGCACACTGAGATTGTATCTCTTGAAAAAGTCTTTTATTGATATGTGAGTCTGTGAGAAAGCTGTTGGTAATGTTATGATTTGCACAAGGCACAGCATTTGAACTAGCCTGCAGTATTGTGCATTTTACAAAGATAATAGTACAGTGGAAGAAACTATTGGTCTGGGATCCCACAATGACTATTTTGAGGTTAAATCAGTGATAACTAGTCTGAAAAATGTACAGTTTTAGAAAGTTGCTTGGCTTCTTAGGATGGCACATAGAGTCGCATTTTAAGACTTCCATGATACTTCAGTAAGGGGATGGGTTTTGCACTGATTTTGGTGAATAAACAAGATTTTGTTAATGTATTTCCATTTGCAGCATCTAGAAGAGGAGACAATCACCACATATTTTTTATGGATTTTCCACAAAAATCTCTGGATTTGACTAAAATGTCATGAGAGAAATGTGCAGTATTTTTCAAGTTTTTCCTTGTACCTTGTTGTCAAGCTTTGTAACAAACATGTTTTGTCCTTATTTTGCAGGTTGGATCTATGACATCACAAATAAATACGATTTTTCTTTTTACATATCTGGCTTGCTATACATGTTGGGAACAGTATTTTTACTTATACAACCTTATATTCAAAAGAAACATCCAAAAGAAAAATCTACAGAAGAAGCACAAGTATAAGACAAATTCCAGAAGTTTTTTTACAGATTTCTTTTGTTTACATGTTTCTATTGTATGACAGTACAAAGCTGGTTTTCTTGAGAAACCAACCACATTGAGCTGTACTTCAGTGAAAAGCAGAAGTGCCCCAAAATGCTAATAAATTATTAGAAATACACTTTTAGAATTAGTTACGATCTTTTACTTTGGATCTAGAAATTACAGCAATTAAAAGCACCCTGCTAGTCTTAAAACTGGAACAATTCAAGGAGCCTTTTACTCTTGCTTCTCTTAACTTTCACCACTATCCATTGGTGAAACTCCATTGACTGCAGAGCAGTTACTGCTGATTTACAGTAATCCTACAAGACAATTTGATCAGGATATGAATGATTTGTAAAGGTCTTTCCTACAATATATTCTGTCTGATAGAAGATTAGTTAACTGAGTGTGAGAAAATAATTGTATTTCTTACCTGGCTTGTGAAGTACTGTTGCAATGCTAGTAGATTTCAGTTAATCCAATGTATTACAATTACTTATTTCTGTGATGCAAAACTGAAAAAAAGTTGCTATATTTTTCAGAAATGACTCTACTTCAAGGATTTTTAATTTTATTTTTTCAAGAACCAAGTGCATAATGAAGTAGCCATCATCAATACATAGGCTGCATTTTAAATGATACAACACTTCATGCACCTGAAGCTAAATAACCATAAAAGTAAAAAGAGGCAATATATGGAAAAAAAATTTTTAATCACAAACTGGAAGATGTTTTCAGAAACATTCTGAAGTTTCTGGCAGCTTTACATAATGAGAGGTATTGTAGAAGTGCTTAACACTGTCATTGACTCCCTCCATGGGACCTGTTTGTCAAGCAAATAGGACTAAAGAAAAAGAGTTGTGCAAAAGTTGGCCAACTGTAGTTTTAGAAAGAACTGGAGTACAATACACATTTTGTTACAATTTGTTACCATACAAATTTTGTTACAATTAATTTAGTAACAAAAACTGTTAAATTATGAGCAGTCATGTTGCTGCTCACAATGTTTCTCATGAACTCATCATATCTGAGATGTTTATGCACTAGAAAATCAGATACCGCAGAGATGAAGAGCATTTACAATACTCAAATAATTTTTCTTAAACAACATTTAGCACCCAGAAATTGATGCAGAATGTTCTGTGTGGTGGTACAAGAGTTTTCACAGCTTTAAGAAGTGAGTCTGATGTTAATTTTCCTATCAAATAAAAGTCCTGTAGGTTTTTTTCTGTTAGTTTTCTAAAAGTTTTTTTCATGACAAACCAGGCTCTTTGCTTAATACTGGTATATGCTGCTGGAGCTCTTTAAAAACAGTTCACACTATTAAAGACAAATACTGGGAAAACAGTTCAGTATGCCACAATATTGTTATACAGATCTTCAGATCTGCAGGACTGGTTAAAAAACTTTCTAAAAGGCAATTTGTATTGCTCTGTATTGCAGTTTTCCAGTGTTGCACTTCTTCAACTGTATGGCAGGCACATACTTTAAAATAGATGACTGAATGAGCCAAGATAAAGAAAACCCTAAGAAAGCCCCAAACTACTCTTAAGATTTAAATCAGTTCATTCACACAGGGTAGTTACATATGGCCTCTGAAATTTATACTAAAACAACTGAGGTGGCAGCAAACTGCAACACATGGTGCGAACACACAGTAATTCCTTAAAGTCAGCTTTTTTGTTGGACCAAATGTTCATGCAAGCTACACTTTCACATAAGTTCTTTTGTTACAGGTTTAATATTTTCTTATAATGAATGCTGCTGCTAGCTTATTTCAACTGAGCTATGTTCTATTGTTGAAATATATATATATCTTGAAGTGATGGTTTCCTTCAGTTTGAGGTGTTTTTTTTTTTCTTTTTGAAAGGTATGTACCCTTTATACTTCATTTTCACATATTTTTTTTTTTTCAAAATCAACTTTGTTTGTATATTACTGTAATCAGTAACGTGTTCACTTACATCTTTCTATAGAAGTCCTTACTGGGCCATATGATGCAAATAAAATTAGATCACCCAAAATTTCACTTTCTCTTAATTTACTAATTAAGTTCATTTCTTAAGCTTAAAAGTTAAGATTCTCTTGTGAAATGATTGTCCTTATTGCTTATAACAGACGGAAGACACTGTGTCATTGTACAGTATTTACCCATTGGAAATGAAACCAGCCAGAGCAGACTAACATTGATTCTCCTTCCAATAATTCCACTTTTCTAAACTTGTCATGGCAGGCACCCAAGTGGAGCTGTACTGGATTACTCTCATTTAAGTGTCGGGCATGCCTGCTACAAGTAGTAACAGACATAAAAAAACCCCAAAAGTTCTGGAATAACTTCTGTTACATGGTGCTGATGTAGCTGGATACCTTAAACTATTCAGTTCTCTGACTACAGCAAAGCTGTGTCAGGGTGTGTGCACTCCTCTTTTTGTTGTTGACTTCTGAGATTGCAGGCATGCAGCATGCCCAGATTCTAGCAAAGGAAAAACAGGGATTTTCCTGCTACAAAATTGATGTAGAAGTTCTGAAATTAAACTATATATGCATCTTGAAAGTTTTCTTTAAAGTTCTGCCTGCTCTCTGTCTCTCACCATTCGGTTGTTTCTATGGAAAACGGGCACTGTGAAGTTCAAAATAGTGGAGACTGGTTGTTGGTATACTATATTTGTATTGCTGAATACAGTGTTCTATCAAAAACAAAAAACCAAAAATAACCCCACAACAACCCCCCTTCCAACCAAACCAACAACAACAAAAAAAGAAAAACAAAAAAGAAAAGCCCAACAAAAAGCCAAAACCGAAAGCAAACAAACAAACAAACCCAAAACAAACCCAATACAGAAAGAAAAAAGGTAGTCACCGACATTTTCGTGGTTTCTTTTCCGTGCCAATGGCTTGGGAATTGTGTACTAACCAGTACATCTTCCCTTCGGGAACCAGCAAAACCCCCGGCTCCAGGGGGCGGCCCTGCCCAGGCGTTGCCGGCAGCAGCGATCCCTCCTGCGCCGGGAACCGAGCTCCCTCTGCTGCTCATACTTAGCAGCCTTTTTAAAAAAATTGTTTAATCTTGCCTGTTTTGTCTATCGAAGGACACTTTGTACAATAAACTAAACGAACCCTATCCTGAGCTTGTTCTGGGAGTCATCACAATATCGAAGATTGCTGAATAGGTGTCTGGAGGACTCACACAGAGCTCCAGCTGTGGGGCTGCACTGGGGCTCCTGCACAGGGTTTCAAAAATAGTATCTAGTGAAAATCTAAAATTGAAACGCATACTGAAAGCATCTGAATGCACTGGAGATCAGGATTTATGATCAGAACTGCCTGGCATACCCATTTAATTCAGCCTGTGAGATGTGTTGCACCGGATGGACACACAGAGCCCCTCACACTGCACAGTCCTGAGTGCAAGAGACTGTTGTATTTTTCCCTATTTGAAAATCTGAATATACTATTTTATAATTCCACATAGAGCTGTATTCCAGCCTACACATAAATTAGTCTGGAAATGAAAATTCATAGTACTGGGGCAAATTTTTAATTCCCTAAAAATACTGCTGAAATGAGAGAAAGGGATCATGGCATTACTAGTTTTAATAGATGATTTAATTATGCCAAAATATTGATTTTATTATTTTGTAAGTTATTTATTTATAGGATTTCCTTAAATTCCAGAATATCCAAGCTTGTGTTTAACTAATGGGAAGTTTATTGCCCTCCTCATTCAAATCCACTCACACTCTGCAAATGACAGATGGATTCACAATACACTAGTAAAACATTTCCTGGCTTCCTTTCTATCCATTCTCTTTTTCAGTTGTTTTTGTTCTTTTGTCCTTTACTGGTGGTTTCCCAGACACAATATCAACTGTTTTATCTTCAAACTGAAATAAAGCCCAGAATGCACCAAGCTTATCTACTTCCACCTGCCCTTCACCTCTAATGTTATGCTCTGTTTTCCTATTGTGCCATTTTCTCCTGAGCTTTATTTATACCATCTCCCACTTTTTGGTGCTCATTTGAACTCTCTTGATAAATCATCTATAATGTCTTTGTAGCCACACCACAGGAACAACAGTACAGCCATGCTGTCTTGAGCTGACAGCAATCTTCCCCAGAGCTTTTCTAGATATCTTGGGTCACAGAGCCTAAAAATAATACAAACCCTGTGAGTAATCTCATACTAATACAATTTGGAGAAGCACTCTGTACTAGAGACATGTCCTGTTCTCCAAATGAATAGGTTCATCTGTTTCTCTGAACTCTTTCAGGGAGTTTCTAGTTGTCACTTCACACTCCAGATGACTAAACCCATTTTTATCTTCCTCCCAAGGTCTAGGCTCCTACAGCACTCCTGGGGATAAGAATCAGATTATTTGTCTCTTTAATATTATTCTCTTTAATACTTTTCTCTTCTTATTTTTCATAAGATAACATCCACCCCCTGTCCTCGAGTTACTTCATCAGCCTTTTCTGAGACTCTGATTGGGAGAGAAAATGAAATTTTGACCACAAAAATAAGCTCCCTAGGTCACAGATCTGAACACAGAATCTTTCATTCCTCCGATTACCTGACCCTGCACAGACTAGGAAACTGGAATAGATGACATCTCCAGTGCCTTTTCAGCATACCCTAATGCTATGAATTTTTCTCTTTGCACCAACAAATGGACCCTTGTTCTCCTGGGACTTCCAGGGTATCCTCCCCTACTTGTTGCCCCCTCATGCATCATTAAGAAGCTATGCTAACCTCCCATCAGCCAATAGTAGCAAATTCTCTTATTTACTCTTTGAAGTTTCAATCCAGGGTGTTCCTACTATTTCCCATACTTCCCAGATAGCTGGAAAGAGCTTCCATGCAAAGAAGCATGATGTTCTTTCCCTTATACCTCCTTGCTCTAAGGTTTGCAAAAATTTTGAAAAAAAATCTCTTGTGCTCCTGTCTTTTGTCAAATAGTTAAAATTTAAGCTCTCTAAGAATGTGTCATTGGTTTGGCTGGTTTGGTTTTTTGTTGTTGTTGTTAGTGAGTGTAGTATAAATGGATTGAAGTTCCTAGAGATTACAATAATACAAACCCTAATGCAAAGTGTAGGTTTTACATTTCAAATATCTAATCCCGCATGTGGTATGTAGCACCCAACCATGGGTTAGAATGGAATTATCTGGATCGTTGTCTGTTTTACATGCAATAAAAGTGTGCAGGGTAAGCACAGTGTCTCTAACAGTCTTAATGAAATCTAGTTTTTATTGCACCTGTTCAGTTGTTTGGATACAGATGATTAATTTATTGTCTAAAACTTTAACTAAAGCAAATGGATTGATGAGTATATTAAATGTGAGATGAGTCACAACCAATGTGCTGCACAGCAAATCTAACAATGCTCAAGTAATTTGTAAGACTTTTATTTTTTTTCTTTTACCATTTCAATCTGTGTGAACCTTGAGAAAGCCTGGCAATATCCTTAAGCTCCAGAAAGGAAACCATGTACAAGAACAACAGGACAGGAAGCTGTTCCAGGAAGTCATAGTTACCTTGAAACAGTTTGAGGACATGTTCCAGAACTTTGGCACCAAACAATATAGCAATCTGAACTGGGATTAAAAACCAAAACAAAACCCAAGAAACAGCAGATTTGTAAAAGCCTGAAAATTCTGCCCTATAATCCCACATTACTCACACATAGCCCAAAAAACCAACCCCAAAACTCAGCTTAAGGTTGTTTTTTTTCCCAAAGTTTATTAGAGAAAAAAAAAAAATCTTATATTGAACATTACTAATTTATAGCATTTCAATTAGACTTAAGAGTTACAAATGACATCCTGGATACCAAGCAGTAAAACAAGGCTTTAATTAAAAAATTGTACCTTGTCTAGTATATGGCAAACTCGTCTCAGGTGAGGAACATTAAAACAGCAACAGAGCTGAGCTGAAAGTTTTCCAGAACCATTTTGTCCACTTTTCCACATCCATCCTTTATTTACATAAAGACAGTGCTATTTACTAAGGAGGAGGCTCATAAAAGAACTGAAAAATGCTTCAGTTATATGCTTTGGGGAAAATAATTATGCTCTGACACTGAGCCTCTTTAATTCTGCTTATCTTATGTAGGTACAGTTACACAACTAAAATGAAACTGAAGACACCTTTTGCAGTGACATCCAATTTGTGACTCATTGACTTTGTGATCCAGTACAACACCGAATTATTTTTCTATAGGTCTGCTCCTTAGCTGTTCCTCATCCTTCATTAATACAGTTGATTATTTTGGCTTCTCTATTGAACTTGGAACTTGCCCTTTTGAATTTAACATTGTTTCTTCAGAAGATTTATCTAGTTTATCAAATTGCTTTAATAAAAATATTAGTTCAATATGAACCATGATCTTGAATTTGTTTGCTACACTTCTAGTGAATGATCAGTGGTAAATTTTGGAACAGTCATCCAGATTAGTAAATTACTTATTTTTTCTTCTTTCCGTACAGAGATGCCGAGATAAAAACTAGAATTACTACTTTATTTATCATGAAACTATTCTAATTCATGCAAAATGGGTTTTGTTGTTGTTTTGGGGATTTGTTGTTTTATTTTTTTAACGAATTAAGAGTCTATCTACTCATGTATGTTAAGATATTGAAAAGAGACAGAAACAGATTTGAGGAAGTTGAACCTATATTGAATATAGGCAATAAGTGCATACAATTTTCACGCAGCAGTTTTCATTTCAAAATGTTTTGTCAGATTTGTTACAAAGCTCAAGCTTATGGGAATACATTTGTAAAGAACTTCGTTGAAAAAAACATTCAAATACATTTGAAAGAGCTTTTCAAATTACAAGATCCTAAGACTTATTTCTTCTCTTTTTGTTCCAAATATTCCTAAGGCAGAATAAGGCAGAATGTAGAAGGAAGCTATCACCTTATGTTCCTTTGTATCTTTGGGTAGATGGCCCAAGCTTTCTTTTCTGTTGATATATCATACTGCAAGTGGAAACAGTTTGCTGTTGGTTCTCATTTGCTTTTTTTCCTTTCCAAGCATCTCACATCAATACAGTTGGTAATTTTCCTCAAATTTCTTGTGCAAGTACAAAAATTATCTACATAGCCAACTAAAAATTGACTAGGTGATCTAATACAAGCTAATATATAAGAATAACCCAAATCTTCACAGACTAAGAATGACAATGAAAATGCTTGTAGTGTGCATCTACTTCATATTGAATGATTGAACAGGCTATCACATTTGCTGCTTCTTGGGGTTTTCTTTGAAATTGTTTATTTCTAGAAATAATTTATTTCTAGAAATAATAATGTGACCTGGTTTGGCTGTTTAAAAATACTTAGCAGTATTCATCTTGCTTTATGAGTGTATTTGCAGCTCATGATAAACTGTGAAATTGTATTGAAATTTTGTTCTTTTGTGAAATATTCACCCTGTCAGTGCTAGATACTGCTATCAAACTTGCAGGTTCTATTCACTCATCTAAATATTTAATAGACCTCTCTTCTCTTGCCCTACCCTCTCGTCAATGCATTTTCCATCTTTGCAAAAACATAATGAAACTCCAGCCATATGCAAAATCTTGCTCTTCCCTGTCTTCCTTGCTCTTCTTCTATCAAGACTATGAAAAGAAACTTTACGTTACTTCACTTCCCAGAAAGAAAAGAAACCATTTCAAAGCAAACAAGGATGGCTACAGCTGTATGGTAGTTAATATAAATTTACTAAAATGTTTAACAAATGTTTATTACAAAATGTTTACTTCTTCAGTCTTCTATTGGATTATACATATATATACATATATATATACACATATATATACAATATACATATGTATGTATATTGATAAAATGTTTCATTTGCATGGGGTCTATACTTGCTATAGCCATTAGAAATTATTTAAGCACCTTTTTTTTTTTCTAACAATTTTCCCCCCAAAATTTCCAGCCATGGGAAAACAGATGAAATCTTAGGAATGAGAGCGAGGAGATAACAAAAGGAAATACTTACACTTAACAACAGTTAGACATTTTGCTGGTAGAGGTGTATCAAATATTTAGCAGTAAACCACAGGTCTGGTGATGGGTCTTTCATTTGAAACCTCATTTGGTGAAAAATTCAGTAGAAATAACTAGAATGTTTTTCCATTATATATATTTGTGGAGAACTATAGGGAAAAAGAATTCTGTGAATAGTTAGGATAACAGCAGTAAAGCTCCTCTAACAGAAAGTGAAAAGGAGGTGTAAAACCATCTAATTGTATGGAACAGCAAGAGCCATGGACAGAAATAATACCAATACAACATTACACCTTTTCATAAACACAGTAATTTTTAAATCATAACACTTATATTTATGTTAACATTTTTCAAAAAACAGAGCACTGTTACTTTATATTAAACTTTTACTAAAAAACAGTGAAAACCCCATGTATGCTTAGATAATTTTAGAAGGAGTAAGAAATGACCAAATGTCAAGAAAGAATGACAAGTATTTGTGAGGTCCTAAAAATAATAACAGGAGAAAAATGTGTGTTAATAGGAATTTAACTTTGGAATTACTGAACCCCAGTAATCTAAACCAGATGTTTTATTGTGACATTATATTAATATAAAATACCACAGGAAAATCTTACCATATAAACAATGAGAAATAGACCAAGCTAAAATACTCACCAATAAATATCAATATAACTGATATTCACATACAATAAATGTGACTATAAATATAAAAACAGTTTTTATGAGGTAAATTAAAAATAGGTTAAAATTAAATATTGAAAATAAACCTATGGAAAACTATTGCTAAAATTTCACTATAAATTCTATGTAATTCTTGATAAAAAATGTGGAAGTCTACTTATTTGAAAGCTCAGGTTTATAAAAAGTGACAAATTGAAAATGGAGTGCAGGTCTTTGCCTCAACCAACGGAGTGATTATAAACACCTACTGCAAAAAAAGCACAGCACATTTAAAGACTCCCTGAGCACCAGCCAGATTCAACAGGCAGGTCGGTTTCTATTGGTTCATGATATATTAATATCCCTTCTAGCCAAAACAAGTAATAATCACTGGAATGAAATATTTATTTTGTTACAGACTGTGAGAGCTGATTACAACTTTTTCTGTGGTTTGTGCATATATCCAGTCACTTGAGCTCAGAACTTTGCATCACTGTGGAGCTAACAGCAGTAACTTCCACTCTCTGACACAACTGCCTAAGGAAGTGTCACGGTTTTCAAATTCACTTGAAAATGGTCAGTTGTGAAAGTTACAACAGTTACAGGAACACAAACCAAAAGATAGAAATGCAGCCCACATTAACTCACTAGGGCTAAAGATCTCTTAGATTGTGTTGTAGGAAGTTTTAGATTTTAATAAGAAAAGCAAAGCTGTGTAGGTCTTATTTCAGATCCTAAACAAAGACACACTCAAGTTTACTCTTGAAAACAGTATTTTCTATTAAAGAAATTTTACCCTCTCTCCTACCTCCTGAGATGGAGGACTTCTTTGCCTAAGTGTAAATAACATGATGTCTGCCAAATAATATGATGTCTTCCTTATCCATGATAAGGAAGACAGAAATTCCATTGGAAATGGCATATTTCAAATTCATCATAAAAATATGATAAATAAGAAGACACATCTGCAACTAAAGTTTTTGGTCTGCCTGTACATAATCAGAATACAAAGGCAGCTGATTAGAAAAAATACTTATAAATCTCAGCAATGCAGAGTGTTTGAGCACTATCTAGTCTTGTGGACTACGAAAGCCTCAGGTGTTAATACAGTGGCTGCAGGTGCAGTTATGAGCTTCTCCATTTTCAGCCCAGGTCATAGATCAGACCTCAATTATTAGCTGCAGTTGTTGAATTAGAATGTCTTTGGCTTCACATTTTTAGGAGACTGTGTCCTCTGTGAGCAGTGATCAATTATATCTTGTGATAAAATATCTCTTCAGAGTAATCCATTACTGAGAACTGAGATTATAAGAAGATGCAGAGTAACAATTCCTTGGGACACAATAGTCCTGTGGGACTTGGAGAAAAAGCATTATTATTTCAGATGCTCTCAGTGGCAGGTCTGTCAAGAAAAGGTTGGAAAACAGCTCTATAAATCTGTGTTTAAAGGTTTATTTACTGATGTGTCTTTCTTTTTCTGGCTGTATGCTCCGAAACTCGTGTCACACTTGTGTAATCCGGGTACCTGTGGCATTTGGGGTTACTGATGTTTAAGCAGATTGGGAATACAGGTGGCTCATGACATAGCCATAAAGAGAACTGTGCTGGCATAGAGCATTATAAGGGCTGAGTTGTTTTCTGGCCCATTTTTGTTGCTAAAAGTTCCATAGTTATCTTAAAGTGAAACTACCAGCGTTGCTCAGACTTATCCTATGTTTACATTTACTGTTATGTCTTTTGTTTTTCAGGTATTCATACATTCATTTATTTTAATAAATTCATAAAATACATGTTAGCAAAAGCAATATCTTTTATGAAAGTTATTACACGTAAATTTTGCTAGATTATTCCATTATATACCACAGCAATTTTACAATAATTATCATATGACTATGAAACATGAATCATACAAACAATCCTCCTGGTATTCTTAAATTTCTCCAGGTCTTGATTCATAAAAAATTCATCCCTCCCTGAGATTTTTGCACCACCTAAAAATTACCTGCAACTGTGGGAGAAAAAAAACCCAAACAAAAAACCCCACAAAACCAAAGACAAAATTAATATCAAGTACCATAAGATAAATAAACTGCTAAGATTCAGGACTCTGGTTATGTAAATATCACTGTGTTCCCCAAACAAAATTATCATAAGAGATCAGACCATGGTGACATTACCAGCAGCCCTACAACATGCTTCAAAGGACAATAAACATCCCATAATGCACCTAGACAAGTGTGAAATATTTTTATGAAATGTTCTCAACCACCAAGTGCAAATTGTGCACAGAAATTAAAATACATTTAATGACAGATCAACTTATGAAACTATAAACACTCTCTTTTTGCTTTCCAGTTAGTCACAGAAACACAATTCATCAGGCATTAAATTACAAGGTTAAAAAGAAATAGCCATTCCATTGCTCAGGCATTCACAAGTGGCCATATTGGAAGTTAAACTGTTACTTTAATGTTTTGTTAAAATTGAAAATAACAGAAAAGTTCAAAGCACAGCCAGAAGACTCTGGAAAAAGCTCTCCAGAAATGCATTCAACTCATTTTCAGCCAGAAAAATAAAAGAAAACTTGCATTGCAAAGCACGCAACTGAGACAAGTTAAAACAAATTGTGAACTATGTAGCTATGAAATTAGGGAAAACAAGTGGCCCTGGCTATGAGTAATTTTCCCAGAGTTGTCTTAAAACATTACATATGTGCTTGAACAGTGTCAGCTTTTGTTGCTGAAACAGCTGGGCTTAGAGGAAAGTCCTAATCATGTCTCTTCCTTCACACAATTTGCTAGCAAAGCTCACACTCCAAGCCCAAAAGATTTGCTGTTGTAGGCAAGGTTAAAAACCAATCTTATAATCCTTCTAATATTAATCTGTTTTATTTCCTTTCATTTCACTGACATAAGTGAGGATTTTACATTCTTCTCTGAATAGGTGGATTCCTGGTGTACTGAGAAGTAAGACTGAGAAATGAGAATGCTAGTGAGGTCTATGCTTGTAAACACACACACACACGTTTCTGAAAAAATGCATTCTGTATTCTTTTTCTGGTTGGCATGTAGAAGAGGAAAATTAACTAATTTTTTTAAAAAATAGAGTATTATTATTAAACAAATAATAAATTTATTATTACTGATCCTAGACCTGACAACAGTGGTTTACAACTCTCAATGTGATATTTAGCTTCAGATCTCTCTGGTACTTCAATGTAAAAACGTAGATTTTAAAGCTGAAAAGAATTAAGTGTTTGTAATTGCAGTGAGCTGCATTCACTTTTAACATAATTTTCAAATTAAATCTCAGATTACAGATAGTATACTGAGGCAAGCTCACACCAGTAATTTCTCTGCTTTTCAAGTCCGGCTTGTCTCCTGTTGATATCTCAGATACAGTAATAGTAAGAAAGTTGGAATAAAGTCTTAACATCTATATTTCAATGTCAAATACAGCTAAAAGTCATCCCTTTGATGTTTATTGTGGCTAAAATGGGGGTAACTGTAATTACAAAATCTTATTTCTGATAGTATACATACAAAATGGCTTTGATTAACGCTCAGATATATCTGCAATACTATGTAAAATAACCCTAATTATGTGAATAAAAGAAAAAGCATCCTACTCAGTTGCATGAGGTTACCCTATGTTACAAAGAACCCCACGATCATTATTCCTTTTCATGGAAGCCACTGTCTCTTTGAAGGGAAAATACCCCATTCATCCAATCTGCATTCTAGAATATATGAAAAATAAATTACACCACCAAGACATTTTACAGTAGCAGGGTTAATATTTCTGTAATGTACATGCTCAGTATAGACCACCACGCTACTAAAATAACACCACTTAATATACTAGTGGTAATATGAGGATTCAATGCAAAAGAGATTATAAACCACTTGTCATTCTGTTTCAGTGAAAATCTTATTACCTGGGAAGGCTTTGGAACTACTGTTTGCAACCTGCCATGGGAATAATAGGACAGTGAATGCTGTACTGTACTGTACTTTCAAAAGCTCTTTTGATCTCTAGCAATGTAGGGAGAATCAGCATGTAAGGCTACTTCCATTCTTATTTGTAGAGAACAGGAGGTGAGAATGAGGTCAGAACAAAACCAATAGGCACACAGACAAAGAAAAGATACCCCTCTAGATATGCACCAGACCCTTCAAAAGGGTATGCAAGCTTATAATATATTATAGGGGGAAAAAAAATCATTGTTAAAGGAGAAAAGAAACCTGATTAATACGCTTTCTCTTTGCCTTTTTATGTTACTGTTGGAAGTGACATTAAAAAAAACAAAACCCTAAAACCAACCACAATAAATAAATTGAAAAAACCACATTTGGCATGAAAATGCAAAGTGTAACTGAAAAATAAAATAGCCACCTTCCTTGAAAACTGCTTATCAGAAATGCTTAATGATGATTATTGCTTTTCAACTTTTGAACTTCATTACCTAACATTTCTCAGATTTGTTTTCTGTATGACCTTATAGATTTAACCATACACAAATTCTGATATCTAGTTCTTAAAACCGTATAACTGTGTTGCGGAACATATTACAGTGCTTTTTGTTATAAAGTAACAATAAATACTTTTCAGCCTGGGGTCTATAATACAATAAAATTAAGTGTACACAGCAGATGCTTGTGTAAATTATGCACTGGTGTAAACGACTCTTGAAAAAGATTTTTTTCTGTAGAGAAGCCAACCACCTCTAAACTGGAACATTAAGTCAATACTGCACAAATGAAATACATCTGTCCTGTTTTTAAAGCAATTATGGTAGATATTTTAACATAATTATAAAATATTTTAACATGGTTATAAAAATTTCTTTTCTTGCAGTATTGCTATACAATTATAAATTCCAGAGCATTTTAATACTAACTAAAACATGTCAAAACTTAAACAAACTACAGAAATACACATTTCAGTAATGCCTTTTCCTCTTTGTTGTTAGACTAGGAAGGACACAGGAACAGATCTGCCAGAAGGGGAAGATGAGGCCAACACACTAATGCACAGGAAAAGTAAAATATTCAAGTAATTATATTAAGTATATTTATTTTCTATACGTTATCTTCTGATATACAGTGGAGCAGACTGTCAATAGCACTATTCCATTTAAAACTTCTTTATGTACAAATAACCAAAACAAACTGAAGTTGTTACCACATGGTTATTTCAAAGAAAAATACTGCATAGATTTTTTTAATACCTATACATTTTGCATAGATTAAAAAGATGAAGACTGGAATGTATTACAAGTGCATCCTGGTTACCATGGACACATTTCGTTCTCTGTGTTATTTGGAAGTGCAAGTGTCAAAGCAACTCAGTACCACATTGTTTACTCCATTGGCATTTCTTCATGAAAGAGTGAAGGGGAAAGGATGAACAGAACCAAATCTAAACAGCAGCAATCAGCAGAGGCTTCAGATTAAAAGTCATTGCATTTTTTCAAACAAATAAAACAACTAAAATATTAAGGTGAAAATAAGCACTAAATTACTTAGAAAGTATCTATCGTTAAAAATAATCCGGATGGTGGATGAGCTGAAGCATATTACTATTTGCATTGTATGAAGAAAACAGTATTTGAAGCTTGTCATATGGCGAGTCTTCTTTTAAGGCTGCTGGGCTCAACCTTTCCCTAATTTAATCTATTTTGGAAGTTACAGAACCAGAGGCAAGTCTCACATGACAGGCTCAGCCTTTATAAGGAGAAGCCTCTAGAGGAAGCTGAAGAAACATTGTGAGTTGTGGATTCCTGTTATAAAGGCACAAATGAGAAGCTGTTTCCTTCTCTAACATACGTTTTTAGGATTTCTAATTACTTCAGATTCATCTTTCTGCTTTGTTTAAAATTCATAACTAAAAATACAATTTCACAGATCGAAGGTTATTTGAAGAATAACTTCCCCAATGTTTCTCTTAAATCACTCTACTTTGAATAGTTAAATACCCATTGGAGGAAGAAGGTGACTCCAGAATCTAAAAAATAGCATTTGCTGATATTCAGGAGATCTAGATTCAAGTATTTTTCTTTGTCCCAGGTGCATGGCCTATAACCTCCACCCTTTCTGGCCTTGGATTTGCCATTCCAGTCCAAGCTCTCAGTCTTCTGTGCAGTGAAGGAGCCACTGTGTCTTCTACTGAAAAATAACATAGTCTTAGTGAATTCACCCTGACTAAATCTATTATCTAAGGCAGTTTTGTTATTTTACCCTGTATTATATTACTTTTCCACAGACTGAAAAAACCCATAATTCTCTGCTTTTGGAAGGGTTTTGTGGATTAGAAGAGACTATAAAAATTTATGTTGCTTAATATTTGATTTCAAAACTACAGTATTCAAATGCTTATATCCCACATTTTGTCTTGCAGAATATGGATGTATTTGTGCTGCAAAATTCAGATTAATCTACTATTTTTAAAGCATTCCATTTTCATGCACCTAAGTATAAAAATTATCCATTTCATAAATCTTTACAAAATGAGAGTGGAATAAATATCAGCATTAGAATATCTTCAAGGAGATAACAAGATAGATGTTTCTAAAGCTCTGATCTGTATACCTAAATATCTTTCAGTTAATTGACTGCTTGAAACCACTACAGACTCATCTCCTGCCTAAGAGATGGTAAACCAAAGCTCAATTTCCATTTCATGAAGAAGCCAAATGCCTTCACTAGGTATATAACTTTTAAAAATTCTGGAATTCATTAGCTCAGTAAGAACTACAAGCCCACCTGCTTCCTTCCTCTTTAAAGTCTCTGTTAGTCTAGATGCAATTTTACTTCAGAAAAAGCCCTTGTCCTGTCATAAATCTTTTTGTTCTTATTCAGGCATGGCTGCATCTGATTGAGAAGCTGATACTAGAGTACTATGAGGTTTTTCAAACAGCTGCAGCTATATTCATACTACAACTTTCACTGCATAAGTTATAAAGGAAAATTTGAATAGGACAATAGCAATCTTTAGCCTAGACAGAGCTATGCAAGTGAATGAAGCTTAGGCTTCTAGGTTACTTAAAAAAACTAATAACACAAAACAACAACAAAACACAGAATAGGTACCTGAAAATTTTACCCACTGTTCACCACAGACAGGCAACCAGTATCTTAATTATGGAACCATGTAGTGCCAACAATGGAGGGGTATTTGCAAAGGATCTAAAATAAACTGTTAAATAACTTTATAAATAGCTACAGTGAGACTATCCTCCTGCATTGACACTGAGGCAGCTGAAGTAAATGCTGCTTTGATCCCTGTGGGATAAGCTGTGGAACGGTAACACACATGGGCAATTGTTTCATGTAAGGCTACTAAAGGCACATTGTGATTAACTTAAAAGCAAGAATGCAGATCTCGTGGAACTGAAGAATCTGTTAAGTCTCTTTTTTTTCCTGCTGCCCCTAAGACCAGTTAAAATTTTGGTAATGAAAATATATCCTTTGTTTAAATAAGTATTCACACTGTGCCTGCATACCTATATGTTTCTTGTTAAACTGTATTTAACAAGATGTGAAACGGTTAAAGAAATCGATAGTTACAGAACTATTTAACAAATACTACCAATACTGGTACCATGATCTTGGCACAGTTACATAGTAGCACTTTTTTTTTTTCCTAATGATTTCTTCACTTTCTCTACACAAAAGAAAATGGTATCATTCTCACATTTAAGTTAGTTAATGATGGCTACACAAAAATTGTGCAAAACTGAAGAAGTTCTTTCATATCCGTTGCTTGCAGTAATTTTATTTATTTATTTATTTGTAGCACAACTTAAACCCTGGAATCAGAGAGGCATCTTTTGCCATTTTTATGAAATTCTATCAGCATCTCAATCTGTGAACAGCAAGGTTCCTCTTTTATGGCCTTCTACTTGATTTTTTAGAGCCTTGATATCTTGTTATATGAACTTTTTTGGTAAAGACAATTGCCTGACTTCACTTACCTGAAATACTACTTGTGAGTTCACCAAACTGAAATTAAACTGAACATATATACTGATTCCATTCTACATTTCAGGCATGCCCAGCAAGAAATCACATAGGTACTACTTGCCGCCAGTTATGTCTGTGAAATTGGATGCTTTTTCCTCTTCTGGCAAATTATTACCTTTTTTCAAATTTAAAGTCAGAATTAAAACACCCCTGTTTCATCTGACAATTGCTAGAAAATTCTGTTTCCATTTGCTTCAATATGGGAAGGTATACAAATTACTACTTCGTCTGCAATGATAGGATCACATCTGTACAGGACAGCAGTTTCTTTATCATGTGCACTCATGGGCCAAAAAAAATTCAAAAGATCAGGTCCCTCTGGCATACTCCATTTTTCAGTCTTTCTATGGGATGCCCAGTTCAGATTTACCAAAGAATCTGGAGTGCCAAACCTAATATGCTGTGCTAAAGAAACTGTTTGACATGAAAAAACACAAAACAAAGTTCACTCAGACTATCAGGTTGAAATTTTGGACACTAGTCTATACTTGCAAGTCTGTACAGATTATTCTCAGGATCACAATAGTCACCATGCACTTTCTTCCTCTATATCTGCTTTGCTTATGGAGAAAAATGAGTTATTAGCAAGAAACATTTCAAGTACACGAGGAGAAATGTCACAATTCCAAAATTTCATATGCAGTAACTACAAAGCTGTTTGTTTTTCTCCACATCACCTGTACAACATCAAGCCACTTCAGACTTGCTCTGCATGTGTATGCATGCTTGACTACCAAAGGCTTCTACTTGAAGAATCTGAAAAACATTTTAGTAAAATAAAGGAGCAAGGTAGAATAAAAAGCCTGGAAAAACATAACTGTCTTTTCCTTTGGGGAATGCAATAGTAAGTTTGAGCAAGAAATCTGCTGTCTTGATTTGATCTCTTTCCTCACTCTCAGTTACACACCCAGTTTATTCCTATATTAGTATCTTTCCTCCTTGGATTTCCCAGAGCTTGCAGGGAAAAAAACAAAACCAAAACAACAAACCAAAGTCAAGAAAACACAGGTCTTTGGAGGCTAACTTCTACCTTTATACAGACTTGTGCACACTGATCAGAGGAAACAATAGAAGAGTAGAAGAGTGAGAAACAATGCAGAAGGGAGGGGGTACATGATGAGGGAAAAGCAACATGATCAGAGGGAATAAAAAATTACTCTTGAGGATCAGAGTCTTCAATTATGAGCATGACACCAGCCATTTATTAATATGATTAAACAGACCTAGATAAGACTGCCATAAAGAGATTATTCCACTGTTTAACAGAACAAAGGACACTAGTGAAGTGCAAGACATAACATTCCTTTCTAGATGCAGAAGATGCTGACAGGTTTTATTTGAAACCACTTCTTTTCGTTTCATCCTCTTCATTTCAGTTTCAAGGTCTTCTTGTTACAATCTTAGGACTAAAGAATCCACCACAAGGTGCAAGCATACTGATATGTTTGATTCCTTCCCATGTCTCCAGTTTTCAGAAAACGCTGTGGTGTCAAGTATGCTCTTTTTCTTTACCAGTTATCAACTCAGTACTACAGGTATCATGGCCTCTTAATTTTTTTTCTTTCTGTTTCTTCAAACACTAGTTTTGTCTACTCCAACTTTAATTGTTTGCTTTGCATTAAACTTAATATTTGTTACCTGTAAGTTTCAGTCTCAATGTAAATTGTAAATGAAGGACAACTGCACAAGTCAGCCATTATCAGTTGCCATGATACTATGATGTGCCTATGTATTAAAAGCATAAATGGCATTTTCTGTCAAAAGTATCTGCTTCCTCTTTTGATGCTTTGCAGCTACACAGCTTCTTTTGCCTGCAATTCCCATCTGTTGTCACTCTTTTCACTCTATTGCACACTGTCATCCTATTGTGTTATTCACAACTCTGACTTCAGACACTCTCCTAAGCTTCTACTTCTACAATAACATTTTGCCTTTTTCAACAGTTTTTTGGTCATCTTACTCTGCATTAACATCCTTTCTTCTAGTTACTCCACTTCTCCAGATAATTTGTGTATTTCAGGTTGCATCCAACAAATGACATTTACACTAATATCACCCAGTGCACAATTTTAATCTAAGTCAGTGAAGTCTATCCAAAAGCTGTAGGCACTTTTACTTTGTTTTAGTTTAGGCTTATTTCAGTTTAGCACAAACTGATTTAGTTTATATCCAATTAAAATAAACCCATAGAGCAGTTCAGAACAGTTTTATCGAGTTAAAGGCAATTTTTAATTACACTAAATCCTTAGATTAACTTTCATTGCTTAGAACACCTTGAGATAGAAGTCTTGATCCTTTTCTAGCTTTGCCTTCTACACTTTTTTCCCTCTTCCTTTCCTTGAATTCACTACTCAGTTCATTATATTGATTTTTGATAAATGAAAAAAGTATAAATACATGGTACACCTAATCAAGTAAACGTATTTGATGGTTCTTCATGATGAATGCTGCTGCATATGTGGCAAATGAAATAAGGAAAATTGCTCTTGGTTAGTAGAGGCAACAGAAAAGAAGAAATGATTATTTTCCTAACTTAAAGTGGGAAGAGAAGAAAGAGGATAACAAACAGGAATACAAACTCACCTTTGCTAACACAGAAGCAGAATTACTCCTGAGGTTTCCCAAGAGCAACCTGGTCAAAGGATGTACTGCCTAAAGTAAGGTAAGTGAATATAACTAAACCTTTCCCCGGAAGAACAAGCACTGACAATAATGAACATGTAAACACCAGACACTCAGGTACAGTAGGAAACATTTACTTAGGCAGAAGATAGCAGTGGTTGCTTACATCGAGAAAGTATTCCACCTTCATGACCTGAAAACCATTATTGGCAGGGAGAACTAGATCAAACATGTTAGCTTCGAAGAAAGCCACAAATATTAAAGCAATGCATAGAACTTAAAACAAAATGGAACCTTAAACACTACAATTCAGTGTGATGCTGCTGCTGGCATACTAAAGCCTAGCTAGGAGTGGACAGTCTAGACAAAAAAATATGAATCTCTAGGGTACTAGTGATACAGAAAATGAAATTATTAGCAAAAAACAGTAACAGAATTAAGTAAAATTACTTTATTATCCTTAACATACCTTAACTGAAATTGCTATGAGAATATTACAATGCATCTTCAAATAACAGCTCAATCATTATTGAAAAAGGAATTTCATAACCCCACATGGAAATACTGAATTATCTTAGGCTCACAAACAATTGAACTTCACAAGTAATAACCATTTAATGACTCAAGATCAGTTATATTTCTTATTTCAAATTTATAAATGGATGTTTTACAGGGTTAAGCCTTTATTAATGTTCATGGGGAAGCAAAACAACAACCCAAAATCAGAATTAATTGATTTTTTTGAGAAGGAAAAAACCACCACTTAACTGCTGTACATGACGTCTTCTGCAGAGAAACCTTGATCCACCAATAAAGAAAACTCTGAAATACCAACATGGCTACTGAAACACATCACAAATTGCATTTCAGTTGCTAAAAGTCCAATTTTCCTGTGTCAGTTGGGTCCTTGTGCTGGATTATATCTTTAGTATTGCAGCATGACCAAGGAATTCCCAAATCTTCTCAAAATCTTATGGATAGAATCTAGCATCTGCATAAATCCAGAGGTAGCACTGTATGGAAGAAGTGAGATATACTATCAGGAAGCCACACTGCAACACATCATGTTACTAAACTAACATATTTAAGCTTTGGACAGAAACATCTGACAATATTTATTTTTTTCCTAACACAGCAGGATTTCTACAGAGAAACTGTATAAGTTTTCCAAGCAGCTCTATTGTTTATTTAGATATCCAAATCAGAAAAAATAAATAAGTAAAGGAGATTTCTCTATGTCTTTTAGGCTTAACAAACATCCTCATACTAATTGCTTAATACTGTGTGATACCATTACCATGAAAGTATTCAGTTATTTTGGAAATACACTTCTTTAGCATAACAGAGAATTTCTTGAGCTGGGGAAATTACTTCCTTCTCCTGAAGTAATCAAATTATGCTTGAAACAATTCTTATTTATGACAACAAGTTTCTAGTTTTATACAATTGGAGTCCTCATAAAAATAGCTCACAACAAAGCTATCTTTTTAAGAAACCCCTTTAGACAAATTTCTGCAGGTTTTTTAAGAACTCAAAATCTCCATTTGAAACACCAAAAAAGAGACCTGAATAGAATTGGTCCAACTATGCAGTAACTGGTTGGGAATCTTCTAGGTTTCTGATGCACATAAACCAGTATGAGTTTGAAAAGGTTAATTTCCAACAGATCTACACTTAAAATTACACTTAATCTTGCAAAAAATTGTTTGCATAACATTGAAAAAATTTCAGTGTAATTACTATAACATTTAATTTTTGTTTTTACCCAAATCCATCTTCAAATGACATCTTTTATCAATCAAATAGGTTATTTTTCGTGTCATCATTACCATTTAAAACCAAGCCCAACATATGAGGGAAACACATAGTTAACTTCTGTTGTACCATTTTTCAAAATGGATTAACTACTGCTGTCAGTTTCAATAGAGCCTGAACAAAAAAACAACAACCAGGAAGCAATCACAAATACTGATGAATCTCTTCTGAAATTGAAATTTTCATAGCTTTTTTTTTTTTTTAAACTTAGACCTGATAAGGAATCAGACTGTCTACTGAAAAGAGATTTTTTTAGTATGTTTTTTAAGATCTAAATGCAGTATGTTTAGAATTTTTCTTGCAACTAAAAAAAGTCAGAAAGCAAGTACTTTTTAAATGAAAACAGTTAATTACAGGATCTTCTAAGGAAATACTGTAGTTCTCCACATAAAAAATAATAGGCTGTACTCAGATTCTTTTGATTTCATCAGAAACTGATTGAAGATGTTGAAGCAAACACTGAACAATATGAGCAATGATGGGCAAAGAACCAGAGCAGTCATAACTGTTTTCCTGGTTACCTGCAGTATTTACATATCTAGGTGTCCTGACTGTTAAATGAGCAGATCATATGTAGAATATTGCAAAGAAATACATTAGTTTTCTGTACATATGATGCCTGCCTTTTATGGGTAAGTGGCTAAATATTTCACTAACAAGGAAAAATCCTGTGATTAGTGCAGAATTCATTAAATGATGCCAGATGCTAGTATTAATTAGATGTTGAGTGGGTCATTTTCCTATTACATTTCTATTGTTACCAGCCTCATCTTTCTAGTTATCAGACTGTCCTATAAGCAGATTAAGCACCAGCCTTTTTTTCTGGGGGGGGAGAGGATGGCATGTGCCTATATTCCTTGTTTGACCAGAATGAGCTCTCAAACCTTTTCTACACTGCCCCACCATCTGGATTCCTCTCTTACAATTTTCAAAACCTGTGCTTATAATCTGTTACACAATTTATTTTAAAGAAATTCTTTTGAAAGGTTATTTTAATGGATATTTCAAGTCATCTTATGTTTAATGTTGGAAATAACATGCTTTATTGTTTGCTTTGTACAAACAGATAATGTCTAGTGTTGTTTGTGACAAACACTGCCAAATTATTCCTGTCATATCAAACACTAATTTGGCATTTCAAACAGTGATTGAATGCCAACTTTGGTATCAGTCTTGAGACAAAGAAGATTACCAGTCTGTGTTACATTACATGTGCTCACACAAAACAAAACCTATCCACAGTTCCCATGAATCTTAGCAGGATTACTAGTACACATTTTATGCCCACCCATGTTTTTCTATTTAGTACGTTCATCCTAATAGATATACCCAACTTCTCCTTGAAAACAACTCGAAGCAGTCCTGGAAAAGCAGGAAAAAATTAAAAAGAAGAAAAAAAAAAAAAAGAAAAAGTACAAGTGGTGAAGTCATTCAGAAGCAATTTCTGCTCAGACCCAAAAAGTTATACATAGAAAGTTGACAGATTAGAAAGACATTGGAATAACAAGTGATCAAAGGATGATCAAGAGTTAGTGATAAGATGTTGGTAAAGAAAGTTAAATACAACCCCAAAATTTTAATCACATAGAATTTCCAGAAGACACAGGGAAGTAACAATGCCTTTGCACTCATGAGACTTACTAAGAACAAAAGTTCTAATGGGAAGAAATGCAGTGATACCAAAGTATCTTTTAAATCAGGAAGCAGATGAGGAAGTAGAGAGTCTGCTTCACAAGTGGAGACTGAAAAACACACTAAACTCTATTGAGAGAGCATATTTATTAAATATTTATATAACATGAAGAAACCAGTTGGTAATGTTCCCTTTTTCCAGGCATTCTAGTTTCTCTAGATTTGAGTTAAACACAAACATGCATGCTGAAGTACACCTTGCTACAATACAACTGACAATACTGAAAGTAATAAATAAAAGTTTTCCAAATTATTTTTGAAGTATTAAAACTATTCACATACTTACAGCTCAGAATGTGTGCTCCTGTGGCATCAAACCCTAGGTACTCTTTTTGTCTGTCTTGTCCTTTTTACTCAACTACTGTCCTATAGTTAGCTTCAGCAAACTTCTTAGTGTATGCTTAACTCTGCTCTTAGAAAAGTCTGTTCTTTTAATTTACATCAATTCTAGTTCTTTTATTTTTAGTTATACAATACACAATACTTCAGGCCTACTGTACTGACCTTGAGCAGCAGACTTCAAGAATGCCTTCTGGAGAACATCCCTAACATACCAGGTTGCATGAGGGAAGAAAGATGTCAGTTACCTAGAATGAGGGAAAAAGCTAAAAAAAGAAAAAGCCACAGACATTTCACATGACTTGTTTGAATCCCAAGCCTGCTTCCGTGGACTTGCTTTTCCCCCTGAGATATGGCCTTGATGTCCAACAAAATCTTTTGCCCAAACACATTTTGCACCATGGAGCTGTGTAAGACATACCTGGTAAACTGGTAACTTCAGCCTGAAGGAACTCCTCACGTAAAGCCCGAGTAGACTTATTCAAAGCAGGGCAAGACTCGGAAACATGGGAGCCTCCATAAAAATCCACCATGCAGCCACAAACTCCCTTTTTGTTTCTAAAGAAAAACAATGGACTGTTTTGAAACCACCGACTTTGAAGAATGGGACTATTCAAAGTGGCAAATTTCAGCATTCATGTAACTATGTGCAAGGTTGGGAGCTTACACTGTAAGGTCTTTCAGGCAATGACTATTATTTAGTAGGAGGCTGCAGAATAGCATGCTGTGATTGTGAACGAAAAACTAGGCCTCCTAGATGCTAACACAGTATGGCTAAATATATTTTACACGATACATCACTTGGCACATCAGTAATGCACAAAACTTCAATTACTATTTTTGACAAAGATCTCTTCTCAGGAGATTCTACAGCCTGAAGAAAGGCAAAGTAGCATCCAGAAGTCTTGCACGTACAGCAGTCAAAGCAGCAGAGATGACTTCCATGTAATCAGTAGTTTTCCACAATAGTGGATTCAAACTTGATTGAATTGGGAAGCTTTGCTGGAATCAGGTACATCACTTTCAGAGGACAGAGTGATATATATTCAAATACATAGGTTCACTGCATAATATTCAAATGATCTTATCATCTTAAAATCAAAACAGAGTTTTTCAAATGATCCCAGCCAGTGATTTTTCAGGGACACTAACTTCCTGGTAATGCTTTTGTACCATAAATATTTACAGAATAATTTTTACTTACTCCCACTGACACAAAGCTTTCTGCACTGTTTTCGTTAACTGTCTTAGGTTTGTTTTAAGGATATATTTGGTGAGCTGAAAACAAAACCAAAAATAGGTATCTGTTTGATGGGCAACTGATAGGAGAACCAAAAACTGAAGATGATGATAATAATGAGGAACATCTTATTTTTATTTTCTGAGTGCAAAAATGAATGGAAAAAAACCCATACCACTCAAATATTCCATGAATAAGCGTGGCACTGATGTGATTCCCAAGAGGTCACTGGGACAGGCCTAATACAAGATTTCAGCTGCAGAAAAGCACATATTGCCCAGCCATTGTGCAGCACTGTAACTACTCCTGCTTTTGGTGGAACTCAAAGTTTCCTAAGCTTACCTTGTCAGTTCTACCTTAGGGTTTTTTTTTTTAAGAACAAAAGCAAAACCCCTTCTGAAGATATTAAAGACACTGGCGTTATAAAAAGAAAATCTTGGCATTAGAGAGATCAGAAGAAGGAGCATATAATACACAGAACACAGATAATCTGGAATTGCATCTGAACTTCAGTTTGATGCCTCCCCATGCCCTAATTTCTCAGTTACAAACCTAGTAATTCCTTCATCCCTGGAAGAAAATATGTTAACTATTTTGGTTTGCCTAGGGAAAACAGAACAAAAATTTCCTCTTTGGCTCACAATATGTGGGTTTTTTTTTTTTTAAGGGAGAAATTTAATTTTTTTTCTCATAAATATTTTTGAAAATTCACAACTTCCACATCATTATGCCCAGCCTGAGACAAGCATCTCTTAAACATATAAAGTCAACTAAGTCAAAACAGGTCAAAATGAAGCAAAACCTATTTATTTTACAACCTTACAAATTCATAACCAGATTTGTTAAGTCCCATTTGCTTACTGTCAAATTTTCTCCACAAATTACAACTAGGTAGTTCTGAAAAATGCTCATATAGCACATTTTGCAGCATATTAAAAAAAAAATTCAAAAAAAAAACCTTCCAGGAGTTTTAGCACTTCTTGTTTCTCTGATGGGAAAACCAGTTATATACAAAACCATAATGCAGGACACCTAAACATCTTCAGCTACCATGTGAAAAATACATATAGCCTTCCCCTTTCCAAATAGGCAGTTTAATTTAGTTTTCCTGGAATGAACTGTTAGACTATTCCCCCCTTTAAGTCTAGCTACTCTAAGAGTGCATCTGACCTTGTGTTTCCTTAGGAGAAATACTGTGGTGTTACCTGAGGAACTGTTATTAATTTACTTTAAATGTTAGTATCTCATTTATTTGTGAGGCATTTTTAAGACTGAAACTTGTTCTAAGGTTAGAAAATCACAGATGTGTATATTCTTTTCCCCAAGGCTCCTAGCTCAACATTTTGAGGATATTTTTTCCCCTCCCTTCGTCTGGTCCTCACCCAGAGCCCCTTCCCACTGGCTCAGGATACTCTGATAGAAGAAACTTTCCACATACAGAGGCCCCACGTCCAGACACCTTTCCATTATCCTAGGAAATAACCCTCTAGGTAGCAGGCCCGTACTGCCCCCCCAGCTCCTTACCGACACAGTCCCAGGCTGCAGCACGGCGCTCACAGCCCTCAGCGGGTCGAAGCAGCAGCACGCGGCTCTACCCGGTGAGAGGCGACCCTCGCCCATTGGCAGCGCCTTGCTAAGAGCCCCTCCGCTCCTCACCAGCTCTTCCCCAGGGACGGGCCCTAACCAAGGCCGCTGGTGCCTCAGGAGCCGGGGGCGGCCCCAGCTGCATTTCTTCCCGGGCGGAGAAAAAAGCGACGACCACGAGGTGAAGGGGCGAGGAGAGCAGGGCAGACGCTACTCGCCACCTCCCAGGTGAGGAGGAACTGGCAGAGGTCCTAGCTTGGACCCGGTCCTAGCAGGCCTGGGCCTGCTCGCCAGGCTCGGACGCTGCCTCTCCCAGCAGCGACGCCATTTTGGGACGCTGGAAGGCGGTGACTATGGCAACCAGGAAGAGGCGGACATCACGCGGGGTCACCGGGAGCCCAGCCCCCTCTTAAAGGCGCACGGCCGTTAGTAACGCGCTGGCCGGGCAGGGTCTTCGCCCCGATCGCCGGCAGAGTCCCGCTCCCCTACGGACTCCGCCTCCCACCCGCGCCCCCTCCCCGCCCCAACCTGAGGGGAGGCACTGGAGTGGACCCAGGGGTGACGACCCCGGCGGAGGGATACTGACCGCCCGACGCCGACCCCGCCGAACGCAGCGAGCGGGGCACGCACACGGCCGCAGCCGAGGGCTGCGGTAGGGGGGCGGAAGCCGGGGTAGGGGCCGCCCTTCGGCCTAGGGGGCGCGGGAGGCCCCGGCGGGGCCCCGGCGACCGGAGAAAGTAGTCCCCCAGCCTCCCCCTCTCGCCGCTGGAAGGGGATCGGCGGCGGAGGCGGCAGACGAGGCGCTGCTCGGTGCTGCGGCTTCAGCTGATAATTGAAGGGAAGAGAGGCGGCTGCTGCCGGGAGGAGGGGAGGCACGGAGCGTCTGCGGAGGCCGCATCGGGACAAACTAGGTACCCGGGGCCCCTCCGCTCTTTCAGGGGGCGCCGGGGAGGCGGGCGCGGGCTGGCGTGGCACTGGGCCCCTCGGCAGCTTCAGGGCCGGGCCTGTTGTGTCATCCCCGGCATTAGCTGAACTGCCCTTCCCGGAGGCCCGGGGGAGGGGAGCAGCGCCATCCCGGAGCATTGTTACGGATGGGTTTGGGGGGTGGAGGGGGGGGCGGGGGGAAGATGGGGCCGAGACGCCGCCGCGCTGGTGAGTGTGTGCTGGGGGGCCCGGAGGGGTGTAATAGGGTGAGGGGCCCTCGCTGAGGAGGGAAGGGGTGGAAACGGAGCTGACAAAATGGCTAGGCAGTCATCGGAGCCCTCTTTGGGGATATCCCTGCTCCCCCCACCGCCAGGCAGGGCTGTCGGCCGCCGCCTCGCCCGTGAGGTTGGGGGGAGAGCGGCCTCTCCTCCCCGGGCCCTGGGTTGCTGCTGATACAAAAGGGCAGTGTCAGTGTTGACACTGCCGTACCGATTTGTATGCCCTTCCCCGTCTTCTCCCTCCCCCACTCTGGTTGGCCCCCTTTTCCCTAATGGAGCTTTCTTCCTTTTATTTATTTTTTTTATTTTATTTTTTTATTTCTTTCTCTTTTTTCTTTTGGAGAAGAAGCTATCGAATTTTTAAAGGAAAAAACCAAAAACTCCTCTCTCTTTCCCTCTTGCCCAGCTCGATAAAAATGCTAAATAATCGGCCGACGTCCATATTTCAAAAGCTTTTTTTCGGAGGAGGAATAAGGTGGGAAGGGAATGGAGGCCCCTGTAGGGTTGGAGTTACGGTGCTGGCTACCCACAAGAAGGGTTATTTTCACAGTTAATGTTTTCGAGCTGATGTTTTTTTGTTGCTTTCAGTCGAGAAGCAAGTTGCTTGGTCCTCGCGTTTGCTTGCATAATGCGTCGTACTTGGAGGCTGATCAAACGCTGGGTTCTGCCTTTCCTGCCTGGCTCTTCCTCCTTCCCCTTCCCCAGCGGGCTGGGGGGAGCTGGGGAGGGGGAAGAAGTTTGGAGGTGCTGGTAGTGCTGGGACCGACCCCTTCCGAGTAACTGCGGTGGCTCTCCGGGGCTGGGAAACAAACCGATACCGGGGCTCTCGGCAGACCTGTAGGCCCTTCTTCCTGCTGTTCAACTTTTTTATTGTTCCCCCTTCCCCCCCCTGCCTGGTGCACTGGCTTTCTCCACAGCCAGGGGTTTTTCACAGAACGGGAGTCCGAAAGTCTAGACTCTGAACCGGAAAATAATAGGGGAAAGAATGGAAAGTTATGTCAAGGGCTTTGGGGGAAAAACATCGACGTATCGAACAAAGGTCTTGCCTGTATTGGAGAGAGAGGCCTGCATGTGAGGCCTGATTGTGTCGCATTTACACACGGGGAAGAAATGAGTGCTTGGTACTGGCCTAAATTTATTCTGTAAGTCTGGCATGCAACTTGGGAACATTTCTCAGAGTGTGTGCCGTTTGTTTTGAGGGTGGTTTTATTATGTGTAGCAATCCAATAATAATTTTATTTTGAAATATTTTGGTTTTTCTCAAAGGCTTCTTAGTGGTTGGTTTTTTTTTCTGTTGGGTTTTTTCTTTTTTTTCTTTTTTCTTTTTCTGTACATCTTGTTCAGCAGAAATAATATTGGTTTGGAGATTCTAACACTAATACAAAACTTTGCTTGAACAGGATAATTTCCACTGCTTAGGTATTGTGTGACAAATACTGAGCTTCTTGGTGCTCTGGTGCTTTAAAGGCTGTCAGAAAGAGGACTTAAGTAGTTACTGCCTAACAAATATGAAGTACATCCTTCATAATAAGAGGATTTCTAATGAGTTAAATTGAAATTAATTTTCCATGTTTTTTTAGTGGAACTGTTGCTGTGGATATACTTCCTCTGTAAGATTTCAAAAGCTAGCAAGCATTACTTTGATTACTTCTGGTTATCTCTGGTATCTTCTCTCCAGCTCTTTCTCTCCCCCTTTCTCTCCCCTCCCACCCCAAGCAAATTTTTAATTGTACAAGGGTATTTTTTTGGTATTTGATTTCTGCTCAAAGCCATTTGTGAGGTTTTAAATTTTTTTTGTCAAACTAAAAGTTTTAAAATGTATTGTAGTTTTTACATACATATAAAATATGCATAGTGAACATGAAAGCACTACTTAAAATAACTATACTTTTCTTTTGCTTGGAAGCCCATTTAGTGAATATTGATAGTTTTTGCTGAGTAAATACTATAAGTAATCTGAGTTTTTAGAAACTGGCATGTTTCTAATTTGTGGAAAATGTAGCTGATTTGTGTATGGCTTGGTTCTGTATGGATACTTTTTGGTCTTAAAATGGAAGGGTATTTTTAGTTATTATTGTTTCATGTATCCTGTTGTTGTGGTGGAAATATAGATGATCTGGTTTTTTGTTTGATGTGTTTTGTTTTTTTCACTCCAAGTATTTCCCTGAAAAAGTTAAATAGTAAGCTTGAATTGACAACTTTTAAGGCTTTCTGTTCTTCAGTCTCTAAATGTCTCCATAAGTAGGAGCCTAAACAGGTCTTAACTGTTAGTAGAAAAATAGTAGGTCATCCATAGTGTGGCATTCCTATTTATTAATATAGCAGATCTGTTTCACTAGGAGTGCTGACCTGTTGAGTAAGAGGCTTATGAAAATAGTCCTTTCATGTCTTAAAGTTCTTCAGGCCGGAGTGACCATTAGGGAAATAATACATATCTTCCCAGTAAATGAATAATCAGAACTGTCATTCTCAATCTGGAATTATGCACAAGTTTAGTTTTTATCTTCCTTTCTGTGTTGCTCTTTGGTTAATTGTCTTCAAGCCCAGAATATTACAGGAAAAATTATAATGAAGACTTTTTATTCTTAAGAAAATTCCGAAGTTTGAGGTCCAAAGCTATAGGTAACAAAGACATTGTAGTCCTGCAGTAGTTTGGCAAAAATGTAATAGTTGGCTTGAAAGTTACTAATGAAGCTAGGACAAATTGTTGTGTGAGCCCTTACATCACTGATAAGCACAGTCGAAACAATGTAGGAAGGTAAACTGACGAAATTCCTTTTGTTTCTATGCAGTGAAGCTGAAGCATGTCTAGGGAAGTTACTGTTTGACTGGCTTACAAGGTTGTATTTAATTCGCAGTGTGAGTGAGTCTCAGAAATGTCTGTCTTAATCTTGTATTTATAGACTTTTTTATATTTTCTAACAAGCTAATTAGTAAGCATCATGAAGAACATTTCATATCACTGGGCTGTCTTCTGTCACACTGAGACTAAATTGTTGTGACAAAGTATAATCAAATCCCAGAGTTGCACAACATGGTATGCTATCACATTGTCAAAAACTTA